>NC_087214.1:30576235-30578735 GCF_015104395.2 Macrobrachium nipponense
TATATATATATTACAATTTATATATATTATAAATAAATTGATGTCCAAAATATTGTTACTGGCGTATAATAAAATATTTTTCAAGGTATGGGACCATTCTATTTGTTGAATTCCCTATCCAGAGACCCGGGGGATTGAAAACGATTTGTGTGTTTTTTTAGTCACCTGAAAATTGAATTCTGAATTTATACCTCAGTTTCATCTCCGCACCATTTATCTAAGTTCTGAGTATATGCTACGAAATGAAATGAAATACCGAATTATTGATGCTACTATTTTGGTGAGGGGCGATAGAAATGGAAATGCTCTTCGCCATTAGCTTCGACTGACTGTGGAATTGAGTGTATGGAAGTTAAAAATAAAACTTCTTGATATTATATTTTTGTTATAGGTGAGGTGTTGGTCCCTCAGTGCGTTCTATTTACGTCGTGAATTATACGTTATTAATATTTCCCACTGACTGTTCAAAGAGCGAAAAGATTTGCGTCAGTCTCTCATCTAGTGACTGTTAAGACAAAAATAATTACATCAGAAGTAAGAAACAACGGAAAACGTATATGCTCTGTATTTCAAGATACGCGTAAGAATATGATATATAAATGAATGATATTTAAAAAAAATGTACTATATAAAATGAATATTATTTAAGGATATACTAGATAAAATCAATTTTACTTAAGGATATACTAGATAACATTAATAGTATTTAAGAATATACTACATAAAAATGGAATATTGGTTTAAGATACATACTGGATAAAATTGATAATATTTAAGAAAATGCAATATAAAAATTAATGTTATTTAGGAATGTACTATAAAAAATTAATATTATTTAAGGTTTATTACTAGATAAAATTAATAGTTATTTAAGTATGTACTATATAGAATGAAATATTATCTAAGGATATACTACATAAAATTAATTAATATTATTATTATATAGAATTAATTATTATTTAAAATAAAATGTACGATATAAATAAACAATATTTTTTAAGAATATAATAGGAAAAATTAATAATATTTAAAAGTACTAGGTAAAAATTGATGATATTTAAAAAAATGTAACCGTATAAAATGAATATTATTAAGAAATATACAGGATAAATTAAATAGTTTATAATATAATATATAAAAATGAATGTTATTTAAGAATATACGCTATGAAATGAATGATATTTGATAATATACTACTTAATGAATGAAGAATATTCCAGACTATATACTGTACAGAATCAGCAATATTTTGACCACGAAATGGAAATATTTCAAGTCTGTGGGACATTGTTAGTTATGAATATTCAGAATTTGCATATTTCCGGCTGTTTCGTAATGTGTGCGTAATAGGGAGTTAGTAAATCCAGCACGCAGTGGCATCCTGCACCTTTTGCTCAGTAATGCGTTTAAGGGCATGCCTATTTGATCTTATTTTTGGCGAATAACTGCATTTTGGAATTGTCCTGGGTTTTGAGTCTTTTTTTCTCCACTTCTTCGTTTTGGTAAACTTATGGATTTGATAAATTTCTTGAGAGAGAGAGAGAGAGAGAGAGAGAGAGAGAGAGAGAGAAGAGAGAGCGAGAATAATTCACAGATTGACGATAACGAAACTGGACCATTTAAAAACGATGAGAGAGGAGAGAGAGAGTAGAGAGAGGAAGAAGAGAGAGAGAGAGAGAGAGTTGAATAAATTCACAAATTGTGAAGACGAAACTGGCCATTTAAAAAGGATGAGAGAGAGAAAAAAAAAAGGGGGGGGGGGGGGGGGGGGTTGGCGGGTGCTTGCTGTATGTTATAGAACCATGACATTCTCAAGGATTTCCTTCCGACTCAGCCAGAGATAACGACTTCATCGGTTGCCAAATGCTGTTTTTCTATCAGAAACTTAAATTGGGTTGTGTTGAAATATTTTCAATTGCTGGAATGCACCATTTTTTATAAACAGTCTCACGTAGTACTTGAGAATTATGAATAGAACGAATAAATGGTTTGTTATTTTACATCGAGTGATTTTCATTTCTCCGCAATTTCTTTGCAATTCCCCCCCCCCCTCTCTCTCTCTCTCTGTCTCTCTCTCTGTCTCTCTGTCTCTCTCTGTCTCTCTCTGTCTCTCTCTCTCTCCTTATCATTTCCTGGAAGAGAAATGATTACGTCCGGATCTTCATTGATACGGTTTCCCTGGAGATTCCACAGAACAGCGATATGTCTCCTAAAATAAATAGATGGGCTCCGAGCTGGGGCGCTATTGCAGGGACTATATATATATATATATATATATATATATATATATATATATATATATATATATATATATATATATATATATATATTATATATATACATATATATACATATATATATATATATATATATATATATATATATATATATATATATATATTATTATTATCATTATTATTATATAAGAAACTAGACCACATTTTTGACAAGTTCTATTGAATAGAATAGTATCATAAGCTGATTTGATGTTAGAGTACGT
>NC_087214.1:30583735-30623004 GCF_015104395.2 Macrobrachium nipponense
AACACTCTCCCGGGAGACTGAGAGTTTCCACCTCTGTGATTGGGTTATCAACAGCCAATGAGGAGCGTCTGTAAGGGTGACTGGCCTAGACATCAAATGCACGGTTTGATGTGGAATCTACTATACTTCTATAACCAGCGCTCATTATTCGTTTTATTATACGTGTTGTTGAGGAGAGAGAGAGAGAGAGAGAGAGAGAGAGAGAGAGAGAGAGAGGGGGGGGGGGGGGGGGGGGGGGGGGGGGGGGGGGTGGGGGGGATCTATTCCTAACAGAAGCGTCCGACATAATGTTAGTGAATTACATATCATGTCTTGCTTGGAGACAGACTGAGCTGTAGGGGCAGCTTTCTTGAATGAAGGAATTTGATACGTAAGCATTTTAATCGGAGACTGCTCGTCTGTCGTTAAGGCAGTTTGGGGTTTGTGTCAAGTATGTACATTCGTTTGTGCGGGATTGTTACAGGTCTAATCGACCTAAGGCACTTACGATAGCCGCATTCTGTGTCTGTTGGTTGCCTGGAAAGAAACTACTGATGAAGGGTTTAAAAAAAAGGAATATAAATAATAAATGTAAAATAAACATTTAAAAGAAATAGAAGTGAATTATCCCTGAACCACTAACACGTATCCACCGTCATTATTCCCAATATGAATGTCCTCGTGACAAAGGTCACTTAACTCCCATTAAGTTAACATGACTTATCCCATTGTGCGCTTTCAGGTCTGTCCACACATACTACCCTCCCACACATATGTATGAGGTCCTGCCACCAAATTTAAATTCCTCGTACATGCGAAGGCACTTCATTTCAGCACAGACATGCTTTTCCGATATCCAAACATACCCAAGCACATATTTCTCTCTCTCTCTCTCTCTCTCTCTCTCTTTCTTTCTCTCTCTCTCTCTCTCTGCCAGAGATGGATCGCGGTTAGCCTCCCACCTCGAGAACCGGAGGTCTTTATGGCATCGAAACAGAGAATAAGACACTTAAGGGCGAAGTTGACGAAGAATGACCCCGAATTCTTATTCCATAAGTTGGGAATCAAAACGGATGGTGTCTGCAGTCGTCGAAAGCTGTTTCCACGCGTGACGGTAGATGGCGCTGTTGCCTCGGTCGTTCTTGCAACATAGAATTCGAAATTGCTACGGACAAAATATTTGTTATTTCGTAATGATACAATTTCAGACTTTTTATGTTACTTTAATTAAAAACGGTACTATTCAATTTCATGTGGGTACATTTTTAGAATATGGTATTGAGAAAAAGAAGTGTATGGATACCTAACGATTTCCCAACATAATGGTTTGCTTTTTTTTTTAAATCAGTCTTTGCACAAAAGTACGTAGATCTTCACGAACCCTCCCTTACGTATGTGATGAAAGAAGGTGACACCTCCTATATAATTACATTTTCAAACTCTCAGTCATCAACAGCAGCCATTAGCATTCGCTTATTAATAATAATTCCAAGTGGAATCCAAAACTGTCGTTCCGAATTTTCCTCTCGGATTTCCTGTACAGATTGAAAAACCGATTCGGCTTCTCCCCTCTCTCCTACCTCAGTCTTTCCTTTTTTTTCCCCCTCGAAAGACGGAGAGGGGTTTCTGGGAATGGCAATTTATTAACGTTTCATTCATTTCACGTATTTAACTGATATTGTTGATTATATAACCTGTCCTGTTAATGATGTCGAAGAAGTCCTTACAAGTTGTAACTCCGTTCCTTGAAACTGTGGAAACGTTGCACATAAGTACAGTTATATACGTATATATATATATATATATATATATTATATATATATATATATATATATATATATATATATATATATATATATGTGTGTGTGTGTGTGTGTGTGTGTGTGTGTTATAAATATATATATATATATATATATATATTATATATATATGTAAATATGTAAAATATATATTGTATAATACATATATATATATAATATTATATATATATATATATATATATATATATATATATGTATATATATATATATATATATACTATATATATATATATATATATATATATATATATATATATACCACAGGAGGTTGGGGGCATATGGAAAGCCGTAGATTCTATACAAATAGGGATGGGAAAAAGCCCATCATAGCATTATCTTTTTATTTTTAAAATTTTCGAGACTTTGAGACTTATCTTCAGGCTGTAAAATATACAAAATAGGCAAATTAAATCAAAGGACTGTGTCAGTATCAGTTATAAAAAGTGAAATATATACACATACACACACACACACACACAGTATATATATATAAATATATAGATATATATATATATATATGTGTGTGTGTGTGTGTGTGTGTGTGTGTGTGTGTGTGTATTATATAAAAAATAAAAATAATCTTCACCATACCTTCTCCTGTACGTTACTTAAACCCCTTCATAAAACAACATTTTTTTGGGTATTTGATACTGTGTCAGGTATCAGTTATAAAAGTGAAATATATACACATACACACACACACACCACACACACACACACACACACATATATATATATATATATATATATTATATATATATATATATATATATATGTGGGTGTGTGTGTGTGTGTGTGTGTGTGTGTGTGTATATATAAAATAAAAATAATCTTCACCATACTTCTCCTGTACGTTACTTAAACCCCTTCATAAACAACATTTTTTGGGTATTTGATTCATTTCTATATGGAACTGCGTTAGCCTCCGCCAACCCCCCCCCCCCCCCCGCCCCCCCCCCCCCCCACCCCCCACCCCCAGCCAGACATCCACACAACATTTAGACGTCCCATTGAGTTGCCGGAGCCTCCTGAAGATTTCTCAATCCAAACATCTTCTGAAGCGGACACGATATGCAATTCTCCTGCCGGCTACAGAGAGAGAGAGAGAGAGAGAGAGAGAGAGAGAGAGAGAGAGAGAGAGAGGTCGTTAAGGTCGTCGAATCAGGAAAATAAAGGCATTTTATTGCCGAAGTTTGTGGATGAATGGCGCAAGACTCGAAGGCAGTCGAGAACTCCCAACATATAAGGGCTTCCTTGGCTTGGCCGCGAGAAGTGGTTTTCCGCCGGCGCTGATGGCTTTCTTTGTCGGTTCGTTTCGGCTGACCGGAAAATAAGAGAATATATGCTTTCAAGACAAACGGACATTTAATGCTCCGTAATTATAGAATGTTAACGTCGGCGAGATAATACTAAAAACTTACACATTGGAGAAATTGTTATAAAATTAATGTATGAGCCTACCAACTCGAAAATGTCCGTAATATCCTTCGTATCTTCGCTTAATCTGGGACTAAGGCCTACAAACTACTTTGTGTTGTTGTTGTTGAGGGGGGTGGATAAAGGAAAGGGTCAGTGGAAGCCTAAAAACGTCAAAAAAGGTGTTTCGCGTTGAGTAAAGATGCAGGAATTTTAGGATAGGATATTTATGATTTATAAATTAGAATGAAAATGTAAAAAACTTAGTAATGTGTATGTTTGAACTGTTTTCAGAAAAATTATTTCTATAAAATATAGCGTATTAATTTTAATGTTCGTTGGTGAAACACGGGCTTCCTAATTGACCGTAAATTTTCAGTTCGTTTTAATTTACGATAAAAGTTTAGGATATAATAGGGTTTAGAATTTTTCTCATGCGTGAGGTGGGACATTTTTTGTGCGCGTTCAGATCAGCTGGAGGGTCGGATCACGCCTCATTTTAGCTTCATTATACTCATGATGTAGCAAGTTACGGTGATTTTGTGTTTTAATTTCTTCTTTAGATTTAGTTTGAGTTAAACGTTAAGTGAGTTAAACGTCAAAATCATTATCCAAAGACCATTCCCACGTTGAATTTTATGTCAGGGTAGAATTCGTCAATAAATCAACCGTTTAAAAAATACTCACAAGTTACCGTAAACTATTCGGTTTGCCGTTATTGATTCAGGAAAATGGAAGAAGTTTGTATTTCCATAAAATTTATTACTTTCTATCACTCGTTGATTGAAATGGTAATCGTAAGCAAAACTCATAACTGTCATTGGCACTTTCCATCCTCAATTTCATTTACGAGGAGAATCCCATATTTTGCGCATCTCTCTCTCTCTTCTCTCTCTCTCTCTAATCTATCTCTCTCTCTATCTCTCTCTCTCTCTCTCCTTTTCAATCGAAGGCGGAGAATGAATTTTACTCTCCCCACATCAAACATAATCGACATAACTTCCTCGTCAATACGACTTAAACGCTTTCCAATATTATTCCGGTCTTCCTGTTGGGTCTATTCGTCCCCGCCATCATCTCTTTATCTTATGTTAAATATACATTTCAGTCCTCATGCATACAGAACTCCCATTTATTTCACTTCCCACCCTATCCGCCTCTCTATCTCATACATACATACGTACGTACGTACGAAATAAACACATTTGACGCTTATACGTACTGAAACCCCGATTGATTTTGGCTTTACTGTAATCACCTTAATTAGATCTCACCCACTTTTATCACTTAACCTCAACATTAACAAGGGGAATTCCACTGAGGGATTAGAGATGTGTATTTCTGGTGATTGAAGTTCACTCTCGACGTGAAGCCGTTGGTCCCGTTGCTGAATCACCACTGGTTTCCAATGTAACGTAAAAACACCATACAACAAACAAACAGTTAACGAGAGAGACCTCTTAGTTTTTTCCTAGTGTGTTAAATCCCTGTCATGTTGAATGATATCTGGTTTCCAGCCGTCTGTGTGTTTGTTCGTCTGTACTGTCTCGCTAGCATGTATGTTGTGAATAACCACGGCACGGCGCGTATCAGTCTCTAAAGATGGCTTTGCAATAAATACGTTACCGGTCAGGATATAGCAGACTTTCCATTTCTCCTGTGGTGTTAGGTACAGAAAAGTTAAGTATATCTTAGTTTAACCCAGACCACTGAACTGATGAACAAGCTCTCCTAGCTGGCCCTAAGGATTGTATCTCTTTAACTGGCTATAGGAACAATTGGTTACCTTGCAACGGGACTACAGCTTGTTGTGGTATCCGAACCACATTATATCGAGAAATAAATTTCTAGTCACCAGAAACATATTCCTCTTGATTTCCACCGTTGGGGAATCGAACCAGGGACTACAGAAATCAGTAGGCGAGCACGTAAACCCACTCGTCAACGAGGAAACTTTATTATCTATATAAAATGGCGCGTCAAAGTTGATTATAATAATATTATACGTACAGCCTATACACACCATACACACACACACACACACACATACACACACACACACACACACACATATATATATATATATATATATATATATATATATATATATATATATCTATATATATTAAAGAGAAAAAGTCGAAATAGATATGTGATGTATCCTGCTTTCACTACTTACACTGCAAACACACCCAATTTCTGCGTACTAGCAGTGTTGATGCTACCTGCTGCTTTTACTGCCTCGCTACTACTACTGCTACTGCTAGTTCCGACTCCTTAACCTAAAAAAAACTTTTAGTGTTGTAACTCATTCCTCTGCCTCTCTCCATCCTGAAACCATTAAACTTTTGCTCTCCATCTCGGGAAGATAAATGAGTTTCCAGCTTCGAGGAGACGAGACGGCCATTGGTGCTCGCTGCAGGAGAACCCTGAGGTCATTTTGGCTTCATTGCTGTGGTAATAATCTCGCGATAATCTGCGGTTATAATCTTGGGATCATAATCTGCGATAATAATCTTGCGATGATCTGCGATAATAATTGTGGGATGATCTGCGATAATAATCTCCGATAATTAATCTTGCGATTATATGTGATGATAGACTTGCAATATTAATCTTGGGATAATCTGCGATAATAACCTTGCAAATAGTGTGTGAATGATAAATTTGGCGAAAATAATCTTGCAACAATCTGTGATGATAATCTTGCGACAATAATCTTGCGATCATAATCTGCGATAATAATCTTGCGATCATTAATTGCGATAATCTGTTATAATAATCTTTTGACAATAACCTTGCGATAATTCCGATGACACTCTCTTCGATAATCTTGCAATAATAATAATAATAATAATAATAATAATAATAATAATAATATAATAATAATAGTTGGTTTTTCGACGGCATTCTGTCTATAGTTACGTTTTTGTTCTTGTCAGAGATATGTATATATATATATATATATATATATATATATATATATATATATATATATATATATATATATATATATATATATATATATAACATGGGGGAAGAAACCCCCAGTTATTCATAAGGTAAGCGTGGACACGAAACGGAAGGCAGACCCCCACATCCCATTACTTATAACCTTTCTCTCTCTCTCTCTCTCTCTCTCTCTCATCTCTCTCTCTCTCACCAGACAATCTCTCTCTCTCCTCTCTCTCCAAGGAATCTCTCCATTTCTTAACAGGTAATTGAAAATGATGAGAGTTGCATCATAACATAACGTTTATTTACAAGAATAAATAAATCAATTAAGAACCAAGTAATCCAGTCTTACAGACTACTCAAAAAACAGTACATTGTCAAGTCACCCTAAAAGTCCACACCCCTCCGGGAACTCTGTCCCCCGGGCATTTCCAGATCCGTCTGTTTCAAAGATAACAGAACACATCCCGGTAAGTACACAGTTTAAAGACAAAGTTAATAAAATGGAACATCTTACAAGATATCAAACAAGCCATCCCTTTGGCTAAAGTATTCAAACTCACCCATTTCAGCCGGAATATCTCACTCAATTTGATAAAATAAAAACACTTTTTGGCATCTGCCATCGTGGCTTTTGCCTTCCCCCACGAATCTCTGTGCAAGTCTTCCATAGACTTGGCTAGTGATGACATTATGAATAGAAGAGGCGCACACGCACATACGAATGCACACTTCGACAACGCCCTTCATATTACTGGCTACAACCAGTTTCCAAAGGCACTTTGAGAAGAGTTTCATAAACTGTCGTACATTGACTCCTGAACTAAGCACTTTTATCTCACTCCACCCCCCAGAAACTCATTCATCAGCTACTCTCTGCACTGTTTCTCCCACATTCCACAGGTCACAGAGAACGCATATTATTAATCAAAACCCTAGGCCTTACAGATATATATATATATATATATTTTATATATATATATATATATATATATATCTATATATAATATGTTATATATAATTGTTAAATAAGAAATTAGTTTCCATCCTATGCCAAGACTTGAAAGGAAAACCCAAATAGATTCTACACAAGAAAAAAATGACTAATAAAAAAGAAAAAGAAGAAAGCAATAATTATTCTCCTTTTTTTCCCCACCAAAAAAAAAAAAGAGACGACATAAAACAGGAAAGTAGTAGTACGCTTTTACCGCCAGAATCCCATTAAGAGGAAATGTATACCAGGCCTCTGTTAATCCTCGGCCCCTTCTGACTACCCCCAGTAAATAGGTTTTTCGAGGCTTTTATTCCATAATAAATATCCTCTCTCTCTCCTCTCTCTCTCTCTCTCTCTCTCTCTCTCTCTCTCTAATATATATATATATATATATATACTATATATATATATATATATACATATATTATATTATACCAAATATATATATTTATATAATATATATATAATTTTTTATATAAATATATATATATATATGTATATATATATATATATATATATATATATATATATATATACATATATATATATATATATATATATATATATATTAATATATATATATATATATAATATTATAATATATATATAGCTATAATCATGCACTACGAAACGCACTGCGTCATATATATATATATATATATATATATATATATATATATATATTATATATATATATATATATATATACCTATTATATATATATATATATATATATATCATATATATTATATATATATATATATATATATATATATATATATATAGGGAAGACGTGTGGGTGGGTGGCAGTACATAATTACAGCTATTCCACATTACGAGAAGCGCTAACATACACGTCAGTTAATTAGACAGTGAATATTTTTTAATACACGGGTACTTAACCTTCGTTAACTAATTCATTAATTAGTTAAAAATCGAAAGGAAGCGAGAAGGAGGTTGCTGATCATCTATTAGTCCATTTGTACTCATCAGCGTCAGTGATGAAGTCGTTGCTTCATTCTGAATGTGTATTATGTATTATGTATGTACGCGTGTGAATATTTTACACCCTGGATGATATGCTCTAAAAGAGCGACTTACTGTACTGTCGTGTTTGTAAGTATGTGTTTCTGCACATGTATATATATATATATATATATATATATATATATATATATATATATATATATATATATATATATATATATGTGTGTGTGTGTGTGTGTGTGTGTGTGTGTGTGTGTGTTTGGGTGAGGATGTGGGTATGAAGAGCTTAAATGACTTATTTTTTTATTTTTTTGTTTTGTTTTGTAGATATTAGTGACGTGTATATATAAAATTGTAGATCATTTTTATTTCACTTATTTTTGCATACATGAATTTCAGTCCGTAAGCCATTAGTGTTTTATTCCATGTAATGTACCGTAAATTATTCCCCATGGTGTAATTTCAATAAGTTTTGATCAATTCACGCCATTTCAGATCATTAACGAATGTATTGAAATGTAACTCAAAATGTCTGTTGGAAATTGATTGAAAATAAACAAAATAGTGCATAACGGCCGTTCTAAGTCCTGCAAGCATTTTCAGAAGACAATAGTCTTTTACGACCGACTTATTATAAATAATCTGGTGTCTTACAATTATGCGTATTGAATATGCTCAAGGTGCAGATACACGAACAGTCATAGGAAAGATATCCCTTTCCTCTGTAAGTTATTTTTCCATATTAGGTGTCCAAAGCGAATAACTGTAACATTTTTATGGAAAGTTATGTATATCGTAGTTTAACCAGACCACTGAGCTCTCCCAGGGCTGGCCCGAAGGATTAGATATTTTTACGTGGCTAGGAACCAATTGGTTAGCTAGCAACAGGACCTACAGCTTATTATGGGATCCGAACCACATTACATCGAGAATGAATTTTCAATCACCATAAACAGATTCCTCTTTATTCCCCGTTGCAGAGCGGGGAATCGAACTCGGGACTACCGAATCGAATTGGTAGGCGAACACGTAAACCACGCGTCCAACGAGGAACAGTTTAGTCAGCAAGATTTAAACCGTCGTCGACAAATGAAAAACTCGTCTTTAAAAAGCCAGATGGTAATTCCGAATGAAGCGCGACACAGGACACTTATCGTTAATATGAAAACTGTCAGTTCCAGCTGAATTGCCTTTGAAAAGAAGAAGAAGAAGAAGAAGAAGAAGAAGAGTAAGAAGAGAAGTAGTAGTGCGCTACAGGATTTTACCCATTTTCATTGCACGTTAAATCTATCACATATGAATATTTTATTCGTGATTAGCGGTCAACATAATTAAAGCGGATGGAAGAAAAGTATTTTCACATATTGTATTATAATAGAATTCCTTGTCATTCAGATTTTAATGACTTTACATGTAAACTGTATCTTCCGTTTAGGTAATGGATTTTTTAAAACTGCATTTGCGGTTATTTATAGATTGTAATGAGGGCGCAGTTGTCATCTGAATTGTCAAGATGTTTTTGCTGGTAGGGATGAATGTTTTTTAATTTGGTGGTGTGTTGATCGAAATTCCTTCAATCTGTCCAGCTCTGCTATGACTTGACAACTCACTTTTATAATTCTGTGTTATGAAAATGGAAAGAATAGATTGACTTTACTTAGTAATGATTCATTTTTTATTTTAACCATTATGTACGTAGTGGAACGTAGTTTTAACTCGGTAATGACGAGATATACACGTGCAATAATTTTTTTTAAATAACTACAAATATAGGAAACAATACAGATGACTGTTGATGTGATACTGGCTTACAAAAATCTCATTTACAGAAATATCAATCAAATTCCAGATGAATAATGTCAAGCCACTGAATTGAAAACTCTCTTGGCACAGAGAAACATTATAAAAAATCACCACCTTCTCTCGTACAGCTACTTCCATCTGCTTAATGCCAACCACAACCCCGCCTCCCTCCCAGGCCCCGCCCCACCCTAATACAGTGCCACCTCCCACCCCCAAATCAACCACACAACGTACAATTCACCCACCACCCGACTTCCTCCCCTTCACCACCCTAACCTATCAAGATATCCCATAATAGCCCAGGCCTTCCATCTTCCTTAGGAACAATGGAATCCCCCTAGACTTGAGATAGAGGCTGTATTTATATGCAAATATTTTCGACCGCTACTTTGGGGTGGGTGGGGGTTGGGGGGGGGGGTGCGATAATGCGGAAACCCATAAGTGATTCCAGTTGAGGGGTTAATGAACTATCAAGGATAATAATATCAGGGAGAAGATTGAGAGGATCTCCCGATATTCTCAAAAATAGGTTGGTTTCTTAGAAGGACCAAATTCGCTCGGTGGTCTGTGAAATGATAGGAATTTCTCTTATCAAACCTTTTCCCGTCGTCAGATTTTGATACATGAAAGAGAATATCATTTGACTTATCACATTTTTAGATGGAGAAGTATGTAGTAGATTTGTATTTCTGTTATTGGAGTCTATTCCAAGTTTTACGTGCAAAAAGATATCAATCAAAAACTCTCAACTTACGAGTATGTAGTGTTGCCCAAAAAATGTACACTGATCAAAAAGAAAACATCTGTAAGCTGAGCAGATTTTGCTGCCTGCATGTGAAATTGAAAGCGAATGGGGAAACATTATATGAGTAAGAGTTACTGATTGCTGTTATTAAAGGCCAATGCTTATAAGAAATTCGTAATCATCACATAGTATGAGTATGTCATAGAGGTTTTAGGATTGCTCATCTATATAAATTGCACATATACGTCATGCACGCACATACCCATACAGACAGGTGCACACACACCTATACATTTATGTCTGGTGTGTTTGTGTCGCATGTATGTCTGTATTTACAAATTACCATTCAGTATCTAGATTACCCAAAAAACAACTTTCTGCGAAAATCATTTCAAATATGAATGTTTTGGGAGGGATCCATCACAGGTGTGAATATAAGTCAAGATCGAAACCATTTTCCCTCGAACAGTTTTCCCCTAACAAACCTCAGGACTTTCTTCCTTTCCCTTTTCCTCCTTCCTCCTCTTCTTCCTCTACTTCTTCTTCTTCTTCCCCAGGCTCAGTTAGCCTCTTCCACCTCATTTTTCCCCTTCGTTTCCCGTTGCTTCTTTAGGGAATAAGTCTCGTTCGTAGAAGGGGCTTCTGAAGTTTTGGTCTCGTTTTTTTTTTGTGCTTTTTCTGTTCGTGACGATGATTTCGTAGCCTTTTCATTCATTCGGTCGTGGTATGGTTTATTTTGTTATTCATCCTTTTTATTTTACTTCTGTTTTATCCTTCGTAATAGGGACACCCATCTGTAGACTCTCATGTATTTATAATATTTATTCATTCATTTATTTATATTTATTCATTCATTGTATTTATTTTATTATTCATCTTCTATTTTTTCTTCGATATTAGTACACCCATCTTTAGACTTCCCTTGTATTTATATTATTTATTCATTCATTGTATTTATATCATGTATTAATATTTATTGATTCACTGTATTTATATTATTTATTCATTTTACTTCTGTTTTTTTTTGCTTCGTTATCAGGACACCCATCTTTAGACTCCCTTGTATTTATATTATTGATTTGTTTCATTTCATTAATGATATTGAATCAGAAAGAGCCACTTCTGCTAAATCAGAATACTTCAATTTTGGGTTTGGGCTACGAGAAACATCAGAATCATACAACTACCATCATCCAGAAACTTGGCATTGTATCGACGACTTTTATTCTTGCTTATCTCATTGTTCCTCCTCTTCCCTTCCTTACGCTTGGACGACAGTCGCGCGTTTCAATTTTCCGTCCCTTTCGTCTCACTAGATAAAGAAAGCAACGGGATATTAAAAGAGGCTTCAACGGGGTATTTGTGTTACAGTTGTATAGAGGGGGCTGAATGTATGTAGCTGGTTTTACATTTCATAAGTCATTATACAAGGAAGGTTTTGATTTTTTCAACATTTATCGCTGTCTGAATGTGAGGAAAGAGGGTTCTATAGTAAGGTTGATCTCTCTCTCTCTCTCTCTCTCTCTCTCTCTCAGAGCATCTGCAGTGACCCACGAGTAAGACATTGTAAAGGACATTGACATGCAATCAAAATTCATATCATGAAGACCAAAAGGAAATGAATAGATAAATAGGGAAAAACACCAAACAGTTGTTTCAGCTTTATATTTGCAATCCAGTCGCCACTGGTATCAAATTCAGGCAATTTACAATGACACTACAGCGATCGAAGAGGGAAGAGCATTATCAGGACGCATTCAAATGAGTGTCCCAGTAATCGCCATATTAAAGCTGCTTTTCTGTTGACCGACAACCAAGCCAATCCAAGAGGCCTTTTCTGAACCCAATATTTATTACCTTCAGTACTAAATGCGATATCTGACAGATAGACGCAAAACGTATGAAAATCCCCGAAGCCAACGTCAGCCCGAGATGATGGAAAATCCTACTGTCCCTTCATAAGTTAATTATATCTTAGTTTAACCAGACTACTGAGCTGATTAGTCAGCTCTCCTTGGCTGAGCCTGAAGGATTAGATATTTTTAAGTGGCTAGGAACCAACTGGTTATTTATCAACGGGACCTACAGCTTATTGTGTGATCCGAACCACATTATATCGAGAAATGTATTTCTAATCGCCAGAAACAAATTCCTCTGATTCCACATTGGCAGAGTGGGGAATCGAACTTCGGGACTACCGAATCGGTAGGCGAGCATGTAACCCACTCGCCCAACTAGGAACAAAGTTTTAATCGATTTTGATAGTCAAGTTGAATAGAATTAACGCTACCTTTGTTTTTTTTTTTTTTTTTTTTTTTTTTTTTTTTGCAGTTTTGGTAATAGAAGACAAAAGCTATATAGTCCAGCCGTTTTCGGTAAAAATCGTTAAAATTTGGTTAAAGGCACCAAATTTTGCACAAAGTTAGCTTGAGATGTTTCTTTTGAAATGTGAGAGAGACCCATTTGATATCTTTCCAATAGGGCCGCTTTTTTTCAAGATGGCTGCCTAAATTCAGGAAAATAATAATAATAATAATAATAATAATAATAATAATAATATAATAATAATATAATAATAATAATAATAATAATAATAATAATAATAATAATAATAATAATATCCTTTATTTCAGCTCAGGGCCATATACATTGAATATACAAAATACACAGTAACATACACAATCTAGATATATGAGACAACATGATAAGAAAAATGAGTAATCGGCACTTATAACCATATAGCTGAGGTAGCATAAAGATAGTAATCATAATATTGGTAATAACAGTAATAATATTGGTGAGGAAAAAAATGCATTGAGAGTTTATAACAGTTAGTGCACAGATTATATACTTAAATTTCAATAAGAGTCCTTAGGTGGTTACAGTAGTCAGGTCCATAGGGCTAAATACGAAAATTGAATGTATAAAAAAAAAATTAACTTAATAGTAATCACAGTAATATTGAAAAAAATAAAATATCAGCAATAAATATAATAATGACAAAATCTGCAGATGACATCTTGCCAATACAGAGATTAAGTCCTTTAGGGGACAAAGGCCTCATTTTCCCATCTTTCCCACAATTTAGATCTTCTTCTTGCTTCACTCCTTAGGATGCTTTGTATGAGCAAGTTGCTGCTGTTTCTCACTCGGGTTACCAGACTGGACATGTTCGCCTTACAATGATTTTTAAATTGTCCAGGTGATTTTCTAAGAACATTTTGTGTGGCGGAGTGATAGCGTGGAGTGTTTGTGAGGCGTCTCAGAATGTTATTGTGCACAACAGTGATGGCGTCTCATGGTCTCTCGGGTATAGTTCGTCCAGAGGGAACACCCATAGATACTGTAGCAGTACGAGCGGAAGAGCAGCAGTTTCACGTCTCGGTGACAGAAGGCAAAACCTCCTTGCAATCATGTTTGCTAGTTGCACATAGTTTATGACGCCTCTGTTCAATGTCTGTCGTATCTTTTAGGTCGTCGGTGATAATGTGACCTAAATACGGAAATTCGTGCACAAATTCCAGCCGATGGTTTCCGAGGAAAATTTGTGGTTCTGCAATATGCTTAAGCAATCTCGGGAGCAGCGACATTCACTGGGTCTTGGTTTCGTTGTAAATTATATCAAATTCCTCTGCATATTGGCTGCAAGTGTCGATGATGTCGTTGGAGGCCATGCACTGATGGGGAAATCAGAACCATATCGTCGGCGTAACAGAAGTTGTTTATAGTTGTTTCATTGACAGTGCATCCAATTGGGAGTGAGTTCAGTTTGACATTCAAGACATCTGTGTACGTATTAAACAGGTATGGAGAGAGAATGCCCCCTTGCCGAAGCCCGTTTAGGGAGCCGAAGGTGTAAGATATACGTTACCCCACCTTTGACGCAGAATTGCTGTGTGGAGAACCAGCAATGTAAAATGCCAATTAGGTACAGGGGTGTGCCCCTTTTATGCAGCTTCAGAAGAGCTTCAGATAGTTTACTCTGTCAAATGCTTTTCTCACATCTACAAAACATAGGAAAACAGGAGAGGCTGATGATAGGTAGTAGTTCAGCAATTCTTTCAGTATGTAGTAGATGCAGGTGTCGGTTGAGTGGTTTGCTTTAAACCCGAACTGGTTGTCAGCGGTGTGTAGAAAGGGCAGAAGTCTCACAAGAAGAACAGATTCAAGTATCTTCGATGCGATCGTTGTGATTGCAGTCGGCCTGTAGTTGCCAGGGTCAGCTGCATCCTTTAGTTTGTTTTTGATTAATGGTATCAAGTGAACTGAGAGTAGGGAGTCTGGAAGAAACTGGTGAATTATGCACGCATTGAAATAGGGCAGTAGCAAAATGTAAATTATCGGATGGCAGAATTTGAAAGCCTCTGCAGGAAGACCATCACAGCCGGGCGATTTTATTATTAGGTAGGCTGTTTATGGCATCGCTGATGTTACCTGGCGTAATACGGTCTGCAAAATGAAATTGAATGTTGTCATTAAGGAGGTTATCTACATCCCTTCGGGAAGCTTGATCATTTATGCAATTCAGGATATTGTTGGAGTGATCTCCCCACATACTTGCTATAGCTTCGTCTCCGACTGCTTCCCCTACTCTCTGTGATACCTTTTTAGTTTTTGGGATTTAAAGACTGATATCTTTCCAAAGACGAGGATAATCACCAGATTCTAAGTTTCTAGCATTGCATCGGCTCTTAGTTGTTTTTCATTTAACCTGCAGTGCTTAAGAGCAAGTTTGAATTGCGCTCTCGCCTGCATCATTAGTAATGCAGTGTGTTCTTCCCTTGGGCTACCATTTTGCCTCCACAGTAAAAACATTTCTCGTGAGTATGTATACAGATCTTCAACCAAGTCAATTCCAACCAGGTATATTACGAGAATTACCTTGACGAAATCTATAGGCAGTCCTGCCCGAAGCAAGCATAGCGGAGATTATGTTCGAATAGAATTCATTCAGATCCCTCCTGTGGTGGTCATTTCTACATTTGTGTTGGTACAAAGTAAGGCGTCTGCCGGTGAACTATTGACCGCAACCTGGTTTCCGAAAGATTTCCATTGTAAAATCACAATTTTGAAGTCTAAACCTATATTTTCAAGGATGTTCTAAACATTAAAAAGCAAATGTAAGCACAACAAATATTTAAGGAGGAAAGGGCCTTTTTGGTTACAGAAATTGCCTTTAAATAAAAAACCGGCTGTAATCATATTTGTTCTGTAATTTAACGCAAAGTAAAGTAGTATTTGCATGTCAAACATAAGTAGTGTTTTATTAACTCATATGAAGAGTGTTTTATTAACTTAATACAAAAATAGATATAATCCATTTAATCATCTATTGCTAGTGCAGTACAGTAATGACTAATTTATGCACACAGTCTAATCACACACGGTTACAATCCCCTCATTTGTACAGAGCCATACATGCTAGTTGTGCTTCCACGCACTTGCATCTTCCTCTCCAGCCTTTGACACATCCAAATTTCAGGAATTCCATACAGGAAAACTGATGCTTGAGGCAGATCTGACCAATAGGGTCCCATGCTTTCCCAGGGCCTTTCATCCAACCCCATTCGACAGGTGAAGGTAACACAGATTGGGGAAAGAAGTGACTATGGCCCCCAAACATGAACCCGCTTGATAAGATGCTCTAGGAGTCTGGCATTGCTGGTAGAGAGCAGCAGAAGTTGGTTGGTAATGGGATCAATGGACCGCTGCCTTTCCTGGTGAAGAAGATCTTTTTTTTGCTTCATCATCTGGTTGATCAGCAGGTGGCTTGGCTTTGTCATAAAGCAGAACAAAAACAAATCGCTCAAGGTTTGCCATGGTTCTGGTGTCAATTCTCTTCCAGGGTTTGGTTGGTACCATTTCCCCAAGGTCCTGCAAACACCCTCACTTGACATTTGCACATATTTGTACCACGTCCTCCCAAGAAGATTTCTTTGCTTACCCTTTTACCAGCAAAGGTGGGATGTGTTTGCCACCCCCAACCCACTTGAAGGCATATGAAACATTGGCAGAGCCTGACACTTTGGACCTTTATTGGAAGAACCAGCTATGGTGTGTACAAGGAATAATATCTGAAGTTTTTGGTCCCCAGCCCCAAAGCTGATCCACAGTTTCATTTGCCAATGAAGTTGGAAGATACAATGCTTTAGCTATCACTACTACATCATTGTCCCAAGTTTCTGATCATGATCCTCTCCAACCACACCGTGTTGAAACAGTATCATTTTGCATTGGAGAATAACCTTGTTGTTTCTGCTTCCTCATGGAGCATCGGCGATATTTGATCCAATTGCTGTCCCCTCAGATGGGACGAGATGAGCGAACAACGGTCGTAGGATACTGGAATCATGGCCAATGTCATGCGTTTTTCTATGAAGACCCTTTTTCCTGGTTTCAGCATGCAGAAGAAGCCCGCGATATAGGTATGGAAGTTGGAGACTCTCGTTCGTGTTGAGTGGCTTTCCCTTTTTGACTCTGTCAGAAATACAGTTAAACAAGAAGCAACTGGGGGTGATGCTTGCAAGACCGCTGACATCTCCAAGGAACATGGTTGCTGCTACTTATGTTTGGTCCTCTCAAGATCATCTAAACTAACTTTAGCAAATAGTTGCAGGAACTGAATCTTGCTGACAACTAGTGGTCAAGGTGCCAGGAAATTGCTTTCACAATGCGTTCCTTCAAACTTTCTCTGCGAATGGTTTTGTTTTGCTGCCTTGCCTTTTAAGAAATCATGGCTTCATCGTCAAAACAAATCTTGAAGCCATAACTTTTTTGTGAGGGCCGCCTAACCAAGATCTTTGTCGAAAGGCAAGAATGAACATTTCTGTCCTGCATCTTTGAAAGTCTGCATGTCTGGAAAATGAGACAGGATGGCGATTCCTCAAATGTGTAGAGTTTGACACGTCCCCTCTATTTGAACACCTAGTTGTTCAAAAGCCGGGTCACTGTACCAACTTGGCAGAGATCTGCAAGTTTAAACAAGGTTGATAATGTGGCTGCTCTCTTTAGTATATGAAATTAGTTCAGGCAAGTTGCAATGCCTTCTAATTGAGCAAATCTTCTTGATTCTGCATCAGTACTCGCCTTCCATCAGTTTTGGCAAGTTTTCTTGGAACAAAGCGGCCAGGCAACTTTTGCCATGATGTGCCAGCTTGTCCTGAGAATCAGATTTCCCAGCACTCAACTTTCCAGCCAACAAACACTGTATCTTGGATTTGCATAGCACCATTCTCTTTACGTTTTTGTCTGTTTTCAAAAAGGTTGAACGACATTATTAAGTGGGGCCTACAGTTTGTAGATTCAGGGTTATAGAAAAACATGTATTCCGTGAGATTTGTCTTAGTAGCTCCTCCACCAAACGTTTTTCCGTGTTACCTTATTGTCACTAGTGTCATTATTCTCTGGATCCTGGAAACTTTTTCTTTTCTGTGCTCTTTGGACAATTCTTGTTGTTGAAAAGGTTGTTGCAATTTTTAATGCCAACCAGCAACCATTTTCTTTCCATTTCTGTGATTGTTTTCTCTCAGCAGATTAGGGGATGGAATATCCATAGCCAATAGAGTTGGAGTTCATGTAACCTCCTGAATATTCCTGTGATAGGATGAGGTAACCCAGCAACCTGAAATCATGTGTTTTTGCCACAGGTAGGGCGCTGAATGGGATCCTTTTTTACCAAGTTGACGATAGAATGGCACCTGTCCCAGTTAAAACTGTGGTTCTGGTCCTGCCATTGTTAGAATTTGTACTTCACAAAGCTCTGTTTCTAGTATTAGCATGCACATATAAAAAGAGTTTTAAACCATCACCAACTAAAGCAAGCTAATAAAACACTATGGTCCTCTACACAGTTTTTGTACAAAGGCATGGTAATGAATATTATTGCTCTCTTCAAGCCTCGAGAACAGCAACCTTTGTAGGAAGAAAAGAGAAATCCACTCTAAATCTATGAATGAATGAACAAACCAGTTTAGTAAAAAACAACACATTTTAAAAAATATTCATACTGGTGCCTGCTCCCCAAAATGCAACCCCAAAATCCCAAAATTGAAATTTTGAATTTTCATTTAAAAATCAAAATCATCCAGCCCGTGCTCAGTAACATTATAGCTCCCGCTCCCCTGGTGAATGACAACAAATTAAATAAAATCAAATCCCCTAGTGGAGTATAGAGTGAACTAAAACAGTAGGGCCAGTTAATGAAGCACTGCATACATTATGACACATAATTATAGATGCTATTGTTGGTTGAAATGATTTGTCATTTATAAAAGACTAAATTGTAGTATCAGTTTCCAACTATCGAGCATATTATTAATGGAAGCTTTAGAACCGCATTTGAGACACTAAGATAACAACAAAGACTTTGAGCAATTTTTTCAATATGTTTTGCCATATTTCGAATTGTAAAACGGGCATTTTCTGGTTAAATCTTGTTTCTGCTGGTGCTTTTTTATTTGTATTCTCATTGTTTTAAAAACATCCTTGGGAAATATAGGTTTTTAGACTCCAAAATTGTGAATATAACAATGAAAAAACCTTCAAATACCGCATTTTCCTGAATTTTGGTGGCCATCTTGGAAAAAAGGTGGCCATATTTGGAAGGATGATCTAATGGGTCTTATTCTCACATTTGAAAAAGTCTCCCCTCAATCTAACTTAATGAAAACTTTGGTGCGTTTTAACCAAATTTGAACGATTCCTCCTTATTTTGTTTACGGAAAAACGGCTGGAACTAATATAGGTTAACAATTTGTTTATTCAAACTTGTATTAATGGAGTCCATGATATTGAATCTTCTAAAATTTATAAACTCTGTTGAGGGTTGTACGGTGTTTTTCATTTTGGGACTTGGTCTTTTTCTTTTCCTTTTCCTTTTACGTATCTACGCGCGTCCGTCTTTTATTACCTAACATCGACCTCTACCATCTTATGCCTCATATGGCCGCTTGACCCTGTAGGGGGGTGATAGTGCCGGTCAGTGGCCCTCATGCGGGTGCAATTGTATGCAGCTCTTAATGGTTTCTTTGGGCGTGCCTTCGCCCCTAGCTTGCAACCACGTTTCGTTCCTCTTACTGTAATCCATCCTTTAATATTCTTTCCTTACTTACCTGTCCATCTTACTTTCCACCCTCGTCCTAACATTTTGACTCATAGTGCCAACTGCTTTGAGGTTTTTCCCTCCTGTTACCCACCTTTTCAAAACCTTTTACTCTCAGTTTCCATTTTCAGCGATTGAATGACCTCATAGGTACCCAGTGTTTTGGCCTTTGGCCTAAAGTTAATATTCAACTCGCTATTCATATGGCGCCTTGATTGTTAGGTCTACATGAAAGCCGGCGTCAAAATAGTCCAATCTTTTGACGATATTCTAAACTGCCCCATATCCCGACTCCAATTCCTCAGATTTGGCTTTGGACCACCATCCTCGTGCGTCCGCCAATCATTCTGATTTGGAAGAGAGATTCCCTCAACTGCTCTGGTTTTCAGTACCCAACGTTTCTTCTCTCTTTCCCCTTTTCAATGAGGAAACAAAAGGGAGAAAAGGAGAACTTCCCGGACTGTTTTATGTTTAGCCGAGGGGAAGCTAGGACGTAAATTTGTTTCTGGGAAAATCCACGAGACTATTTCATTTCCGGTGTGGGTTGGGGGTGTCGGGATTGATATGTGGCGGTGGGCGGAAAATGGCTTTTGGGGAAGTTTGGACCGCGTTTAATTTTTGTGTCCTATGTGGTGGTAATTATTGTTTTTTTTTTTTTTACTTTATTTATTATTAAATATGAAACTTGGCATTAGGCCTCCGCATGTGATTATTTAACACCGTTACGTTTACACAAGTTTTTCGGATATAATTACACTTTCTACGTATAATTCCATTATTTTATGACCTAAAAAAAAATGAAATGTTTTAGGCCTAATCTCCGTCATAAGGGAACTAATGCAATTAGGTTTTGCATTACATTTTGCATTGATATTTATGGCATAAATTTTAATTTAATTTGCCTTGTCGCAAAGAAAAACAATTGACCTTGAAATGCTTTCCTGCAAATCTGAAATAAAGGATTCGATATCAATTAGTAGGTACTCAGCAGTCCCCAACCCGATTGACAGGAGATAAGAATAAGGATTGACCCAACTTAGAAGTGAATTTAACCTCTTAACCGTGAAAACAGGGGCGCTTTAACCACCCCCCCCCCCCCCCCTCACCCCCCCCCCCCTGATGGGGAGAAGAGGGGATTGATGGCTGGGAAGGATCCCACTTATCCATCACTTTTTCCAAAATGGTAATTCGGGGTTGATTACCGAAAAATGCATTTTGGCTCTCCCAGTTGGCACCGTTTGTCCAAAGTGATTATGACCCTGGGGCCACTCGGGGCCTTGGCGTGTTAATTGCCGGTGGTGGCTTTATGTCCCTACGGTAAAAGTTTGTTCCAGTTGATTAGTAACCTTCCGTTCCGAAGAAGTGGCCTGGAAGAATGATGTTGCTCGGAATTAATTAAAAAACCTAATGATGGAGTTTGTGCCGTTTGTTCTCTAAATGTTTGGTGATACCGTTCAGGCTTGCACGTTCCACTAGATGGAAGTTATGGAGGTCAACGTGAAATGGAAGCCTAAAGAACTTTATGAAAAGGGAATTGAACACAACTACGCAATACACCTAAACCTTTTTGGGACGGTTAGCATCATCACTTAAAGGATAAGGAAAGAACGAAGAAGTAAGAAGTGAAGTAATTATCTTAGTTTAACCAGACCACTGAGCTGATGAACAGCTCTCCTAGGGCTAGTCCTGGAAGGAATATATATTTTCAACGGTGGCCAGGAACCAATTGTTTATTTAAGCAAACGGGACCTACAGCTTATTATTGTGGGATCCGAACCACACCGAGAAATGAATTTCCTATCAAATTCCCTTCGATTCCCATGTTTGGCAGAGTTCGATTGTATCGAACCCGGACCCTGGAGTCAGTAGTCTAGCATGTAATCCCGACGTCGTCCAAACGAGGGAAACCTAAAGGATTTAGGAAACATGCATGAAATATCATCATGAGAAAAAGCAGAAGCCTGGTGGTATATATCGATAAAAAACTTGTATGTTTAATTTAAGCTACCTAGGCGTAATTATTACTTTTACCTTTTTTTTCTCCTCGGTCTAAAGTCCACCTGGAAGTTTAATTCGAAATTAGGTTTTTATTGCATCAGCATTCGGTAGCTCACTCACCTGTTCCGTATTTATCATCTCCGTAGAACAAGAGATCGTAATAAATAAAGCGTGCTGCCATGTAAATTCATATTTTTCACCAAGAATTATTAATTTCCCTGCAGTAAACCTAAGAAGTTGATGCACTTCGAAATATTGATAAGGCTAAAACAAGCGTATTCAAATTGACTTGCTTACATTTGGGTTACGTTATGTATGAACGTCCGATTGTATATAATATTGGCTTACTTGTATGTGGTACCTGATAGTTTACTAAACTTTCAAGCTTTGAAATTTCCATTTAGCGTGGAGTTGAAATATTTAAGTTGTAATGTATGTAATGTAGGTATATTATTGAGCTTTTTGTTTAAAGTATGCTCGGGTAATCATCTACCGTATACGTACGTACGTATGCCTAATGCTTCACCCACCTCACCTCACTTCCCATTCCGTCCTCCGTCCCTCAATCCCCTCCCTCCTCCTCCTCCTCCTCCTCCTCCTCCTCCTCCCTCCTCCTCCTCCTCCTCCTCCCTCCCTCCCTCCCTCCCCTCCCTTCCCTTCTGTACAACAACGCTGGAGGTGAGAAAACAAACAGAAAGAGGAATTCCTCCCTCCCGTCCTTCCTCTTGCCAACGGCTTTTTTTCCATTTCCTTCTCTCTCTCTCTCTCTCTCTTCTCGTCTCTTCTCTCGCTCTCTCTCTCCGATGGCTAGTTCTTTATCATTGCAAACTTTATCCTTGGGATTTTACAGCCTTTTTTAATTTTACAGCCTCCGAAAGGGGATGATGATAAATGGGGAACTTGGGATGGGGAATTTTAGTTGTATTATTATCATTTTATTTTATTATTATTATTTTATTATTATTATTATTATTATTATTATTATTATTATTTTATTTTATTATATCTTATTGTTGTTTGTTGTTGTTGTGGTTGTTGTGTCTGTACATTTTGTAATAACAACGTAACATATTGCTGGAAACATTTTTATTTGAACCACTTAGCGTTGTGTCCACGATAACGCTAACCAGGTCGGTGCTTAAACAAATTTAATCGCTGAAATTAATCATGAAACAGTTTTCAAGTATCATTTTTGCAATATTTTATTATTGTTAACTGAAGGGAAGATCCATCATCCTTTTATGGTGGACGGTGGGGTTTCATGAGCCTAGACCATGATCCACGTTCACCCCGCGGGGGCGGGGTTGTAGTCCGTCAGTGTACTTCACGAAGTGCACTGTAGGCATTACTATAGGTTCTTTGCAGCGTTTCCGTTCTGGCCCCTAGCTTGCAACCCCATAATACAGTCCCTTTTAACTGTAACCTCCCATTCTTATTAACTTTTCTTTTCCTTCCCCTTGCTACCCCAGCCCTCCATCCTTAACAATTGATTCATAAATGCAACTGCTTTGAGGTTTTCCTCCTGTTACACCTTTCAAATTTCGTCTCCAAAACTCACTCTCAATTTCTTTTCCAGAGCCTGAATGACCTCAAAGGTCCCAGGTGCTTGGCCTTTGGTGGCCTAAACTCCATATTTCCATTCCATTTTCCATGATCACATTCATTCGCTTCTTTTCTTCTCCCAGTAAATTTTATCAAACTTGGTCTCATATCAGTTCCCCAGTTTAGCAATTTTTTCATCATTGACCTTTAAACAATCCCATATTTTAGACTGACCTTGTTTCTGGTTGGGTGATTCGGTTTCTTTTCTTACATTTTATGAGTTTTTATCTCTGCTCAGTGCGTTGTAAGTTATCCTTGTTGCTATTGAGTGAGGTTGCCATGGTAACTTGTGAAAAATATGCCTGGAAATTTCGCCGCTGGTTCTGTTTTATGCAATAAGGATTGAATTTTAAATGCTTCCTTTTTTGTTTTATTTTTAACAAATATATTTTGGCAAAGGAAGGTTAACGTTAGCTGCACAATCCACGTTCGTACAACACTCATAAAAATATCCATACATACCATAAGACCATATTATCTGTATAGATATATATTATATATATATATATATATAATATATATATTATAATCTGGTCTTTCTATCTCTCTAGTCTTCTCTATCTTTTCTATTCTAACTCTACCTATCTATACATCAACATGTATATATATATATATATATATATATATATAATATATATATATATCATATATATATATATATATAATCTGTCTTTCTAATCTCTCCTTATCTTTCTCTATCTTTTCCTATCTATCTACCTATCTAATACATCAACATGTATATAATCTATATATATTATTTATATATTTATCTATATATATATAATTCGTTATCTCGATATCTATATATGTGAATGTGTGTGTGTGTGTGTGTTGGGGGGTGTGTGTTGTTGGGAAACCGCTTAATCTTTCCCTTTTTCAAACAAGAATCGTAAATCCTCTGGTATTCATAATAATTGATTTTCTTTAAAATCAGCAAGCAATCCCGAAAGCACAATTTAATTTCTGTGAGTGCTGGTTGCTTTCAGCCTCAATCCATCCAACGCGATAGTTGTATTGGGAAGAGTGTGTTTTTGCAGCGTCCCTTTTGGCCCTAAGCTGGCAGCCTCTTTTCATCCCTTTTTTACTGACCGGTGGAGAGAGAGAGAAGAGAGAGAGATAGAGAGGCGAGAGAGAGAGAGAGGAGGTTTTTTATATTTGAAATAGACCGCACTCCTTATATTTTTTGTATTTCTTTGAAATTTACGTAAAGGTCAAGAGTATGGAAACCTGTGAGTTCAAGCGCACGTACATTTTGTGAAGACCATTTAGAGTGGGGTATGGACGTCCTTGGTAGCATCTCAAGGATCAAGTCTTCGTGGCCCCCCCCCCTCCCCGCCCAACCCCCTGTTTGGTTAGGACCCCATTCCCCCCCCCCACCCCTTCATATATCCCCCTTTCCCCTAAAACCTTACACAGTCCGCCATTCGTTCGTAAGGTTGACATCAAAAGAAACACAACCAGCCTTTAATTAAAGGCTTTCTGGAAGTATCAACTCACTCCTTCAAGAAGCTCTGGCTTTTTTTTCTTTTTATGTCATCCCAAAGGGGGGGGGGGGTAGTGAAGTTCACGTGGTGCCTGTGACGTCCATCGTGGTTCCTGACGTTTACTATTTATTGGCGTTGGGGTGGGGTGGTAAGGAACGTTCTATTCATTCACCCTGTTCTAGAAGCTAATAATAAGGTCACGCCTTATGGGAAAAGTAATCCTGTCTGATGCCGTTCTGTAAATGTCGAGATATTTTTTCGCTCTTGAGTGGAAAAAGGTGACCACCATAAATCAATACGAATAAGCATACTGTCCAGGCATCCATTTACGTTTGGGTGGGTGTAGATGAACTTGTCGTTTTCAATTGACTGGCATCGAACAATTACATGTCGGTTTTGATGAAAGTATAAAGGCAATCCATTTACAGTGTGACCGCTATACTGCGTAATATTTTCTGATTGACCTTAAGCTTTTTTTTTTGAGTTTTCCTTCTGGCAAAACAAAAATATAGTTGGCGTGAGAAAAGGAAGTGAAAAAATGCGCAGAAGAGACGGGGTTGTTGCCTCATGGCACGGCCCGGTGGTGGCCTATGTTGTCGGTACCGTATAAGGCGCTGCCTAGAGTAATACGATTATGACTAACTTTTAACCTATAAATAGAAATAGATACGACTGATGGCTAGAAGGACTGCAATTTTGGTACGTTTGAAGATTGGAGGGGTGGTTGAGTCAACATACCAATTTTGGCAGCCCCATCTAGCCTCAGTCGATTTCAAGATCTGAGGGCGGACGAACGGACGGACAGGTCAAAGCCGGCACAATAGTTTTCTTTTACTGAAATCTATATAACTGCTGATGGTCGAGAGCTACTGGGAGAATTGTATTTAATTACAACTTTAATCGTTTCTCTCGTCCGCTTCCTCGGCATCGACTTCGGAAATGAAAACCACAAAAAACCCTCTCCCTTCTTCTGTTTTCCCCTGGAACATCCATGGAGGATTTTTCTCTCCTCTTTTTGGTTAATGGCCCAGCCACCTTCCTTTCTTTTCAGGGGGGGCCTTGTTTCTCGTCTTCATTCGGGCCTGGGCTGGAAACCGGTGCATCGGGGTGCCATTCTTTGGTTTTGTTTTTTGTTTTCGGATTTACGATAAATTTGTTTTCAGTCACTATATATGATCCAGGCGAAGCACAGAAATCGGTACAAACAAAACCGTCCAGTTGTTTACAAAGCTGAAAAATAGTTAGAAATAGGAACGTTTTGGACAAAACTACCTTCCAAGTGCAGTGACTCTGTAACCCATAATATCAATTGACACCCAGAGGTAAAATGAGAGAGGTTTCAGTAGAGATGAGTTAAGAACAAGACATGATTATTTGGCTGTAAATTTATTTATTTCCCAAGGGATGAATAATAATGGGCAATTTTTATTTAGTAGTTGGAGGAAAGAAAACGAAACCGTAGTAAAACACGAGTAAAAAGGGTTATTGTTACAAAATAATTCAATACTCAGAAGGAAAAGAAAATGAACTATCTACCATCCTTTGTCTCTGTCCATCCCCCCTCCCCTGGGCCCCCCCCCCCAGGGTCCCCCACCCCCCCCCCCCCCCCGAAACCCCATCCCCGAAAAATTAATTCCCTTTTCCTCGCCGCTGTGGCTGATTCCCAGGCTCCGTTTATCGGAAATCCGGTTCAGGACAGAGCAGCGGTATCCGGCCAAAGTGGTTTTATAAATAGAGCGTTCATGCCGGAGATGGTCGGCGTTTGCTAATATGCAGCGGCCCCCCCCCCCCCCCACCCCCCCCCCCCCCCTTTTTTTTTCCCCACATGTTCATCTTCCCATTTGGTCGCCTTGTGGGCGGTTGCATTTGCACGATTTCTCTTTGTTGATGTTTCGTTTGTTGATGGTGATGATGCTCTGTATCCATTATTCTGGATAAGTTTTTTCATGGGTTAATTATATCTATTGATTTTGATTGTTTTTTTTATTGGTTTATCGTGATTAATTGTTATTTTTATTTTTTTTATCAATTGTTCGTTTTTTTTACATGATATAGATTTTATCATCAGTGGATTATTTACTGAATTTTATATTATTTAATGCTTGCGCTTTTTAGTTTTTTAGTTATTTAATTTGGAATTAGTTTTTCTACTTTTACAGTATATGCGAGTATAGTGAATGATGTTGTTAATTAATATGGGCTGTGTTAATAATAATGAAGTATGTATGATTTTCGTGTTTAATTTCAGTTGCTGTAGCATTAGTGAGATATTTGTTTGTTAGCCTTATCGGGGGGTCATTGCATTTGTTTGAAAACTTGAGAAGTATAAGCTAGGACCTGTTGAGATTTCAATAAAACAATGTTTTAAATCCTTTACCGTGGTCGATGAATCTGAAGTTGTGTAACCTAGGATAAAGGAAGAAATTATTGTACGTTTTGTAAGCATCGTCTGAACACATGACTAATTACACATTCAATTCTCGGCCCGATTTTGGAAGGTGGAATGACGCTCTTAATGATATCTGAAGATTTTGCTTCTTATCGGAAATCCATTATTGGCGAGTAAAGGAAATAAAAGCGTTGTTGTGCCGTTATTGTTGGCGATACTCGAGTCACAGAAGGATGTCTTATTGGAGATCCAGACAATAGTCTATGGGGGGAGCAACTGCGGGAAAATGGAGGTATCGATATCCACCAACAGTGGCGATTCCGTTACAAAACCAAAGCTGTCAATCAATTGCTGTCTCCCAGAATATCCGTGCCTCATTTACGAAGAAGGAGTGATGTCGTCCTTTGGAGTTTTTTTATTATTATTATTCTTTTAACAGTATATACTGGACTTGAATTGTTTTCCAGGAAGGACAACATTGAGGCGAACTGGAAACAGAGAAAAGGGAACGGATTACGGCCGGTCACAAAAAGACTAATTATTGTATCATGAAACAGTCTTGATATCCGAAGCGTAATTAGACTGAACTTATTTTTTTACGCAGTTTTTCATAGCTGTTAATTTGCCCCCTTTTTAGAAAGACAATCGTGTTGGGGATATTTAGTAGAAGACATTTTAAATTATATTTGGTAAATATAATAAAATATATATATATATATATATATATATATATATATATATATATATATATATATATATATATATCTATACCTCGGAATAATATATTTTCATATATACTTAACGAAGGGGAATTTTTTAATTTTTTTCTCGATAATAGACTTACCTGGACCAGGGCGCGAACCCATGGATCCTTTCAATTCCAGGAAGTTCCTGGATTTGAAAGGATCCATGGGTTCGCGCCCTGGTCCAGGCAAATCTATTATCGAGAAAAAATTCCCCTTCGGTTAGGCATATATGAAAATATATTAATTCCGAGGGTAGAGCGAATTAGATATTAAAGGACATTGTAGCTCGATATGTATATATATATATATATATATATATCATATATATATGTGTGTGTGTGTGTGTGTGTGTGTGTGTGTGTGTGTGTGTGAAGATAATAACAATAAGGAAAGCCCTTCACCTATAAGCGTACTTGGCAGAGGCGTAAACTCCTGTTTGTTACCTCTGTGGTTCGATCCCAACCCACTGCCTATCAGTCAACCCAGCTGTGAATAGGCATCAGCTAGGATCAAAGAAGGAGCTTGCAGGTAACAGGGTATGGTTTTGGGTATATATCACGTATATATATATATATATATATATATATATATATATATATATATAATATATATATATATATATATATATATATATATATGTGTGTGTGTGTGTGTGTGTGTGTGTGTGTGTACGTTATATAAAGATCTCTTATGTAATATTTCTCTCGACCTTACACGTATTTTCCCCAAAAGAATTTATTCCATTAAAAGCCTAAAGAGAATTTGAAGCAAAGCGCATTTTTGGATTCTAAAAAAAAAAAACAAAAAAAAAAAAAAAAAAAAAATCCATTTCGGTTCCTTAAGCTCCTGAAGAGCGAGGAAATGTCCGATCAGGATTCCTGTAATTGAAGGGAAAACAGAAAACACCTCCAGTGTCGACTTGAAAGGACCGCCCTAATTAGCTAAGAATCCTCGCGCGGGGGGGGGGGGGGGGGGGGGGGGCGCTCGGGGTTGGGCGTGAAAGTAGTCTCATTGACTTCCTCATTTCTTTTATCCGGTGGTTACGTAGTGGGTTGTTAACTTTCTTTTTTTCTTGAGGAAGTAAATTCTCTTTTTTTCGTTTTTTTTTTTTTTTTTTTTTTGAAGTAGTAACGTTTGTGCAGAATAGAATATATTGAGGCTGGTGAATTTCATTGGTCAGTAACTGTTAACTAGCTGTATAGCTTAGGTTTCGTAAATCGTGATTGTTAAGCTACTACTGACTACTACTACTACTACTACTACGTAACTATTACTACTACTACTTGTTACTAATAATAATAATATAATACGTGTTCTAAATATTACCCACATTTTGTCACGATCATTTAGTTATATATAAGTTCATGGAAAATTTTGAGTCATTTTAATTCAACTGATTAAAGCTATACCAATATCTTGCATCTAGAGAAGAGATAAGCATTACGTATGAAAATAAAAAATAAATCTGTGTTTTAGACTGATTTTTTAGAAAAGAATCATTCTACAATAATTGTAAAAAACAAAAAAACAAAAAATTGACGCCAGGACGGCTGCAACATCATATACAGCTTCATTTTTAGTGAAGAATTTTATCCGGTTATCGTGCAGCGGGCAACCATCGGCGAAACGTTGCTAAGGGTAAACGTTGGAATCAGAGTCAAGATAACAGGGTCTGCTCAACTCGGCAGAAGAGTAACACGACTCACGCTTCTCCATTGAATTACTTAAAGAAGCTTTAGTTTTTATACATTTAATCCATATCGCATGGTTTTTTTTTTTTGATAAAATCTGATAAAACCTGTAATGAGGTAACATGCTTGATGGTTTTTTAATAACCATTCAAAGTATATAGGTCTGCTTAACTCGGCAGTGGGGGCGGAGCTAATACTGTGACGTCACAAGAGTAACACTCCAGTGTTTCTCCACTGATTTCTTTAAGAACCCTTTGTTTTTATACATATAATCCATGTCGCGTGGTGTTTTCATAAAATCTTGATAATAAAATCTGTAGAGGTCACATGTTTGATTTTTAATAAATTACTTTCTCTCATTAGTCACCAAACCTTGTTTATTGCACAAAATATACCAGTTGAACACACATCGCTACTCCAGCTTTCTTCATATGTTTATTCTACTTATTTATTACTTACCTACATACTGGTTTGCTGTATTCTCTTCAAGTCCATTTCTTTTAACATGACAACTCTCTCGTCTCTCTCTCTCTCTCTCTCTCTCTCTCTCTCTCTCTCTCTCTCTCTCTCTCTCTCAGGTAGTAATATTATCAAGATTTTAAATAATTTTTCAGAAATGTATTTAGTTCTGTCACTGTGTTCATACCTCACTTTGAAAAGCAACTTTTTTATGATAAAGGTTAGAATGATAGATTAATTATATTTTCCAAATCTTATGTGAATAGTTATTGTTATGCAATAAATACAAAGAAAATGTGGATACATGCAGGTGTAAAACAAATGGCAGTTGCATTTGCACGACTTGGCCACAAAAAAGAAAACAATATCAAAAGTATAAGAATTACATCATATACGATATAAGGTATTAAAGGAATAAATGATGAAGAAAATGATACATGGAACACATTTCCGCAAATTTCTCATTAGCACTTCATATCACATAAATATACTTCCGAACACATAAGTTTACATATAAACACAAAACTGTATACATTAAAGGTATTAATTATGCATGCCTCAAACGATTATAATATTTTCGAAAAAAAAAAAGAAAAAAAAATACAAAAAGGTATTCGTCAGTCTGGCTGGATGTATCTGATGACGTTTCACAGGGGAGGGGCGGGGCTAGATTTCAGATCTCCCATGAACGCTTAATTTGTTATAATTTTTGCGTGCGTAGATAATATTTTCTGTGCGTGGATTATGGGTTTGAAAACAATTGTAATTGTAATGTGTCATATACCAATTGAAAGGGCATTCTTTGTACTTTTACATGGTATGTGGCAAAACGTAATAAGATGGAAAAATTATGTAAGAAAAATGTGGTAAATATTTACATCAAATTTAAAAAATTTTGGTCCGTCTTTGACCTAGAATTCCTCGAAAATTTCTGAGAAAACCTATCAATTTTATTTATGCATTATATAGCAAATTTTATCAGCTCCTAATCCATTTTTTCAGTTTCTTTCTATCATCATCCCTTAGTCAGCTAGGCTACGAAAACGTGAATATGTAGGTTGACGGATGACGTAATTGCACATGTTTGTGTGTAGATAATTTTTTCTGTGCGCGCTTATGGATTTGAAAGTAATCGTAATTGTAATGTGCTATATATCATTTGAAAGAGCATTCTTTGTACTTTAATGTAGTATACGGCACATGCAATAAAAAGGAAAATTTATATAAAAAAAAACGCCATCGCAAAAATAGTTTATATGAAAATGTTATCGTAAGTATAGTTTCATAAAGATATGGTCCTTTTGTAACTGATGACGTTTCACAAGGGGCGCGGGGATAGGTTTTAGTACCGCCTTGTGAGCAGACCCTGTTATTTTGACTCTGGCTGGAATAACATTGACGTTTGTTATCGTACGAAGCAGCATCGATATTCATTCGCCGAGAACATGACGGAGATAGTTAGAACATTACAACGGTCACATTTTCGCGTTTTCATTCGTTCGAATTGGCGCTGCTTAAACTCCATATTCCGAGAGAGAGAGAGAGAGAGAGAGAGAGAGAGAGAGAGAGAGAGAGAGAGTATGCTGGTTGAATGAAATGAAAAGTTTAAATTGGTAACAAACCAACTTGGTACCAACAATAGAAAAGTCGGAAGAAATTACCAAAAATAACATTCAAGAAAAAAAACTAGCTATAATTTCTGTTGAGCGATATTTTTATTTATTTATTTATTTATTTATTTTCTATGTATTTATTTAGTTTATTTATTTATTTATTTTTTTAGGATACTCCAATGAGAAGGAAGCCCATAGGGAATGCATCACGTTCTTTAAAACTTTGACAGTAATAAACACTTGTGTCAGTTTTGTCACAAATTCAGGTGATATTCAGTCAGGATATTCAGTCAGATTCATCCGCCCATCCAGCGGTATACTGCTGTATTCACATATCACTATAGACCAGTAGAACCCTTCTCATTACATACAAAGTAATTCTGACACTTCTTGTAATACGATACAATCCTGTTCATTTATCCCTCCACATTCTCATTCAAATAACTTACAGTCGCTTGCTCGTAAACATCCCGGTAGCTTAATCCTATTTGGACGCCCCTCTCGATACATCCACTCCTTCTGATAATACCCAACCCGATATTATTAAATCTTATTATAAAAATACTACTGAAAAATGCCACCCCATTCAATTCGCCTCGTCCGATAATATTATAGTTCTTGTAACATTTCCCTTCGCTGAGTCATATTCCACTTGTACAGACTTCATCATATGCAGTTCCCATACACTTCATTCATTTGTAGATGAAACTATTCCTCCCTATTGTTCGTTTTCAGGAGAAATACAGTTTTTGAGCGATTGAAAAAAAAGGTCATCCAATATTCCATCCCACTGGGCACCGCTTCGAAGCAATACTTCCTCACTTACACAAGTCAATCAGTCGTTCCCTAACATTTTTTAATTCTTATTTCGAAGTGACGTTAGTGATTAGTGATAACGTCAGCCACCACCCACACACCAGACTTTTTTTTTCCATCTTTTATTGTTTAGTGATGCTTTTATCATGGATGGATATGGAACGAATATAGTTTTGTGTCTCTGGTATAACTTTTAGTTTTCCTTTTGCTTTATGTGCACCGATCGTGCCAACTTCTTGACGGTTGAAAATTTGTTCTTCTTTATAGCATTCATTTCTCGGGCATTCCATTGAGGGGTGAGAGATGTGTATTTCTGGTGATAGAAGTTCACTCTCGACGTGGTTCGGAAGTCACGTAAAGCCGTTGGTCTCGCTGCTGATTAACCACTGGTTCCATGCAACGTAAAAACACCATACAAACAAACAAAGAAACAAACATAGATTTTTAAATTCAAACGTAACCTTCCTTGAAAAGCCTGAAAGGTCTACTGCTTCCTTCGTATTAATCCCCACCGATTTTCCTTCCCTTTGCACATTTCATGTTTTTCCTTCAGCCTGGGCTATAGAATCAAACTTTCCAATAGGTCCTTCATTTGAAAATAAAGATTAATATTAGCGCAAAAATGACAAGAAAGCCATCGAGCGTTTAGAATGAAAATGCTTATTTTTGAAAGAGTCCGACAAACGTCCACCTCATTTCAATGATCAATGCTGTTACAGGCGCGAATGTCTCGGTGAAAATAAAGTGACGATACAGAAGTGAGGGAGATCCGTCAGCGATGCAGTTGTAATCTATCATGAGAATACATAAATAGCTTTTCTTCTTGCCAGTGATAAATTAGCTACGTAAAACACATTAAGCCCTTAGATTTATTATATTCCATAAAAGTATGGCAGAACGAAATTTAACGCTAGAATTATATACATAAGAGCATTAGTGTGGTGACACTAGTAGTTTTGTATTGTCAACTGTGCCTGGAATTGCGCGCGCATCACTGTGTGCGTGTGTGTGCATTATATATATATATATATATATATATATATATATATATATACATATATATATATACATATATATACTATATATATACATATATATATATATATATATATATATATATATATATATGCATATATATATGTATATATATATATATATATATATATATATATATATATATACATATATATATATATATATATATATATATATATATATATATATATATATATATATATATATATATATATATATATATATATATATATATATAATTCAATGCAGTTTAACATTTACCTTTACCTCTCTTATACTAGAGTAAAGACGGTCTTTGGAACTTTTAATCAGTTTGTTTTCTGAAGAATAATTTCTGAATAATTGATGGTATAAGATGTCAAAAGCCTCATTTGAATACCTAATTATGAATTAGGCACAAACGGATTCCAGGGGTCTCCGTGGCGTCATTAAAGCTCTTTTCATCGCGGTCTCGTTTCTAAAGGGCTGACTATGCATCATTGATGAGCAACATTTATGAAGAAGATTCCTGAGGTCACGGGAATTAAGCAAGACGCCTTCGGTAAGAAATTCACCGCCCACGAGTCCTGTGAATGACAGGCATTTTGGTGAAGTGTTTCTAAGGTTTTGTTTTGTTATCAGATTGTTGTCCAAATACCCGTGAGTTCGCTCTTTGATATTGCAGCGAATTTGTCCTTACTTATTCTTGAGTTTATTGATGGATCCATATTGTCTACTAGTCGTATACGAAAATTTTCCATGTAGATATTCATCTCCAACTTTTAGCATATTTTAAAATCGTTGTTGAGTCACCTGTTATTTATTGCTTTCATTGATTAGCTTCATCAAAGTATAATAGACTGACAGATTCGTCTCATTAGTTATTGATGCTAAGATGACAGTTATCGATATTCATCATAGTAACACATGTTATACATAAAATTTTCTATTTACATTTTTTTTTTAAATTTTTTTTACTACAGCACGTTGACCAATGAGAAGCAAGATAGATCGTATCGGCTGTCGATATTTCAACGTCACCTCCATTAAACAAGAAGACTTTAAGAGTATCTATGGAACCCTTCTTTTTCGGGACGTGTACAGATGTTGCTTTGTGATACAGCCAATGATTTTACCCCCTTAGAAGTCTCTCTCTCTCTCTCTCTCTCTCTCTCCATCCCTCTCTCTCTCTCTCTCTCTCCTCCTCTCTCTCTTCGCTTTTTCACATTTTTTCTCCTATGTGGTTATCATGGTCAGGTGAGGCTTTGTAGTGACACGCGTATCCAAAACGTTAGGAATATCATGTTTACAACTTATTCGTGAGGGGAAAATCTTGCACGCGTCCACAGTAAGCTGGAGGTCAGATCACGCATTGTTCATATACCACTCTTATATTTATTCATTCAGATTTCAAGATCCATCTCCACTCATCCCACCTAACGCGAAGAACAAATGCGGACCCACCGACAATGAAACGTAAACAGTGGAGCTCTTTTCATCGGTAATGTGTCAAGGGATACGCACTAATATAGCACTTCTCTGCATCGTCCGTCATTTGTTCATTTTTAAGCTAATTCCTGATTACTTGGCCTCATTTAATTTGTTCATTGTGTTTAGTGTATTTTGCTTTCGTATTGCGATGGGGATTGAGAGAGCGAGAGAGAGAGAGAGAGATAAAAACTCCAAATCAGTTTGTATATATATGATTTGTATATATATGTAATTGTCTGATTATACAGGAAGACAGCTTAACTTGGCTACGCCCTCTGATGACTGAATTTATAGAAGTCTAAGCAATATTCAGCTCGGCCACGCCCCCTTTATAATTGTCTGATTCAACTATACAGGTAGACAGCTCATCTTTGCCCTACCCCTTGATAGCTGTCTGAATTTAATGTTTAAAAAGGAAATTAAATCAAACAGCCCATACTGTCATTTATTCATTGATTTTTCCCTCAAATACTTTCACTGACATGATATTCCTGCATTCCATGGAAAAAAAGAAAATTAAATATAACCACTTTCGAACTTACTTATTTTATTTCAACAGAGCACAGCACGCAGCATGCAAACAGGAACTTGAACTGGCAGCAATTGTACAAAAAAACATTTTTACTTCTGCCAGTACCCACCACAGGCAGCTGTGTTTGTTTTCAAAGGGTGAATTGTAAAATTTGATAACTTTCCACCCGAGAGGAATAATGCCAGAAATATTACGGGGAATTGGTTGACATTGTTTGTAGTATTTTCTGAAGTGAATAAAGCTTTTTGGGGCTCTTACTGATTTTGGTGGTAAATAAGTTTTATTATTATTATTATTATTATTATTATTATTATTATTATTATTATTATTATTATTATTATTATTATTATTATTATTATTTTGTTCTAAACGGGTCACAATAATACAAAGTGTAAAAAAGTCCGTGTATTATTGTGGACCCTTAGAACATTATATATACTCTCGTGATAGAGAGTATTTATAATGTGGGGTTCCGGGTTGCATCCTGCCTCTTAGGAGTCCATCACTTTTCTTACTATGTTTGCCGTTCTAGGATCACACTCTTCTGCATGGAGTCCTGGAGCTACTTCAGCCTCTAGTTTTTCTAGATTCCTTTTCAGGGATCTTGGGATCGTGCCTAGTGCTCCTATGATTATGGGTACGATTTCCACTGGCATATCCCATATCCTTCTTATTTCTATTTTTCAGATCTTGATACTTATCCATTTTTTCCCTCTCTTTCTCTCAACTCTGGTGTCCCATGGTATTGCGACATCAATGAGTGATACTTTCTTTTTGACTTTGTCAATCAAGTCACGTCTGGTCTGTTTGCACGTATCACCCTATCCGTTCTGATACCATAGTCCCAGAGGATCTTTGCGTGATCGTTTTCTATCACTCCCTCAGGTTGGTGCTCGTACCACTTATTACTGCAAGGTAGCTGATGTTTCTTGCACAGGCTCCAATGGAGGGCTTTTGCTACTGAATCATGCCTCTTTTTGTACTGGTTCTGTGCAAGTGCCGGGCATTCGCTTGCTATGTGGTTTATGGTTTCAATTTTCGTATTGCACTTCCTACATATGGGAGAGATGTTATTTCCGTCTATCGCTTCTTTGAACATATCTGGTTCTTAGGGCCTTGATCTTGTGCCGCTGTTATCATTCCTTCGTTTCCTTCTTTAGCTCTCCCCTCTGTAGCCATTGCCATGTGTCATCGCTGGCTAGTTTTTTTTTTAGTGTGTCTCATGTATTGTCTGTGCATTGGTTTGTTGTGCCAGTCCTCTGTTCTGTCTGTCATTCTCCTGTCTCTGTATATTTCTGGGTCTTCGTCTACTTTTATTAGTCTTCTTCCCATGCACTCTTTACCACTCGTCTTCACTGGTTTTCAGATATTGCCCCAGTGTTCTGTTCTCGATATTATTATTATTATTATATATTTTCTCTCTCTCTCTCTCTCTCTCTCTCTCTCTCTCTCTCTCTCTCTCTCTTGTTTTTCTTTTTCTTGCAGCGAGCTTTCGTCTGGATCTGCCAGACATCCAACTAGGCTGAGAAGTTGAGGTGGACTGCTTTTGGTGTGGTGTCCGTCCTCCTTATGTTAGTTATTATTATTATTATTATTATTATTATTATTATTATTCTATTATTATTATTATTATTATTATATTATTAGTATTAGTATTATTATTATTATTATTATTAATAATTTTTTTATCAGTCTATCCAGATTAATAGTTTATAGTGTAGGTTCCAGGTTGTGTGCAGTGTTCTTAGGAGAGGTTATTATTATTATTATTATTATTATTAATTTACATATATAATATATATGCTTTATACATATTAATATATACATACACACATATTTAGTGAAACGACGTCCACCAGGAGATAGATGGGAGCCTCCCGTAATAGATCTCGATAGATCACAGGAAAGGATGATCCATTACTTTTCCAAACGTGTATAGGACAATGATCTCAAGTTCACGAGAAAAGCCAAGAGTTATGCATTACGGGTTCTCATATATATAATTTTCGCCTGTGTTGTGCTGTTATTTCACGTATCCCAAAAGGGATGCTCAAGGTTCTGTTATTGATGATTGTTCTGTTCTGTTAATTCCGATGAATGTCGTCGTTTATATTCTTTCATTCATCTTTTAATTACATCTCGTTCATTATCTTTACCTTTCGATTTACCGTTTGCCGGGATTGAATATTAGACATATTCATCATAGTTTGTGTGCATGGTATGGGTACCTTATAAAGTTAGTTAGTTCTAAATGGTTGGTGCGTTCGTGATGTGGTCATTGTAAATCCGCAATATATAACAGATTTTCAGCGGAAATCGAAATCATTCTGGGAAAGTGAATCATGATTTTATTGTTGGTCCTGTGAAGAAATTGAGCAAAAAATATTTGTTTATTACAAAAGGAAATCCTATCAAACGTATTTCAGTAAGAGCAACTAAAAATATGTACTGCCCTTTTATATTATTAGCATAGTTGTTATTATAAAAATGCCATTGTGGTTGAAGATTTTTGTCTCTGCCTATCAGATATACCACTAACGTTAAAATATTGCAAATTTTAGTTGCGTTGACCAATCTCCGTCCTGGTTCCTTATGTATGTTAGGCATTCATTGACCCTACGGCGTCTTTCGAAGACTTTCTCAAGTCTCTTTCTTTTATGGGTCTCAAAGTTCATTCTCAACGAAGGTTCGTGTCGCTTCACCGTGTCAGCCTATACATCGAAGCTTCCCCGTCAGCAGATTTTCCTTTAAAAGATCCCCCCCCCCCCTCCACCCACCACCCTCTTAACGAATTTTCCTTGCGAGAGCGAGTTAGTCTTTAAAGCGAATTCTCCCCAACGTTCGTTTCCGTTTCAGCCGAAACTCAATTTGTCTTCGTAGAAGACCTCGTCACAAGGGTTTGTTTTTTGATTTTTTACTAGACCGGTACACTATTATAAAGTTTCGCGTGAAATAGTATAGATGCACAGGCAAGAGGCCCAAGAAGAAGGTCCCCACGTTTTGAGATTGGAAACAAACCAGAATATTCGATTAGCGCTGGACCTCAGGTGTGATTTTAGATAGTTGTGAGAAATAAGTGTTACTAAGCTCAGCATTTGTTCAGTTTACTCCTGCATTGATCTCTCTCTCTCTCTCTCTCTCTCTCTCTCTCTCTCTCTCAAATCATAAACATGAAATTCTTTAACTCAAACGCGTCTCTCTCTCTCTCTCTCTCTCTCTCTCAAATCATAAACAGGAAATGAAATTCTTTAACTCAAACGCGTGTCTCTCTCCTCTCTCTCTCTCCTCTCTCTCTCTCTCTTACAAAACAAAAACCATGAAATTCCTCAGTTCAAACGAGTTTCCTGCTAGCGTGACAAGGACGCGACCGAGAATGAAGAAGAAAATGAGAGAGGAGAAATAATAAGCGGAAGGTGAGAGAGCAGCAGAGAAGAAGTATGAAATGCCACCTTTCCCACCGCTGTCCTAAACCTGCCACGCTTCCACAGGGTGGCTTAAGCCAGACTCAAGTTTCCATTATGAAGATATAAGTTGCTTTTTCCCTTCACACTTCGGAGACCTTTTATGTGACGGCGCTGTGTCACAATTCCTGTGCAGAGAGGCTGAGGGATTACGGGACGTCGAGGAGAAAGAAG
>NC_087214.1:30623504-30643504 GCF_015104395.2 Macrobrachium nipponense
GACAACGTTGAGAAAAGGCTCTTTCTGTCTGGCTGTGAGGGTGATTAGTTTAGTTGTCTGCTTGGTTTGTTCCCATAAAGCTAAGCAGTTAGATTTTATTTTTATTTTTTTGCTTTATATACCAACCTTTCTGGTTCTTCGTTTTTCCTACGTATCAAAATTTATAGTTTTTCTATCGGATCTCCTATTGTCAGACGTATATAACAGTCATATTATTATTATTATTATTGTTTTGTTTTGTCAAGCAAACCATGGAGGTACAGCATAAATGTTTATATATATATTATATATATATATATATATATATATATATATATATATATATATATGTGTGTGGTGTGTGTGTGTATTACTGTAATTCTGTTTATTATTATTATTTCTCCTAGGGAAAGTCTGTAGTACCATGTTCCAAAACCTCTTATCTCTCTCTCTCGTCAGTAATTGTGTAAAATGATTTGACCAACGCCTCTCCTCCTCCTCCTCCTCCTCCTACCCCCATGAATCATTAGATCCTCTCCTAATTCATTATAGGTCCTTTCCATTTCGATTGTATATAAGAGTACTTGAAGTTGCCCCAGAGCAAAATGGTTGAGAGAGAGAGAGAGAGAGAGGAATGAAAGATATAGGAGGAAGCCATTCTGTAAAAGCGAATTATGAGTGATAATAAACGAATAACGAAAGATTTATTAGTTATAGAAAGAGAGAGAGAGAGAGAGAGAGAGAGTTTAACAGACGTCTTGTGTGGGTGTTTGTCTCTCGGGAAAAGTTTTACTTGTGGGGGGGTGTCACAATATAGTATTATAATGTCACTTGGCCTGTGTTTGTCCTCTCTAATCTGTTTGTGTGTGTTTAATCTGTTTATGTCTTGTCTGTCACTCATTAGGTGCATGCGGCATGCCGAAGAGTTGGTGTATGATAGGTCTAGGTTTCTATCTTCTAGAAGTTACGTAAGAGCTAGGCGTTTGTAATATAGTTTTTAACTTCCGTTTTTCTTGTAATATGTATGTTGTATTATTATTATAAATCAGCAAAAATACGTTATTATTATTATTTTTATTTAAAAAGATGCCTTAGAACAAGGCAGTTTTGTTAGAGCTGGAGATGGGGTGGGAAGTGTTTGGTAGTTAGATGGGAGAGAAATGGTTGAGGGGGGAGGAGGTGGAAAAAAAGAAAAAAAAAGAGGGTTTGGGAGGGTATTTCTCCTTAACTGGGTCTCTTCTAATGAAGAAAGTAGGAGGAGGAGGAGGAAGTGGGTGAGAGGGAATTGCTAGCCACTTTAGATTAGACCAATGTCCCAGGAAATTCCTCAGAGCTACGTTTACTTGAGCCTTATATACAAGTTCAAGCAGTTTGGACTGGAATTTGAAAAATAACTGCAAAGAAACATTGAATATAGTGCCAAAGCAGTGGAATACTGTCGTTATTGTCTCTTAATGATTGTATAATAATAATAAGCATTTCTGCTCCATAACTCTTTGAGAGAAGTTATCTGTATCGACATTCCTTTTTTGGCCCATCAGTCTAAAAGTTCCTGGCAGATCATGTGGTGTGCTTGCAAGCACGCCATTTTAGTCACTTAATCAAGCAAAAACGTATCATTCATTTAAAATATTAGTGTACTTTTGCTTTCATTGATTACTTGATCGCTGTGTATCGTCGAAAGTTGTATTTTGTTTGCAATATATTATGCTGTGTAACATGTATAGTGTGGAGAGACTAGTACTAAGTCTATTGTTTTCAAATCCAGTCAAGTGATTGAGTTCCATCGGTTTTTGTGAATAGTATATATCATTTTATACCTAAAGGAGAGAGAGAGAGAGAGAGAGAGAGAGAGAGAGAGAGAGAGAGAGAGGAGAGCAAGCGCGCGCGCTCCCAATCCATTGCCCTTTTTTTTTTCACCATCTTGTCTGGTGGCCACTGGCCAGACAAGGCATATACTTTGCCTCGCACATATCTCTCAAGCTATTTTGTTTTGACTTAATATATAGTATATCTCCTGTTTGTTGGTTTATAAGTTTATTGCATCAATTTATATATTTTAAAATGGCGTGTGTCGGTCACTCTTGCTAACTTTAATATTAGCCGCTTAAAGTAGTGGGACATTTAAGTGTCATGGCGGACGATAAGGATGTGGCATTAGACCTACTATAATATTAAATTGCACAGAGTTTTTACAATGGAAATCGACAGCAAACCCTCGTGGTTTTATATTCGTCGTTTTGGCAAACTTCTTTCCGCCGAGTTTTTAAAGAAAAATAATTTTGTAATCGAATTAACTTTATTCTTGGCTGCAGATCTTCAACCGTCTGCATAAAGCAGATTTAGGATCAGAAGATTTTATCTGCAAATAATAATATCATCCGTTGGGCAGGGAAGTTGATGTCATTACGTAACAGTTGCTACATCATACAACTTTGGATTCCAGGCATTATTCCATAAAAATGGGAATATATTCCGGTATTTTTCCCTTGATTTGAAAAGTGACTGTGATGGTTCGTGTAACGCCATGTTTGCCGATGTACGTCGTTTGAAATTCCCTATAACTGAGCTTTTGTCGTTTCATTTCATATGTTTTTGTCGTTTTATTTCCATTTTGAATTTCTTAGAATTAAATTTCTTTATAATAATATCCTCGTCCAGTCTTTGCCAACCTATTTTGCGAGTTTTTTCTTTTTTTAGGTCAGGTCGCGGTCCATACAGAGCAGGTCAGCCAGACAGCGTCCCAATTTTAAGCCTCTTCTGCGCACCTACGTCATCTGAGGGAGACTGGTGGTGAGAACCATTAAGAACGTAAGTCTGACACATTAACACGGCGCATGCGCTGATTTATAATTAATGCGCACGCGCTGTATCACCCTATGGGTCTATGTCACTCCGTATTCGTATCCACTTAGAGATAGAATATACCAGGTTATGGCCGTAGCAGAAACTGGTGAATTATACAATAATACCAAACAAGAACTAACTAAGAGGTTGGTTTATCAATGGTTTTAAGAGTCAGACCCTTTACAGCTGATTCATTTAAGATTTCCTGACAGTTGAGAAGACAAGAAGCAGCAGGACTTTCCTTACTGCATTTTAGGATTAATCTCGACGCTGAAATCCGTTGCTTTACTTGTGTGTGTTCTTTTACATAATGTTATGTAAATACTTAAGTTTAACGATAAACATGTGTCCTAACAGTCGTAAAATGGAAATTTCAGTTACAACGGAAAATTTAAAGAGTGCAGTCTAATAATCATAGACTTCTGGTAAAAAAATTCAGACCATTCCTGTGTAAATCTGTTGACCTATTCCTACTTACATATTCATGCATTGACATATTAAGTATGCATAAGGCCTACAGTAACCGTGGTTCCTTTACCCATTCTGTAGAGCATTTTACTCCCTTTTTTCGATGTATATATATCGGGAATCCGTTCCCTCTAAGTAATATTATTCATGTATTTTCGTCAGTGAAGAAACACATTCACAGCTGGGGGCCTGATCCTTTTGTTTGTGTGTATTCTGTTGTTGTTTAAGATTAAGCTGGCCTTGTGCCAGCACGGGCTCTTGCTCACAGAGCAGCCCGTAATGATGTGTGTTCGTGCGTGCGTGTGGGTCACTACCTTTCTGTCCGCACTCGTCTATGTCAACCCAGTTCGTCTCTAATAAATTACTACGGGCTGCTTTAGGAGCAAGATCCCGTGCTTACACAAAATCAGCTTAATCCCAAACAACAACAATGATAAATTATCAGTACCCAGCTACCTGTCTTACTCTCTGGTCCTCACATGGATACCGTCAACACTAACAGCAGCAGACATTCCTTCCTTCCGACCTCTCCCCAGTTAAAGTCTACAGCCCACTTCCTCGGTAGGCGCCTTGACACAATAATAGTCCGATAATCACATTTATCTTATCTATGACGAAGTTAATACGGGAATCAAAGTTGCATTTACCTGTGTTTGTCACGAGTGCCCTCAGGAACTAATCTCCATAATGTCGTAGATATCCAGTCATTGTTTACGTGACTTAAAATCTCACTATTTGAACACTTGACACCAACTCTACCAATACGAAGTGAAATACAGCACAGAAACCAAACACCTTTGGTGCCTAAGGTCAAGTAGGATGTAAATGACACCGAAATGATGACATTTTTGTTGTCAAAACCTTCAAGGTTGGCGGCAGCCATTAACACTTAATACGTCCAGCTCGTCTCAAGCAAGACAGACGAGTATAACGTCAATTCAACAGACGTAACTATGGCGGTAAACTTTGTCGGAAACTAGACTTGTGTTAATTGGTGCCAGATTTGTCTTTATGTGGTAATTAACGTCAGCTTTATATATATTATATATATATATATATATATATATATATATATATATATATATATATATATATATATATATATATATAAAGGCCAGTAAAATGAAATTGAAATACACATAAGTCTGGCCGAAGTGTACAAACAAGGACCACATACGAGTTGGGTATTTGAAAAAATTCGTTTTTTTATATAGTCAATACCTATAGCTATTAAAGAAAAAATTCTGTCTGCATTAAATTCGCAAGTCATTCGTATCCCTAATCTAAGAGTCGTTCCAGTTACAACAAAAAACCGTAGAGGAATTCTCAGTGTAATGGAAACTAACATCGTTGTCTTTACAATTTCAAATGAAGTTACTTAAGCTAAGTGTGTCTGTCCTTCGGAGAAAGTAGTCATTCATCTGGTATGGAGGCTAAATCTATTTAAAAGTAAAACTAACTAATAACCAGATTAAGACAAATAAGTATCTAATATCGTAGTGTTAAAAAATGCAACAGGCTTTCAAAATGAGTTAAAAATCATTACTAATACTTAACATTTTCGAATCCTAGTTTTAAAACAGTATACTGAATTTACCATCTGTTACTTTGTTATTTTCACATAAGCAAAGCAGCAGCAGCAGCAGCGATCAAGAGGAACAAGGTTGGAACAGTTTCAACCATAAGTAATTGAAAAGCTTCGATGGGGTCAGGGGGGAAATTGTGCAAGATATTACATCTCCTGTCTAGCTGATAATGAATAAATATCTTGTATGTTTATGGTATTTGAAGCTTGAGGAAAAATGACTTAATCCATGCAAATGAATCTAACTCCTCTTTCAATTTGTCATAATTGCAGAAATGCATCAAATTCTGATACATTTAAGGATCCTGAAAGTAACACTAGTACGTATAATTATTCTGAACGGTAAAACACTAATGTGATCAAAGATAAAGAATAAAAATCACTTTTGGAATCCAAGACCATAGAGTGGCTATTCTCGCCTTTCAAGAATATTATTTCGTTTTAAAAACGTGAAATGTACCACCATAGCTATTCAGCATCTAATAACATATTACGATATATATTTACCTCGATTCAGCTTCGATGTACTGACCAAAATTAAGCCGAACTTGTTCAAGCACTTTGATATACTATGCGAGAAGTTATTTAATGAATCAGTTTATATTCGATGGCTTCTTCTCTCACCAAGGACACCTTCAGTGCGTCAAAATCTGAAACACTGCTTTGAGACAATATATTGTCTTTATAAGTTTCATTATTTTTGCATATTTATAATATATATAATATATATAATATATTATATATATATATATTATATATATATTAATATTTTTTATATATTATATATATAATAATTATATATATAGCAAAATCAATGAAAATGAAACTTATAAAAGACAAATATATTGTCGCAAAGCAGTGTTTTCAGATTTTGACGCACTGAAGGTGTCCTTGGGTTTTTAGAGAGAGAGAGAGAGAGAGAGAAGAGAGAGAGAGAGAGAGAGAGAGAGAGGAGAGAGAGAGAGAGAGAGAGAGATGCAAAAGCCAACTAAATTGATCCTAACCTAATCCCGGTCTGAATCGAGAGAATCCCGGATTTTTTCTTCAAATCCCAGACTAATGAAATAACAGGTGGGCGTGGCCGAGACTTGGAGCCGTCAAACTTGCAAACAGCTGAATTAAGATTGATTGGAAAGCTTTCCTTTCTATTCTGATAAAAGACACGGAGCTGTAACGAATGCAAAAGGGGTGCCTTCAACATGCGCTCACACGCCTTTGCATACGTGTGCAAATGACTCACACCTATCACTATTACTACAAACACAACTTAATCAGTTAAAAACTGCCCCGAACCTGAATCAAGAGTTATACCTTTAAATAATTTAAGGATTATAAGCAGTCTCACCAATAGCTATCTTCTGCCACTCAGTAGGCGGGCAATTCACCTGTGATCACAGTTGTTCCCCTAATTCAAAGTCTGTTACAGATTCGTGACACTCATTCAGGAGGTACTCGGAGTCATTGTTACGTGAATTATAGAGAGACTGATGAAGTAAGTGACGAATTCACGAAGGCTGTTGATTACCAATGTCACCCAGATAGAGAAACTGAAAGTAAACCCAAAATTTTCGAGTTTTTTAGACATCAAAGGCGACATCTCAGTTTTCCGTATAGTCAATTCGATTCCAGCTATGCGATTTCCCTCACTTGAAGTTTAGCTTATTGATAATGGGAGCGTAAATATTGCCTGATCTACTACTGCTTCTTTTAACGACCGGTTCCCTTCTTTTATATAAACAGCTTCAAGCGAAAACTGTAATGAAACAGATTCCTGAAAGCGCCCTGTATAGATCTATTGTTAAATATATTTACCCGCATGTGGATTTGTTTCTCTATCCATAATCATTTTTAACAAGCTTGGAATTTAGAGCTTAATAAATCGAGCTGGCTGGATCCTCCTTGCCCCATTGCCCGAGATCGTCAAAGGCTTTCAGAGGTGGTCGGTCTGTGTTGTTTTAATTAAAAAAAAAAAGGAGTCCAGTTATCCACATCAGGTGTCACGTGGTACCACCTTCAGCACCTCACTACACTTACGATGAACGTTCTGCTATGGACCCCCACCACAAATACGTTGTTCAAGTACCTCAGAATTTTGCAAAGTCATTATTTAAAAACGTATACAAGTCAATTTTGAAGAATGACACTGTGGCCTTCCAGCTCGAAGGACTTTCCAGTCTGCAAACTATTTTTGAAAACTGCAAAATTCCAGATTCTGTGACGTCAACACTTCCTTCCTTCGATGGACATTTCCACGCTAGCCAATGGTTCACGAAGCATACAAAAACCTTACAGCACCAACAATATCCCCTAAGAATGTTGGAAAAACTAACCTGAAATGCCGCCTTCTTTATTAAAGTCCTTTCCTTTATCTCGTGAGCATTTGTGTGCAAAAACGTCCACTGACCACTCCTGTTCGTGTTTAGAACTACACTGAGCTTACCAAGTTACCAAAGGAAGGACAGGAGGAATTCCTTTGACCAATCAGAAGCCTACACCATAACCAATGTTTCTAACGCCTCCTTTCATTGGCTGAAATCTTTGGGTTTTGGCAAAGTCTGTTCGTAAACGACTTCCCATTCGCTGGTGAGACGTAAGCTTATTTTCAGGAATTTCTATAAAGATTATTTTCACTTCCTGTATTAAGTAAAATAAATGTTATGAACAGTCAAATGACTGGATACAGAAAAGATATAAATAAAATGAATGGGAATGCTCTTCAAAATTCTATATAATAGTGATTAAGATATGTAAATATTCAGCTTTTTAATCATAAAATTAAAATGAATCAGAAAATCTTTATTTATTTCAGAAGATCCACCAAAGAGACTGTGTCTGCTGGGGGTCTGATGGGGGTGGGTATGCCTAGGGACTTCACCCGTGGGGCTTTATAAACTGTACATCATACTATATATATGAAATTAACAGAAATACGCAAACTGTAGGGTGAAAAGTTAGGATAAGTCAATTAGCCTGAACAGGCTAATGTGACGAACGTCTGTCGTTTTTTAGCACCAGATTTAATAAATTTTTATTTAATTTATTTTTTTCATTTATGTCAATTAACCAATTTTGCTAATGACTGATCTTCACTTTCTGTATTTCCCTTTTTATTACCTTCTGTTACTTCTTTCGATCGAACTCCTCAATATTCTTTGAGAGCTTGAACTTTAAATCTGTGGTTCCTGTTGTTACTCACAACTTCGGGACAAATTCGTGCCTATGGAACATACGAGAGAGAGAGAGAGAGAGAGAGAGAGAGAGAGAGAGAGAGAGAGAGAGAGAGAGAGAGAGAGAGGATATCTTTTCTCAGTTCCCAAATATCCTAAAATACCATTTCCTATGAAGACAATTTTTCTACCTCCATAGAAGATATAGAAAAGTTTAATGGTGAACTATATTAATCTTTTATGCCTCGCGCCGAAATATAAATAAAATAAAATCACGCCGAAGATAAAGGTATTTATGATGAAAAGCGTTACTAGTAATATAATGATTTCTGCTTGTTGTTAATACTAAATAAAGGGCACTACGTGCTAGTAATACCAAATACAAAATATCGTTTTATAAAGTAATGCTTTCTCAAGATTATGTACGTTCGCTAAATACATTATGGAGTGCTGTGAGAATCCTTGGATGACGTTTGGTTGTTTGAAGACGAAACTATCATATCTTGTTTTAGCAAGACCACGTATGAATCCTGCATCGATATATATGATTATTAAAGAAGTTCTGTGTATCTAAAACTTGATAAGGGCACTTTTGAAGAACGTGAACAGTTTTCAACAAGGGGACAAGGTTCTTCGTTCTGGAAGCATACGATGGCTCCTCCTTCTTGTCCGGAGAGGAGGCAGGATTACCAAAATTCATGGAGGCTTTAACATGTAATTAAGGGCAAAGGACGAACTAATTTTAAAGGAATGAATGCATTAGAGACAAATAGATTCCCATAAGGAATACAAGTGTCATTTCGATCCAAAAATTAGCAAATGACGTAGAGAAGGCTGAAATTTTCTCTAGTTTCTTACTCTAAGTTTCAAAATTTGGGATTTGCAGTGAACGTTGCTAATCCTTTAAAATCTAATAGAAAGTCCTTTTGGAGATACTACATTCAATAGGAATAATTGTATCTGGGTCAATTACCACAAGAAGGAATTCCAATTTCTCTCAAAAATGGAAAAGAGATCTTTGTTAATTAACAGTCCCAGGCAATCCACGTCCCTTCTAGTCTTCATGAAAAAGGATCATTTGCATCAACCTCAGTAATAGCATTAGCACACTAAGTTCTAGGAGGAAGTATATATACCATTACATGGCTCTCCACAAATTCAAACACTTAACATACACAGCTACGTTCATGAAGACCAACTAGACCAGTGACAAGCTAGTGATTAAACAATTGTTAGAACAATGAAACATAAGGCTGAAAATTTAATATAGTAAATTAAGATATCTATTTTCACTAGCTCTGAAGACCTGTCCACACGACCGGGACTGATCGGCGGACCTCCCCTCTAACGGGCAAACCGTCAAATTGCATTATGGGTGTAGCAAAATCACCATGGTGGTGCCCAATGGCTTGAGCTTCGACCCTGGCAGATGAACGTTAACCATATACATTTCTTTTACTGAGCCATTCTTTGCACCACATTCTCTTCTTTTTCATTACACACAAAGCAATTATAGTGCTACACAATATCTTCTTTGCGGTAGGCACCATGTTTATCGTACCGCACTGAACACACACTACTGGCATCGTCGGGCACGCCCACATCTCCATCGCCTCACCCGTGTGGACAACATTCACGGGTAAGCCCGCCAGAATTTGCCCGTCAACCCCGGAGCATGCCGATCAGGCCCGCTCGTGTGGACAGGCCTTTATATTTACTATTATCTTTCATACATTACCGTAGTTTTCAACTAAAAGTGAAAAAGGGTTGCCTTTGTCACCCGTAAGGAAAGGTACTATGAACTAGCACTCTGCCTAGCTTCAAATTTTAACTGTTAATAAGCCTAACAGTAGTTCTTAAAATACTTCCGAGATACACTTCAGGTCTCATCTAGATCTCCATCAGTTTCTGCATAGGTTTAGATTTTTTGGTTTACTGCCTTTGAGAGACCCTAGATTTCATTTAATACATACCCTCTGGAACTATTTAGAATATTGATACTTAAACTAGGCAAATCTTAATTCTCTCTCAACTCACGTTTAATGATACTAGTTTTAGATATTTTTCACACAATAAAACTGAACACAAATTTTATTAAATCTTCAGGTAATGAAATAAGTGCCCTTAAAATAACACTCGTTTAACACTACTAAACGGCTGGTTAGAAAGTATTTAGTTATCAATTTATAAAAATCTTTACATAGAAAATAACAAATACAATAGTGAATAAACGATGATTTGACAATCTTGCGTCAAATGTGACAAATCTTCAGTCAGAACCAGAAAATAGTGCATAGTTGCATACTCTCCAAGCTTGAATTTTACAATGGAGAATATTTTAAGTTTAAAACATTTTGCACGCCAGATTTCTTGACAAATACTGTGGTTTTTCAAATACATGAATTTAAAAACCTTAGTAAATAAGATATCCACTAGTAGGATGCTAACAAATACAAAATCTATGAGAACCAAGACACTCAAATGTATTTGTAAAAGACTTTGTAAAAGACACTTAAAATACTACACTTAAACGATGCTAAGCAATACGAATAATACTGGTTTATTGTAAGAAAGTTTATAAAGAAAAAATATTGGTACAGCAATTTATAACTAAAGTTGCAGCATTCAGTGTAAGTACGCATCTAAAATTTCCAAATGTTACATTAGAATATCATCCTCTCAAGGACAGTATATAGAGCTACCTATAGTATAGTGAAAGTCCAGAGAAACTTATTGGAAGTATATCAGTTGCAAGATACCAACCAAATCTCCGTCAGCACGAGGCACACGAGCCTTTATAAGTTCTCATAAATTCCAAGTAGTAGAAATTCTGAAGAATGATCCTTCATGGCATCAAGCCTCTTCAGTACTGCAGCGTTCAGAACAGAGCCTTCACATCGAATTACACTTCCTGAAAAGTAATATTTTCATTTAGTCTTACATCTTAAATTCTTTTATGTATATTTGGTCTAAAACTTTGTATTCGGGAAAAGCCAGCGAAATATTACATTAGGTCTAAAACTTAGCTTTCAGAAAAAAGTTCAGAATAAAAAAGCAGCTTTCAGAAAAAAAGTTCAGAATATAAAAGCGGTCAGTAGGTCTAAAACTAACTTTCATAAAAAAACAGAATTAGACATTCAGTAACTTATAACACTAAACATTCAAGGCTTCCCATAATTAGTCAAATTCTAAATTGATCTGGTAAAACTTATTGGTCAGTAAAAGAAACCGCAATGTCAGTCACTTTTCAACTTTCAATTGAAACTAACAGCTTATATTATTCAAGTAAGTGTTTCTTTAACACTACCTTTAACACAACCTAGTCCCTTCTTAAAACAAGAAGCATTTGGAAATAAAGTTAAAATTTTTAAAGTGCAGTAATGTTAACATACCTACGCTTACATGGCATAATGAACTTTAATATAAAATATAGAAACTTTTACCCACAATTTATTAATGACTAGTAAAGTTCTTACCTTTTATAGAAGCAGGTCCCTAAAACTGTCAAAGCTCCAATTTAGAAAAGTTTCCAGAACTGACCACGAGAGTGAACCTGAAAAAAATAAAGGAATTTTTACTCCTTAAGGAGAGCGAGGCTGACTTACCTATTAATTTAAAACCACTGCTTAAAACCAGTAATTAGAACCAAGCACCATCAAGTTTAGAAACATTAAAAAACTACTAAAAACTACTCATTCATATATAACAAAACTTATTTAAATTCAATATACGAGTCTGAAGACTCCTATATTAAAAACTATAGTCTTCTTAAAACTAATTAAAGAATCAAAGTATTAAATACCTAGTTATACAATATTAAATCAATATAAATGTTATTTACGCCCGAATAGAGCATTTAATATAAAAAAATCTTTCACTACCATTATACATAGAAAGACAATACGTGTCTTTAGTATATACTCTGTATAAAATCCATGAACTATAAACTCAAAATCAAAGCTTAATATGAATCAATAGAAGTTTCAGAAATTTCTTAACATCTGTAAAAATAAACAGTTCTTATAACTGCAACAAAGTAAATACCATAATATCGTTCAAATAGTTTTCACGAAGTTAAATATTACTTTAAATCGACTTAAATACTATGCTTTTGAACACCTCACTTTAGCTTTCAATTTATTTTTAATGACCACATCCATCATTACATGAAACCATCACAGTTAAAATGGTAAAAAGTAAAACTACAAAAAAAAAAGATACCTTCACCTGACTTTATACCCTTGACACTAAAAACTTTTTAATTGATAATTTAAAAAGAGCTGCTTTAATCTGAATGTTAATGTACATAGGGCAAAAAAAATAAAAAAAATAAAAACTACGTAAAAGAAATAGGTAATCTTAATAAGAGCTCCGTTTCTTGTCTGCAGAAAAAAATATAAATTTCCAATGCATATGTAGTTGATTATGCTAAAATTTAGCATTTATGTTGGCGGCATTATGATTATACCACCTTTACTCATCTCACAATCCTGGGGGACCACTTTGGAGAACCGGGAATTTGGGAGGGAGGCCTGGAATTTCGTAATTCCAATGTAGACACACATCAGGGTACATATTTGCAAAACATTGACCCTCTACATATAAAATCGCGGCTAACAGAGGCTAGCAGGTGACAGAACGGCGCTGCACGCCTAATCCGCTTTTAATAATTCTTGGCAAGCACGTATGGAAGAGAGTGAATATCCGTGAACTGCCGATTTTCTTATTAATGTGTGCTGTAAGTATGAACGTGGCGGAACGCGCTTCACACCTTATCCGCATATTTAAATATTCTTGACAAGCTCGTTTGTTCTAGCAGGTGGTATTGTTTCGCTGCGCGCGCTAACCTCAGGGCTCAATTGACAGCATATTTCGCTCGCTAATCAAAACGTACAAGGAACAACTTACCTTAGTGTGGAGGATACAAAAGCATGTAGCCTAAGTAAGGGGACTTGTATCTGTAGTTTAAAATAAGACACTTCTAAATAACCTACAAAATGTTTATTGCGTCGCCCGTATTTTATCACAGCGAAAGACTTTTTTGTTGTTATCAAGACGACACTGATGGACATGTCGGGCAAATTTGTCCTTTTAATTAGCCCGTGATTTTGGGCAAAAGTGACCAATCTTTCAATACTCCCATAATAGCGTGAAGTTGGCCCTGGCAATTCACTCATGATACCGATTACTGGCTCAACTAACACTTAATTAGTTAGAAGAAGAAGAAGAAGCCTTGTTTGTTTACAAACGCCCTTTGGAAGGCTCCTCATTATTTCTGGTTTTTAGGCCGTATTTTGAGGTCTTTCTCGTGATTTTGGACTACAACTTGTGAGTAAGATGGCAGTGAACTAGATAGTGCTTCAAGTTAACCTGTTTGTTGCATAGACTTTATTTAGAATTTTGTTGACTCAGACCCTCTAGGCGTTCTCAGGCCCGGGGTTTCGGGTCGCCTCAGGCGACGTGACGTCATCATAGAAAACGGACTGTTCTCTTCCTGATGGCGATGGCAAACTACACCCCTATACCTATGAAACTTAAACCAAAGACGTCTATCGGTTTAAAGTTTTCCTGTTCCCTAATTACGACTCCGCATGTGATGTCATTTTCAATAAGTTGAAAATAAATGAAAAAGACATACGAGGATTTCAGAATATACCAAATAACAGAGTTGCTGTGAAATTTCTTGAGGCCAATGTTTTTGACGTCTTTATACGAGAGTATGAAGACAATTAATTTTGGTGATGGGGAAAAGGCCCTAGTAATTAATTTGAGCAGTGTATATACTTATGTATCAGTACGTTATGCACCCTTTGATTTGGAAGACTCCCTTTTCTTAAACTTAGTGTCCTCAGCCAGTATGGAAAAGTCCTCCATCTAAGACATAACACTTTTTCTCATGGGAGGGGCGAGTGTCTGCTAAATGGAACACGCACTGTGAAAATGGAAATAAAGAAAAACATCCCATCCTCCATAAATATCTGTGGTTATAATGTTGTTTTTCTGTACAATGGACAAAAAAAGACGTGTTACAAATGCGGAAGAGACTCTCACATGGCAGTTAATTGTAACATGGATAGTGAACCGAAGTTAAATATTTTCAATTTGAATGACTTTCCAGCAATGCCTGGTAAGGATTCTGGTAAGGGTGATGTTCCTGACGGAAATGGAACTAATGATATTTCAGCATGCGAAAAAAATAATGAAGGAAATGCGGAGCCACCATCTGATGAAAATAATACTGGCAATGACAAAGCGAAATCTAGCATCCTTGATAAAGACCAGATGGGTAAAGTATGCGAAGTATTAGAACAACTTGTAACTTTTCCTTTATCCGAAAGTGTTGATGATGTTATTGGAGAGCCAACTGAAATAGAAGATAAATCACAAGACTTGGATTGTAATGTTTCAACTAATAATGATGATTGATATAAAGGATACTGACAGTGACAGTGATATCTTTGCAATAAAAAGTGCACCCGAAGGTGCTTCTCAAGTAATGGAAATAACTGATGATGAAGGACCTCGCTCACAAGACGAACCTCGTGTTCCTTACACTATTGGGAGTCTCTCTCCCGTTGATGATGATAAAAATGAAGAACTGGACAGTCTTGAAGAAATTGTAGCGGCTTCAGTGTATAGGAATGATGAATCTGTGGATGATATGCCAGAAGAATGTGATATGGACTCAGAGGTAAATAAAGAAAGTGATATTGAAGATGATTTGGAAAATGATAAAGGTTCAAACATGATGTCAGAAAGTCAGTGGAATTTAGACCTAGAAACTGTAGGTAAATTAAGGTTCACTAAAGGAAAATCCACCAAAGAAAAAAGGAGGGAAGCAAAAATGAATGGGAAAGGTAGGTTGTCAAAGAAAAAGAAAATTTAATTGTTTAATTTTCGGTGATATAATGGCTCTTTCTGTTGCCACTTTAAATATTAATGGCTTAAATGAGGTAAATAAGCAAATTAAGGTTGTGTCTCTTATCATGTACTATAAAATTGATATCCTGTTAATTCAAGAGCATAATGTTGAAGATTTTTCAGTTTTGAGTTATCTCGCTCATTTTACAAGTATAGTGTTTAATCCATCAATCAATTTAAAAGGAGGTACAATGATATGTATAAATAATAAAACAAGTATAAAACTTTTAACTAAGGAAATGGACATTAATGGAAGAATTGTGGGTGTAAGGATATGTTACAATAAATGTATACCTGTCCTAAATGTGTATGCTCCGTCTGGTACAAGTAAATCTGCAGAAAGGGAAGACTTCTTTAGAAATGAAATTTTGTACTACCTGAGACATAATAATGATTATCTAATCTTTGGGGTGACTTCAACTGTATAACAAGCACAAGAGATTGCAGTAATAATAAAACAAAGCCTTGTTGTCTAAGTCTATGAGTACTCTTGTGAAAAACCTTGCCTTGAAAGACAATTACAAATTCTCAAACAGAATACCAGAGTACACTTATATACGTGAAAACTATGGATCAAGGATAGATAGGATGTATACTGTCAAGTTATTTGATAATATAATATCTGCTGACACTGTTCCAATAAGTTTTTCAGACCACACTATGGTTGTTTTGAGGCTAAAAATTAACACGCATGGAATTTGCATAGGGTATTGGAAGTTAAATGTGAAAGTTTTAGATTCTGATGAAACTGATGGAAATTTTATGCATGTATGGCAGTGTATAAAGCAGAAAAAAAGGTACATTTGATAACATTACTAGTTGAATATGGTGGGACTGGGAAAAATTACAGTAAGTAAAACATTTCTTTGTCAAATTATGTAAAAAGATATCACAAGAAAAGTATGGCTTGCTGAACTTGCTACAAACAAGATTACGGCATCTTTATGACATAAACTACAAAACTAATGTAAATTATGACAATATTAAGCTTCTCAAAAATAGGATTTGTGACATCCAGAATGAAATTTTAGAGGGTATAAAGATAAGAGCCAAACTAAATGATCTTACAATGGGTGAAAAAATGTCTGCACATCTACTTGGTGCTGAAAAAAAGAAAAATCATACTAGCATTACCAGCATAAAACAACCAGATGGTTCCATTATAGAAAGTACAGAGGGAATGTCTGCTTTTATTCAAGAGCATTTTGAAAGATTATTTAGTATGGTCTCAGGTCAGGAAAAAAGTCAAGACTATTTTCTTAGCTTCTGTAATTCTAGTTTGGACCAAGAAGATGTACATTTGTTGAGCAGAGATTTAGAGGAAGCTGAGGTTTTCGATGCTGTCAAGAGTATGTGTAAAGGTAAATCACCAGGATATGACGGGCTTCCTATAGAATTCTACAAAAAGTTTTGGTGTATAATAAAATCTGATATAATGGAGGTGTTCAAAATTCATTGCAACTATGAAATGCATGTCAGATAGTCAATCCTTAGGTATAATAAAATTATTAGCTAAAACAGGAGATTTATCCGTGGTGGAAAACTGGAGACCTATAACCCTACTGAATGTTGACTATAAAATCTTTGCTAAAGTTTTAGCAAACAGATTGAGATGTGTTACTGAGAAGATTATCTCCCCGGAACAATATTGTGCAGTGAAAGGAAGGTCAATTGTGAATTGTAATACGATGGAGATGCAATTTTTCATGCAAAACAAAACTGTCTAGATTTGGCAATCTTAAGCTTAGATTGGTCTAAAGCCTTTGATAGGGTAAATATGGATTTTGTTTTTGAAATAATGAAGAAATTTGGTTTACCAGAGGAATTTGTGGACCTAGTTCGAGTTTTGTATAAGGATTGTAAAAGTCATATTTTTGTAAATGGGTTTATTGGTTCCCCCTTTTGTATTAAAAGATCTGTAAGACAGGGCTGCCCGATGTCAATGCTGTTATATTGTATTTTTTCAAGAATTTCCTTTATATAGGGCAATGAAGAGTAACAACAAGATAATAGGGCCAAGCCTACCTAACAGTGTAAATATATGTCTGCAGGGTTATGCAGATGATTTATCTATGATTTTGTCAACTGATGATTCAGTTAGAGAGTGCTATGAAGAAATACAATTGTTTGAAATTGCGACAGGTGCACAGCTAAACAAGGACAAAACTAGTATAATTGGGTTTGGTAAATGGGAGAACCGAAACACCTGGCCTCTCAGTTGGTTAAAAACTGTTGAAAGTATAAAAATTCTTGGTATAGTTTATTATAATGATTTTGAGATGACGTGTGAAGAGAATTGGTCTTGCATTGCTAAAAATATTGAAATATCAGTAGCTATGCTTAGTCCAAGACAACTGTCTATTTTCCAGAAGGCTATTATTATTAATTCTCTAGTTTTGTCCAAAGTTTGGTATATTTCTCACACCTTGCCTCCATCAAAAAAAGTACATTGCTCAAATAAATATGCATATTTTCCGGTATGTCTGGAGGGGTACTTACCATCCTGTAAGCAGAGAGACTCTGTTTGTCTAAAGAAAAAGGTGGATTGGGAATAATAAATGTTTTTTTTTAAATCATTAGCGATTCAGTTCGACAGCTCTGAGTGATATTAAAAAGGATATAGGTTTGAGCATTTCTATTGCAAGATGAGAATAAGCTTCTTGTTAGATTTGAAGGAAATTAATGAGATTTCATTTTTATCAACATCATTTTATTCAGTAGCAATTGATGTCATCAGGAAAGTTTCTCGGCATGAAAAATTCCCAAACTTGAATAGTAAAACGCTGCTATAAATTTATAAGGCCAGAAAATGCACCAAAAATTTAAGAGTTATCCACTTTTGGACTGGAAAATGGTATGGGAGAGCATAAACAAACCTTTCATTGGTATCATGGAAAGGGAGTTTGCCTTTAAATATGCACATGGAACCTTGGCGACCAACAACCGGCTAAAAATGTTAAATATCAAAAACAGTGATAGATGTGATCATTGTGAAGATGTTTGAATACACCTGCATATTTTTTTACTTTTGTAGTCACATAAAAACATCATTGGAGTATTTCAAAAGTGTGCTATTCAATACTTGTAAAATAAATAGAGATAATTTTTTGGAAAACATTAATGTTTAGTTTTCAATTATAGGACTAAAAAGGATCTTAATAGTCCACTGTATTAATTGTAGGGTATTTATATGCTGTTTGGGTTTGGGTTAGTAAAAACAAACATTACACAAAAGAGGAAACATTGATGCTTTATTAACAAGCATTTTTGTATGAATAGGTGGCTATTAAAGAACAATTACAAGAAAGATAAAAAAATATTCAACAATAGAGTCATTAATTACTGTTTTTAAATAGCCAGCATTAATTTTGTAAGTAATATCACAATTAATATCTAGTGTTAAGAAAAAAAAGTTTTAAAGTCTAGTTAATAATAAAAAATAAAATCCAGTAATTTGTAAATATTGTAGGTGTACATTTTGTAATATTTTGTAATACCTTACTTATGTAAATGACATGTAATATTTTTCTAATAAAAGTTTTAAAAAAATTAGGGGAAAATAGGTATATTTGCCTCCAAAAACAGGACTCGGTAACACTAAATACCTTGTCATTGGTTAAAATGACTGTACTTGCTTCCCTGTCAGAGAAAAATGAAACGTGCTTATATACGAATGCAAATTGTCTAATGATGTCACTTTTTGGGCGGAGTTTTTTTCGTTATATCATTCGGAAGGTGCGGTTTCCCAATGACAATTTGAGACTGCACAGCACACAAACGAACGGACAGGAACTCAGTAAAATAGGTGATACGACAGAGACAACAACGCAAAGGACTTTGTTTTTTTTCTGTAGGTTCAAATATTCAAGTTGTTTTTTTTTTTTTTTTTTAGACCGACAGGACTTTCCGCCACTAACTTCCTTCTTCCTTAGAACATACTTAGTATCTTCTTTGTTGTTGCTGTTGTATTAAGCCAACACTTCTTGTTGGCACGGGCCTTTCCCTTGTTCGGCCCGTAGGGTATCTTTCAATGTATGAACACATTTTTACTCAAAATCGGCCGGAGCGCTCATTAAGATTTACCGCTATACGCAATGTTAGCTTTGAAATAACGCAAATACCCTTTCCGGAAATGCGAATGTCTCCCATAACCATACCCATATCCTGGAACTCAAAATAGTATCTCCTGAATCCTCGACACAAATCTTTCGTTTCTCAACGACTCCTGCCTCTAATTACCGTAATTATCCTTTACTAATAAACTCATCTGGAATCAAATTAGGGTCCGGTTACGGTCTCTCGTCTTCTCGGACAAACAGAACGAAGATAAATAAGACAGGAATAAATATCGAACAGCTGCCATTATTCACCGGCTCCTTTTCCTTTCGACGGTCATTTGTAAACAAGTTGGAGGATCAACAAGTTGCCGCTAGAGAAGTTTCATTTTTATTTTATTTAAAATTCGAGCGTATATTTATTTGAGCGCGCATGTGAGAGTGCAATACATTTAACTTCGTGTGCTTTTATACGTTTGCGCAAGGAAAATTTTAAACACAAGGGCGTTCTAATGTTTTATAAGATGACTGCTGGCAACTTCCCATGTTATTCGACAATCGGTTCTTTAAGTCGAGAAGAAACTCCATTAAAAATATTCATCCTTCAATGCGTCTTTGTTTACGATAAATAAAAGCGTAATTAGATTAATATTTAACCATCTGGGATAACTAAAAGCAATATATATCGTCTCCCATCATAACTAAGACCATAGAGAGAGAGAGAGAGAGAGTACTAAAAAAACAATATATTTATAGCAACCTTTGATGATGAACTGCTTTACTAACACCTAAAGCATTATCCACAAGGAATACTGCAAGTGAGACCAAAACTGCAGGCGGCCATTCAGAATGCCACGGAGGAAATTAAAAAAAAAAAGAGAACTGCCAAGATCGAAAGATCTCGTTTTTCATTGTCTTCCGTGGCATTACCTGTTTATATACATATAGCATCGACTTTTATATATTTCGCGATCAAGT
>NC_087214.1:30646004-30651004 GCF_015104395.2 Macrobrachium nipponense
TAACGAATTATTTATCTTTTTTTTTATCTCCATTCCTAATGCATAGTATGCATCGAAACTTTCGTTCAAATTTTAAGTTAAAATCCGCCATAATCATCATTTTCAGGTATCATAACGAATAAAAATATATAAGGCATTATTTAACAGCAATTTAAAACAGATGAAATAATGACATAGGTCTAGTGTCCGGTAACCAGTAACGAATTTTGCAGCCGGTATTTCCGATAGAGCAACTCAGCTACAGTGGGTTGGTTTGTCTCCTCTGGAAGTCCGAGATGTTATCTTATAATTGATGACACGAGAGAGAGAGAGAGAGAGAGAGAGAGAGAGAGAGAGAGAGATGAATAATTCCCTCAGCAACCACTGCAAATACATAACAAAGGAGCAAATTAATGTCACATTAATTGGAACAGGTCTAGGTAGGCTCTCTCTCTCTCTCTCTCTCTCTCTCTCTCTCTCTCTCTCTCCTCATCCAGCTGTGATAGCGCAAAGCTTGAGCCGCTTTTGCTTCTTTCTTCTGAACTCATGACAGGTATTGATTGTTTGGACACCATTACTTAACACTGTAAGTAATAGGCACCGAAATAATGATTTGAACCAAAATTCCTACGATAAATACCGTGATGGGAACAACTGCGCATTTCGTTTTTGCTTTCTTTTTCTGAGTAACGTGTGACGAAAGGAAGGGAAAGCAGGGATTAGAAAGTCACTCAAACTGCCAAATTAAGGTAAACTAACTAACCAACGTGATGGCATAAAATTAAGCCATTCTCGACATAATAAAAACACAAAATCAAATAAATAATTAATAATTTCTTCAATCTCGTGTATACTGCCACTATTAGCCATGTAACAAAGACAATCAGTCAGTCAATCAATGAACTTGTTCAATGGCCTGTCCTGCCCACTACAACATAGGCCTAGGTCTTTCTTCCTCGTCTCTCTCAAACCAGCCCCAGTTACCTGCTGTTGGTTTATTTGAGCATGAACCCTCATCTTAGCCAGATAAACCACCAATTAAACCTCACTGGTTTAAGCCAAATCGGATTCGACAAAGCCCAATAACTTGGATTCTGACGGGAAAAACGATATTACAAACAGATTAGACATCAGTCTAATGTTAATAGCCATTATCATCCCTTGCCTTCGCTCCTTGGTCCTCTTGCGGTTTCAAATGCTCGAATGGCTTTGATTCGTCTTCAGATATAGTCAGCAGACTATTTATATCACATGGTGGTCTTTACTTTAATGCTTTATGAAAGTCACTCGTAAGAACCCTTAATTATAAATAATTTCATTCTCGTTACTTGTGCTAAAGACAAGTGCAGTGATAATTATTTGTGTCAAGTTGATGTCAGGATCAAATGCTCGCATACGGACGTAGAGTTCGTCTTTTTCTTTTTTGGGCCACCCTGTCATTCTAGCTGCGCACAGGCACCCAATCACCCTATTGTGGAACTAGCCTCGGACAGGCCACAGTGACCCAAGAACTGATTTGAATTAAGAACAGAAAGAAAGCCTGGCAAGAAGCCGCCATCTGTAGGGGCAGGTGCGAGGCTAGAAAGCAAATATCACTCAGTATAGGAAGACCGAAATGCTCCCGTCATCTGTTACGTCTCTTTCCACGAAGAATCCCTCGAGGATAGGCATCGGAAGTTCTTTTCGGGACTTTGAGACTGATTCTATGAAAGGAACCAATGGCGATTTTTCAAGGAAATCGGAACAAGCGCCATTTCATGGGACTGACGAAGCAGCCTCAGTCTGGGATTCACAAATGAATTTTTTCTTTTTATTAGAGAGAGAGAGAGAGAGAGAGATGAATACTGCCCACAGCGACCGTTGCAATTACTGATTATATGGAGATTTATAACGGAGGTGAAAATTAATATTGCCATCAATACAATTTTGCTAAAATATGCCTGTGCTTTCTGGAATAGGCCTATGCAGGCTCTCTCGCTCGCTCGCCTGATCCAGCTGTGATAGTGGAAAGTTGAACTGCTTTCTGAATCATGAACAGGCCTACACCAAATTGTCTGTATTACACGGAAATATTTTTTTTAAAACTGATATTGCAGGATTTGGACTCAGACCGGCCAAATAGCGCAGCAGGGCTATCAATGAGATGAATTAGGCCTATCCATAATTAATTTACAATCTGTTTGGAGCGGCTGAGATCCTTCCAAGGCGGAACCTAGCAGCGAAGGCAAAACTGTGAGGATTGGACGATCGCTCGGCAGAGGGCCAGGTCGTGTTGTGGTTTCTGTCAAGGAAACAGGAGTTTTATACGACTTCTAAGGCACTGAAGGCGTTTTAATGGAGTAACCCGCAGGTGTTGTTTGATGTAAAGTCTTGTGAACATGCCAGTGACTATTTTGCCCCTCCTTTAAGTAAAGTAGGAATGTGAACTTAGCATTATTTAGGTGCAAAACAGCAAGGACTCTTTGCCCCGGTTTCCTGGCCTTTCGGGAAAACCATATGCCCTCGGGCCATGCTCGAGACGTCTCTATAGCCAACTTTAGCGAGTAGTAAAGTTGGCGAAGACACACAGTCTTTTGTGCCCAGCGAAAACCAGACGCAGTGACTTCCGTTTTCTGTGTCTCCAGAATGAATGCGCCAAGGTTGAAAAGAATTAATACCATAGGTATTAGATACTTAGTGGGTGCAATTTATGAAGACGACATTCCCTTAATTCTTGATGATACTTTACGTATACAGGACGATGAAATTGAGGGCATTGCAGATTTGGGGAAAACTAGGTTAATTGTTAAATTAAGCTCAAGAGAGAAATATAAAAACATTTGTGAAGATTTCGGTGGCAAAGAAATCAGTGTAAGAGACGACCTAAAAATCCGAGTTGAGGATTTGTCAACTTACAGGTCGTACGTAACAGTGCGAAATGTGCCTTTTGAAATGGCTGACTTTATGCTGAATGACATTCTTTCCAGATACGGAACAGTGATTTATGTGAAGAAGAACACTCGAAGGTATTGATAATGGTGTCAGAACAGTTTCGATGGTATATAATCGACAGATTCCTTCCTTCTTATATGTTGAATGTGCCAAGGTTTATATCTATATATACTATAAAGGGCAGACTAAAACTTGTAGACTTTGTGGGCAAACCAGCCATTTTGCTAATGAATGTGAAGTTGGAATTACACAAAGACTAAATATCATTAGTGAAGTAGACTTCCCTCATTTATCTGGCAATCAAAAAAATAAAGGAAATGAAATGCCAGTAAGCAACCAGGACCCAATAGACGTTCGAACCTTGTGAAGAGATGCCCGAAAACACTTCTACAATTGAACGTCCTGTCGAAGTCGGAAGTAACCCAGCATCCAACGGCCAACCAGACTTGCAAACGGAATCCGAAACGCTGATGGAGACTTGCCATTTGATTGACCTGCGAGATGACATTGACATTACTCCAACTGTATCTGAAGAAAACAGTTTGGCCCCTATAAATGGGGGCCAAACTGTTAGAGCATAATGGTGGGACAGACTTATTGAATGCAAGTTGCTTCATCGTACAACGAACTACTGAGACTGATGCAGTACCTCTTGTTGCAACCTACGGAACAATATCCGAGGAGACGAGCGTTTGTTCACCCGACAGTAATCCTGTTGAAGCTTCACCTAGTGAGAATGATATGAGATCTTGTGACGTCATGGAAGAATCAAGACATTTTGAAGGCAACGTTGACGAAGACAGAAGTAACACCGACACAGCGCATCCTATGAGTCAAGATTTATGTAGCTCAATCATCCCCTCCAGAAGTCAAGATGATATACAAAATCCAACAGGCGATTTAATGTTATCACCCTTTAATAGTTCCAATTATTATAAAGGTGCTAATGACACGATGTCAGAACAAGAAAGTTGTTGCTCAATAGAAAATGAAATACCAGCAGGTCAAAAATGTAATAATGATAATGAAACCACAGTGACCGATGAGTCGGACTGTAATTCAAGCATTGTAGAAAACATGAAAGTAAACAAAAAGCGAAAGCAACGTAAAAATGCAACAAAAACGAGTAAGAGAAAATCTCATAATAACTAACATTCATTAGGATAGCCACCCTTATAATTAACGGTATTAATGATAGAATGAAACAAGAGATGCTACACTCATTTAACACCTTCAACAAAATAGACATTCTTTTAGTCCAAGAACACAATGTTAAGGATATTAAAGATATAGAGTTTTTGTCATACAGGTATAATGTAATTTTCAATCCAGCTATTTGTCTTAAAGGTGGAATCTGTATTCTCATCAAGAAGACTTTAGATTTTGTAATTAAGCATGTTGAAAGAAGTGGAGATTCTAGAATATGTTCTGTACATGGTGAGGTGAATGGTAGTAAGATTCGCATTGTTAACATTTATGCTCCTTCAGGTCATAATCATGCAAGGGAACGGGAAGAGCTTTTTGACAAGGAATTGCCCTACTACTTACGGTATGATAATAGCCATACTAATATGGGAGGTGACTGGAACTGTGTTTTGAGTCCTAGAGACAATTCTAATAATAGTGAATCAAACGTGTCGAAATCACTGCTCGATTAATTAGGACCCTTAGGTTTAATGATGTATGGTTTTTGCATAACAGGGAACCCCAGTATACTTATGTACGCACAAACTACGGTTCGCGCATTGATAGATTGTACTGCCAAATGCTCAAAGACAATGTAATTTCAAGCGAAATGCTACCTGTGTCATTTTCTGATCATTCCGCTGTCATTTGTAAAATTAAGATTAATCCAATCATTAGTATTGGGAACTCATTTTGGAAACTTAATACTAGTTTACTAAAAGACGAGGAAATTAAAGAAAAGTTTAGGAGGTTGTGGACATTCTTGAAAACACGTAAAAGCAATTTCTATCATATCAATAATTGGTGGAATGATTTGGTGAAACCAGAAATAAAACAATTTTTCGTCAGAGAAGGTAAAAGGATTAGCAGGCAGAAGTTTGGGGTCATCAATTATTTCGAAGCAA
>NC_087214.1:30656004-30666004 GCF_015104395.2 Macrobrachium nipponense
GCCTATCACTGGTTGTATCTAATTTTATATATATATATATATATATATATATATATATATATATATATATATATATATGTATGTTTGTGTGTGTGTGTATTTATAAATAAATATATATATAATATATATATATATATATATATACGTATATACATATATAGATATGGAATTTTTCGAAAACCGCGTTGCCATTGCTATTTTACCCGATAACCTTTATTGGTTTCGATACTTAGACGACTCACTTGCAATATGGGACACTCTTCATAATATTAATGGCATTCTACAAGAAATAAATGATTTAATGGCTGTATCCATTTCTTTGATACGTGTGTCGTTGGAAAGGATACAGAATTAAAAGTGAAAATTTACGGGAAACCAACAAGTAACATTTTGATTATTCATGTTCCATCTTTCCCTACTAGAACCATCATACAATCTGGATTCCACGCCATGTTTTTAAGAGCAATTTTGCCATAAAAAAAAACTGATATAATGATGAAGACATTCAAGAATGACTCAGATTATCAAGTAAATTTTTCTTTATTCTGATGCTAACCAACTAGAGCAACCCAAAGTAGTTTGGTCTAACCATACCACCCTACCTTTGAAAAATACAAGAATATAATACTCTCATCGCATAAATTTCTGAATGCAATTCTGTTAAAATTGTAAAATATTGTATATTTTCTCTAATAAAAGATTTTAAAAAAACTTTGAAAACATCGTACATCCTTTGAAAATGCTGGGTTTGGATTTTGGTATTTTCTCTCGCAAAAACACAATAGGCAACAATCTTATACAAGAAATAGTCCTAAATGTGATGAAGGTATTATTTATCAGATCCCATGTTCATGTAAGAAGTACTATATAGACTGCACAGTCGAAAAAGGAACTTGAGGTGAGAAAAAAGAGTCAGCGCAAATATAGTACCAAGAGAAAGGATATAAAGTAGCAATGCCATAATCAATTATGTAATGACGCCATTGTTGTGGAATTGTTCCCGAATACTGGGTGCAAACTTAAGCAATGCTGTCCTTTCGCTAAAAACATATTTTAATTGTTAGATGAATTGTTTTAACGGATATTTTTTGGGGTTCTGAAACCTTCGAACTGGTTGTTAAATTATTTTAAATAAATAGGTTGTTACAGTAAGTGAGTTTCCTGTATGTTAATGACCAATGTTTATCTAACTGTTGAGCTGAAAGGAATCTCTGCGTTTCTGTTCCCCTGTGGACTATAACCTCATATATCCATCTACGTGAAAAAGGAAGACTAAAACCTCGAGTATATTATATATATATATATATATATATATATATATATGACATTAAAGAGGTGAAGTAGTACTATAGTCCTAGCGCTCCTCTCTCTCGCCAATAAAGAGAAAAAAAAAAAAAAAAAAAAGCTTTAAGGATTCCCATTTTCATTCCACCCTTGACCCTTCGTGTCTAATCCTGTGTCAGTATATATGATCAAATAAATTAATCCATTAACGAGAGAGAGAGAGAGAGAGAGAGATATTGGCATGTTAGAAACTGCAAAGAAACCTCGTTTGGAAAAATCTATATATATATATGTGTATTATATAATATATATAATATTAATCTATATATTTATATAATATATTATATAGTATATAATTATATATTATAATATATTATATTATATCTATATATATATAATAATACATACCATTTTATATAATAAGGCGAGATTAAGAATACAGTCAATAATCTCGAGTTGATGATGAGATGCCCCAAAGACTAGAGAGAGACAGACAGACGGACTGACAGATCTAACGTCCTATTTCAACAGTGAAACCGTAAAATTGACCATCTAATAATACATTATGGCGGCATGTCGCTACCATCAACAGAAATCCCCCAACCCCACCCCCCCCCCAGGCAGATCCAGAGCCTCACGCCAAAACCTATTTATATATAATCTCCCAAGTTCGTTGACAAGGCTATCAAAAGAACAAGATACAATTGCCTTCGGAAAAGACATAAAAATGCCCCAATGAGAAGATACAAACGAGTAGGTATGTCCTTCTTAAATATGCAAAAATCATTAGTCATTACTTTCCTAAACAATCTACTGCCAGAAAATGATAAAAATGACCCAAAGAGAAGATAACACGAGTAGGTTTGGCTGTAAATATGCAGAAATCTTTAGTCATTACTTTCCTGAACAATCTACTACTGCTAGGAAATGAGGTGTTAGCGATGCCTATATAGTGGGAAAATGAATCCATGCATTGCAAATGCCCCACCTTAACTGGCACAGAAAACATACAGCTAATTGTTCTACCCACTATCAAATGATTAAAGGTCGAAAGGCGTCCGTTCCTTCATTTGACTGACTGCAAAACTGCTGCTGGCCAATTTCGTCTGTCTGTCTTTCCTAAGTTCAACCTCCTGCATCGCCTCCTAATCCTTTCTGCTTAATATCTCTTTGCCTCTCCTTTCCTCCGTATGCTCGGCCTCTTAGACTAGCTCCTCTCCTCTCAAGGGGCAGATCTACCGTCATTCAAGGGAAAGAACTTAGAAAGTACCTACATTCTAATTTTGTTTTCATTTCTGTTTTATGTTTTATCGATATCTATTTATTTTATGCTAAATTGTTTCTTAGGCTCGTCTTAAAAGCCTGCTCCATAAGTTATATGGTGTGTGTGTGTGTGTGGTGTGTGTAATATATATATATATATATATATATATATATATATATATATATATAAAATATATATATATATATATACCTGGAGTGTTGTTTATATAGTTATTTTATTTGTGTTTGCTAGAGGCTTCGGGGGAGACACTGCGTACTACGCTATGCTACGAACATCGGCCTAGTTCGACTCTCTCTTTCTTTCTCTCTCTCTCTTTAAAACCTGTATGGCTCTGTCTTCCCCTTTAATTGACCCTTTTCGTTTTCTAACGTGTGATTCTTAATTTCAGAGAGAGAGAGAGAGAGAGAGAGGAGAGAGAGACCGTTTCTCATGAAATCATTCAAATGGATAAGAGTTAAGAGCACAGAGCGAGATGAGAGGTGTCATAAAGGCGTATCCCAATAGACTCTGAAGGGCAGAAAGCGGCCTTATTGACTAATAAAATAAGCACGAGAATAGCATGATGCTGCCGAGACATTGGGCCTTATTTCGCCCTTCAGAATATTAATATTACCGGTTAAACATTTTTTTTTCTCTCGTTTTGCTTGCTTGTTACTTATGTACTTGTGACATCTCGTAGATTTCTGACATCATACTTTACAAGTACACTTTAGAAAAAAGTGCATTGAATGAGGGTTATGATCTTCTATTTTATGATATATGAAATTGACTGAAGTACAAGAATCGATGGACGCATAAACCGGACATATTTTTAAGAAGCAGTTGACTACTTTGCGGTTACTTTAATACTTATAATATTTAATATCTCGTTGATTTTCAGCGATAGGCGTTACAGTAGGCATACTTTAGAGGAAAGGGCATTGAGTGTTGGTTGCAACAGCATAAATAAAAGTATATGAAACTGACTGAGACTAAATCCAATTATCAGCACACAGACATCGCAAAATCCCGCTACCACCACCACACCAATGCTAGACATAATACCTCTCACACTCACATGTCCCCTCCCCCACAAACACCCCCCACCCCTACCAACACTTCCTCGACACCCCCAGCGGTTGAATAACGCCTCTCTTCGAATTATTCATTAGTTAATGAATTATTCGTTGGAATATTCAACAATTAATGCACTGTTCACCATTCTATCGGTACATTCGATATAATAGGTCTAGGTTTGCAACAACAAACACACATAACAGGAACTGCCTCGCCGAGGACATCCTCCCGAAGGAGGATTATACCTCGACGAGGCCACAGCAGGCGATGATTAGTACCTCGTGAGTGATGGCCCTTTCGTTGCAATAGTCAACTCCTTGACCCACATTCCAACCCCCCCTTTCTTTCTCTGCTTTTCGAATGATAATAATGAGGACAATAGAAAAACGTCAATAATGATCAATTATAGTAATAATAATAATTCCTGAGAGAGAAAACTCTCGCTCTCCCAGGCCTCCTCCTCCTCCTCCTCCTCCGCCACCTTGAGTGAGAACTTCGCCACCGAGAGGGAGGGTTTTAAAGACAGAGGCGAAGCAGAGAGAGGGCGGAGGGAGATTCACTCAGTCCCTCCGAGGGAGGGAGGGCGGAGGAAGGGAGGCGGGACCTCTCTGATGCCAGACTGTTCATCGCTGGAGGAGAACCACTGCACAGGAGGAGGAAGAAGGTAAGGGCGACGAGGTGCGGGAGGAGGAGAAATCTGGCTGACAAGATGGCGACTGGATGAGGATGCGGGAGAGGAGAGAGACAGATAAAAGTGTGATATATATATATATATATATATATATATATATATATATATATATATATAATCATAACATAAACTCGTGTTACACCATATATATATCATATATATATATATATATATATATATATATATATATATATATGGTGTAACACGAGTTTATGCCTTTAGATAAAGGCAACTTGGAAGTCAAGAAATCCAGAGCTAACTGACTGACTAAAAAGCATTATCGTTATCACTTGAGTATTATTCTCTGCTCAAGGTCCCCTTAGGGGATATGGATGCATCTCTAGAATGAGGGTAGTATTCTTGGGATGTCCTTTGGCTGACAGTTACGAAGTAGCTATAGACTGTGCTAGAAGTCAGTCTCCTTCATATAATTCGGGCTAGGATAGCGAACTCTTCGTTCACAATGACGAATCCATCATTCACAATCACGGTAATGTAATGTCATTTACATACTCATTGGTATACACAACGCAATGTCATATCTCGAATAATGTCCATTAAAATGAGTAGTGCAGTAATTTGGATGTCGTAGTAGTAGTGTGGGTCTTGGGCTACGATTTTGGAGGCAGGGGGAGGGGTTAGTGAACCCGTGGAAGGCCCGGTAGGTACTAGTACACCATAAGGACCCCCCCCCCCAACCACTACAAGGGCCCCCTTCCAAATTGCATATGTAGGCCTAAAGGGATTTCTGGCTGAAATCGACCAAATATTCCACTCCACCTGTTTTAATGAGAATATTAAAAATGGACGCAAAAGTTTCTTTTCTTCCGAATCTCTCTCTCTCTCTCTCTAGGAAGTATATAATACGAAGTCCCTCTCAAGTATACTACATTATGGATACGAACCTTCATATCAAGTGGTATCACTGGTTTCATTGCATTCCATAACGGAATGGATGGTCATCCATTTTCCTCAAGGAAACATTTATGGTACTAGTTAATCAGTACTGAAGTATTTTATTTAATAATTATTTTTAAATAAATGGGATAAAGTACATTGACTCTCTCGATGTTGCTTTGGAACTAGGAAGCTGAGAAAACAATCGGTGTCTGTCACCCCCAGGTGCTGCCTAGGAGCGGGAAGGAGGGAGGGAGGAGACGGTTAACGTCTAACGTCTATGGGCGTTGCAGAGGTTCAAATTAAAACCTTCGTCTGTGTCAGTGTTCTTGGTACGTTCATCCGAATGCTGCCATTTACATAAAAAGGTTCCATTAATCCGTGGCATTTAGTATCATTTTTGGATCGATTTATTCATTATTCATATATATATAAATATATATAAATATGTGTGTGAGTCTATAAAAATTTGTTTTTCCATTTTGTTCCACAACAATGCTATAATAATGATAAGATTCTAAGTGATTCTGGACATCCAGAAGCTGCTGCACATTCGGTCGAAGATCTTACTGGAAATCAAGAGATAACGGCCTTTACTATTACGCTCACTCGTCTGTCTGTCGGGTTCAGACGGTCTCTCTCTCTCTCTCTCTCCTTCTTTGACCTCAATTTTGTGTCCATAATAACATCAGTAAATTGTCTTATCATCATACGTCTATCTATACTGATAAGTCACTTATATATAGATGCATTTAGGCCTATGTTTCAATTTTGCTTCCCCCTGGGGGTCCCTATTGGCTTTCTCAAGACCCCAGCCCCCACCCGCCACATGCTTCGACAGAATCCACCCCCACCCCCACTCATCGCTTCTATACAGAGAGAGAGAGAGAGAGAGGTTCAATAGTCCGATGCCTGAACTTATACTTCATCTTTCCGAATTATCCCTTTTCCTTTCCTTCCTTTTTATCAGAATTCCCTTCGTCCTTCTATCCGTTTCCGATGTTCTTCCTCTCTCTCTCTCTCTCTCTCCCTCTTCTTCTTCTTCTAACAACAGAGTATCATTATATTCCTGACTGCGGATTCTGTAGCACCTGAATGCCGCCCACCAGTCCACCCTCCAATAAATGGACATACAGCGTCTGCTGTTAGAGAATGCTGTTAAACGTTTCTGAAAAGATGCTTTTGAAAATGCTGCTCGAAAATGTTGTTAAAATATGCTGTTTGAAAAGGCCGTTGAAATGCTGTTCTGATGCTGTCCGAAAATGTCAAAAGTTCAGTTCTAAAAGCTGTTAAAGATGATGTTCGAAAAGATCAAAAATGCTTAGATTCTTAGGAAAGATGCTGTTAAAAACGCTTTTTGAAAGTGCTTTTAGATTATGTTAAAATGCTGTTTGGAGGTACTGTTAAAAGATGCTTTTAAAGATGCTGTTAAAACGCTGTTAGAAGGTGCTGTCAAAAGATGCTGTTAAAAAAGTTGTTTGAATGTGCTGTTAGATGTTGTTAAAACGCTGTTTGAAGGTGCTGTTAAAAGATGCTTTTAAAAGCGCTGTTTGAATGTGTTGTTAGATGCTGTTAAAACGCTGTTTGGAGGTACTTCTAAAAACGCTGTTTCAATGTGCTGTTAGATGCTGTTAAAAACGGTGTTTGAAGTTGCTGTTAAAAAGATGCTGTTAAAAACGGTTTGAAAGTGCTGTTAAAAACGCTCTTGGAAGTGCTGTTAAAAGATGCTGTTAAAAATGCACTTGGAAGCGCTGTTAAAAGGGACTGTTAAAAACGCTCTTGGGAGTCCTGTTAAAAGATGCTGTTAAAAATGCACTTGGAAGCGCTGTTATAAGGTGCTGTTAAAAACGCTCTTGGGAGTGCTGTTAAAAGATGCTGTTAAAAATGCACTTGGAAGCGCTGTTAAAAGGTGCTGTTAAAAACGCTCTTGGGAGTCCTGTTAAAAGATGCTGTTAAAAATGCACTTGGAAGCGCTGTTAAAAGGTGCTGTTAAAAACGCTCTTGGGAGTGCTGTTAAAAGATGCTGTTAAAAACGCTGTTTGAAGGTGCTGTTAAAAACGCTCTTGGAAGTGCTATTCAAACGCTGTTTGAGAGTGCTGTTAAAAGATGCAGTTAAAACGCCGTTTGAAAGTGCTGTTAAAAACGCTGCTAGAAAATGTGGGGGTAGGGTGTAGGTGAAGTAGGGTGGGGTTTGGGGGGGAGGTATGAGGTCAACATTCAACCCTTTTTGAAGGTGTTACTGACTACATTTATAAAATGAATAAATAAATGAATATAATTCGATGAAACTGCATCCTAATCTCTCTCTCTCTCTCTGTCTCTGTCTCTCTCATGGTAATGTATTAACAGTGATCAGAGACGCAGATGAAAGCATCTGAAATGTATGGTTGCATATATATATATATATATATAATATATATATATATATATATATATATATATATACTATGTATAAGTGTGTGTGTGAACTCAAGAATTTTACGCTTCCCTCGTCAAATAACCTTAAAAGCCTCTTTTTCTTTCATTCTAAAATCTTTAAAATTTATTTTTTGTGTTATAATCATCTGTGACTGAAATAGTATAAAACTTTCCAGCTGACTTTTCAGTTCCTTTCTCGACGGAGACATCATTTATTGACTCACTTTTAAAATCGTCTCCATTTGCATGATTTCTGCTGAAGCCGTCGAGGTCTTCAGGAGCCTTCAGTCACTCCAAGTCCTCCCGAAAGAAGGCTCCGCCAGGAATCTGAAAAAAAAGGCATGGAAGCTGAAATGAGGATCTGGGGAATTCCTGGAACTCTAGCGGCATTTTCTCATTCTGACGTTTTGATCGGGTGGAAGAAAGGCAACCATGTTTGCTCTTAGTACAGTTAACATTGTTATGAAAAACTTATTGGCTCTGATCCCTACCGGATCAGTGATACTACCTGTTATAAATGAAATCCGAAACCTCGGATTATTTATTGGTAATAACGCAACAGCTCTTGCTCTGGGAAGACTTCTTGGCCGCGCACATCAGTGCATTGAAGGACAGAAGGCTCTCCAGATTGCTCAAGATGCTGCTGCAACTGCCAGGATGGACGCCGACGACGACCTTTTTTATGCCACCGAAATGATCTCTCTCCTGAAGGAAGACTGGATGGAGGCTCAGGAGGAGAACCTTTTCCTCCTGGATGAGATCGACGACGTGAATTTCAACGAAGCAGCTCTAAAACAGACGAATGAAGACTTACTCGACCAGTTACAGGAAGAAAAACACAACGTTGAAAAGCGAGGTAAAGACTACGACTCTGCTGAAGAGGAGAATGAACACCTGAAGAAAAAGCTCGCAGAGTTGCAGGAATCATTAATCCAGAAGGAAAAAGAGATAGAAAATCTAAATGAGCAGCTAGCAGGGAAAGAGAAAGAATGTCAGGAGAACCGACAAAAAGTGGAAGAACTGACGAGACAAGCTGAAGACAACGATTTCTACTGTGAGTACGTCGAGGAGAAGGTGAAGGCCCACGAAGTCGAAAGAAAGAGACTGAACCAGGTGGTCACAGAACTGGAGGAGAGACTGCGAACCTCACAGCGAGAACCAGTCTCTGTTCTCGCTAGAAATCGCGGCGATCAAGTGAAAAATCACGGTTGTGAAACGCAGGAGACTCGAGGTCTGCAGAAGGAGGCCCATATCATGGAAGCCAGAGTTCAGTCGCTTCCGAAGAACGAAACAGAAAAGCCTAAGAATAATGCCTTGGCTGAAGAGGACAAGGCGAAAGGAAACACTTTCTACAAGCTTGGACGCCTGGAAGAAGCTTGTGAATGTTTCCTCAGAGTACTGGATGTGGCCGACGCCGACGACCAAGCGGACTACAGGCTGAGACTGGGATTGTGTCTCTTGTTGCTTGGCAGACACAGCGAAGCTATGGTCCAGCTTGAAGGATTAGATGGTCGAAAAGATTTGGTTGCAGCCGCCAAAGCCCTCCAAAGAATGCAATGTCACGGCTGCCCCTACTACATCCTGGGAATTGCCGATATGGCTAATTTGAAGGACATAGAGTGGGCCTACAGGAAGCGGGTGCTCAAGTTCAACCCTGATAGGTGCCAAGGGTCTGAAGAGGAGCGACAACGTAGGAAGGAAATCATGCAGAAGGTCAATTATGCCAATGGTCTCCTGCATGATGCTGAGGAAAGACGAGAATACGATGCTGTCAGGGAGTTCATCAAGGAACAAGCAGCTAGAGTTTTTGAAGATCCTCAGGAGGCTATGAAAGTAAAGAGGAAGAGACCTGGAAGGAGAGCGAAGAGGATGAACACTAAAGGACACTAGGAGGAAACAGCCCCTGATTAACCAACATGACTTGTCACCAGTCGGTGATGTTGCATCGTGTTCCAGAGGAGCTGTTATCTTCTCGGACCATTCGATAGCTTGACTGCAGGATGGGTGTTCACTGCTGCTCCCCCCAGCAGCAACCAGCGATGGGAGGTCCCCCCACCTCCCACACACCCATCCTACAATCAATCCCATCGACTGGGCCAAGAAGATCGCAATGCCTCTGGAACATGACGCAGCATCATCAACTGGTGACCAGTCAGAATCCTTCACTTGTGCTGTTTCTTTGTAGCTGTAAAGACAAGTCTTGTGAACGTCCTTGGCAATTCTCTCGTCTCCCTGACGGAGGAAGGAGGACAAGCTCTCAAGAAGAGAGCCAACAGCTTTTTGGAGGAAGGAGGACCAGCTCTCAGGATGAGAGCCAACAGTTATTTGGAGGGAGGAGGACCAGCTCTCAGGATGAGAGCTAACTGCTG
>NC_087214.1:30673504-30688473 GCF_015104395.2 Macrobrachium nipponense
CCATCGCAATAAAACAGAAGAAGAAGAAGAAGAAGAAAGCCGGGGTGTGGAACTATCCAGAGTTGAAATGAAAGCCATCAGAAAAGAGATAGGCAGAATTTGAAAACTGCTTCACTCACACAAACAACGCCAACAAGCTCGACTCAAATTCATCACAACTTCATGGCACGGTACTACACCATCGCACATCGCTCACTTACCAGGTACCATGGAGAATAAGATTCACTGTGACACAGGCTTACTTTGAAAATATCGCCTAGTTTGATGTCTCAGTGATTAAACACAAAAGAATGCCTTCTCTCTCTCTCTCTCTCTCTCTCTCTCTCTCTCATACATAAACACACAAACATGCGTGAGCACGAACTCACAAATACGTATATAGTACTGACCATATTCCTTTCATAAAAATCACAAATTCTTGGTAATTTGTATTTTTCCTAGTGATACTTACCTCGAACCATTCCATAGGAGATTCCCGGATGTCGATCCGGGTCCGACCAGAAAATTCTGGTTATATGCCGCACCCAGGTCAGGCCTATGCCCCCAGGTGTTGAAGACCACGCCATCCTAATGACCTATAGTCAGTCCTTCTTACTCAACTCCAAGGTGTCTCCCCTAAGCTTCAGCGGGGCTGGAAGGGAGGGAGTTTACTTCCATGGTTCGAGGTAAGTATCGCTAGGAAAAATACAAATTACCAAGAATTTGTGATTTGTTCCGATGCAAGATACTTCCCTCGAACCATTCCATAGGAGACTTACTCTTTAGGAGGAGGGCGCGGAAGGGGTTAGGGGAAGGGAAACGGCCCCAAAGGTAGGGTAGGTCAGAGGAGGGGCGACTGCTCCCCTTAGAACTCAACCCAGCCCCGTTACCGTCGTGGGTGGTTGGTTCAGAGGGGTGCAAAGCAAGCCTGGTGCGGGTATAACCAATCCTGGACATGTAAAACTGTGGTTTGTACTGAGAACCATACGCACTTCTGCATATCTTACCTGAGTATCCTGGATTCCTCGCTCAAATCAAAGGCCCAGGGATAACAAGGATAAGGATTAGGGGGGATTTGAGGGAAAGCCACACACACTCACATACACTCAATACACACCCCCGCCCGTCCACTCCAAAAGAGGATTGGGAGAGGGGACCTAGACCTGTTGCTGGCCTGCCACCACGGGGCCAATCTCAAAGGCATCGAGCGACCTTCTCGTGCAGTCTTTTAGATAGTGGGCTGTGAATGTCGACTGCCTATTCCAGACTCCTGGCCTCAGGACCTGGTCCACTGCCATGTTCTTTGAGAATGAAAGGGACACCCCAATTCCCCTGATGTCATGGGGCCTGGCTCCCTCTGGAGGGGAAAGGCCCCCCTTCTCGTAGGTTCTCCGGATGGTTTCTCTCAGCCAAAAGGAGATGGTGTTTTTCAAGGCTGCCTTCTTCACCCTTCCCGTAGTGACGAAGAGGTTCTTTACCTCCGGCCTGAATCGGGCTGTTCTTTCCATGTACTTCCGACTGCCCCTCAACCGGACAAAGGAGGAAATCCTTAGGCTGGTCCGATTTCGGGAGGGCAGGGATGGAAAACTCCACGAACCTGAGATCCGAGCCCGAGGGGTTCTGATTCTTAGCCACGAAGGAGGGGACAAACCTGAATGAGAGTTCCTTCCATCCCCTCGTGTGGGTCACTACATACGACAGGCCGTGGAGCTCCCCCACCCTCTTCGTGGAGGCCAGGGCTAGCAGAAACACTGTCTTGAGGGTCAGCTCTCTATCCAGGATGTCCTTGAGCGGCTCGAACGGGGGCTTCCTCAGGGAGTCTAAAACTATTGCAACATCCCAGCGGGGAACCAAGCCAGCGCTGGGAAGACACTTCTGCTCAAAGCTCCTTATGAGCAAGGATAGAGGCTTGGAGTTCCCCAGATCCAGCCCTTTCAGGGAGAAGACCTGGCTCAATGCGGACCTGGCTCCTTTGACTGCCGGAATTGACAGGCCCTTGTCCAACCTCAGGTAGGTCAAGAATTCTGCAATGTCTGGGATCTTCGCTCGGAGAGGCTCCAGGTTCCGCTTTCTACACCAGGCCCCAAAAACCTTCCACTTTGCCTGGTAGATGGTAGAGGAGGATTCCCTCAAGTAACTGCACATGTGAGAAGCCACCCTCCCAGAAAACCCTCTCCTATTTAACAGCCGCTCGATAGTCTCCAGCCGTGAAGGGAGAGGGCTGGAATGTTCCTGTGGAACCTCTCGAAGTGGGGCTGTCTTAACAGGTCTGGTCTGGGGGGCAGCTCCCAAGGGGGAAGAGAGGTCAACTCTAGAAGGTCCGGGAACCACTCCCTGTCCGGCCACCAAGGAGCCACCAACGTCAGGGCCGCCCCTTTCGCCTTCCTCAGATGGTTGAGGACCTGCCTGAGGACTCCGAAGGGAGGGAACGCGTACATGTCCAGGCTGTCCCATGGGTGCTGGAACGCATCCTCCAAAAACGCGGCTGGGTCCGGCACCGGGGAGCAGTACACCGGCAGTTTGATGTTTAGCCTTGTAGCAAACAGGTCCAGGGATGGGGAGCCCCACTTCCCTATTAGTTCCCTCGCTACTTCGAGGTGTAGGGACCATTCGGATCCCACCACCTGACCCCGTCTGCTGAGGCCGTCGGCGATTACGTTTTTCTTGCCGGGAATGAATCTTGCCATCAAGGAGGTCCCGAGGGCTTCGGTTTGGCTCAAGATCTCCTCCGTCAATCCGCAGAGATCCCTTGATCTCAGGCCTCCTTGCTTCTTGACGTAGGCGACCACCGTGGCATTGTCACACATCAGACACACCGAGTGTCCTCCCACTGCCTCCTTGAATGCTTCCAGGGCATGCTTTACTGCCAAGAGCTCCAGTTTGTTTATGTGGAAGGTGCTCTGCTCTTGCGACCATATCCCCCGCACCGAGAGGGAATTCAGGTGGGCCCCCCAGCCTGCCTTCGACGCGTCCGTAAACAGGAGCATCTCCGGGGGCACTGACCCGAGGGGCACACCCCGACAAGAGTTTGCAGGATTCAGCCACCAACCGAGGGCCTTCCATGCTGCCAGTGTGATGGAAACCGGCTTTTGAGGTGTTTCCTCCTTCTGGGACCACCCTACTTTCAGGTCCCATTGTAGTGGCCTTAATCTCAGCCTTCCCTGGGGGACTAGTTTTTCCAGGGAGACTAGGTGGCCTAAAAGCCTTTGCCACTCCTTTGCCGGTCTCGGGGGGTGGCTTAGGAAGTTGCAGGCAATTTTCTTGAGGTTTGCCAGCCTGTCCTCCGAGGGGAAAGCTCGCCTGACTTCCGTATCCAATTCCATCCCCAGGTACACCATCCTGGTGGAGGGAGCTATAAGGGACTTCTCCCAGTTCACCACTATTCCCAGGGTTTTGCAGAAGGCCAGGAGGGCGTCTCTCTGTTCTACCAAGAGCTTCTTTGAGGAGGAAAGGAGTAGCCAGTCGTCTAGGTACCTGAGAAGGCGTATACCCCTCTTGTGGACCCAAGACAACACCAGGGAGAACACCCTCGTGAACACTTGCGGGGCCGTTGCCAGCCCGAAGCAGAGTGACTTGAACTGGAAGGTCCGGTCCTCCCAACTTATGCGAAGTATTTTCTGGAGGGACGGGTGTACCGGGATCTGGAAGTGAGGCGTCCGGTTGAGATCCAGGGCCATCATGAAATCCCCTTCCCTCATGGAAGCCAGCACCGAGCGTGGCGTTTCCATCTTGAAGGGCGTCTTTAGGATGAATGAGTTGAGGACCGAAAGGTCTATGACTGGTCGCCACGCCCCCGACGACTTCTCCGCCAGGAAAAGTCGACTGAAGAACCCGGGGGAGCGATCTACCACCTGCTGGAGGGCTCCCTTCTCCAGCAGTGCCTGAACTTCTAGCCTTAGGGCCTCCCTGTGAACAGGGTTCCGGGGCTGAGAGGCCAGATTGGCCGGCTCCCCTGTCAAGGGAGGCTTCTGGCCTAGAAAGGGGATTCGGTAACAGTCCCTGAGGACCTGGACTGTCCAGGGCTCGGCTCCGAGATCCTCCCAGTTCTGCCAACAGCTCGAGAGGCAAACCCCCACCGGTGGCGAAAGACACGGTAGGGGGCCTCGACTCCTACTTCCTCCTAGGGAAGCGGTTGTTACGACCCCTCCTGGAAGAAGTAGGGTGTCTGGACCTGAAGGGTGCCTGGGAAGGCGGGAGGGTCCTGGGGGAGGGCTGAGGTCCCTGGTCTCTCCAGTTCCGCAGGGGTGATTCCGTGGGGGGAGCCGCGAGGGTCCTATTCTGAGGCTTCGGCCTCTCACTAGGTCTTTTCGGCACCGACTGACGTAGGAGAGGGGCCCTATAAACGATTGGGCCTTGGCTGGCCTTCCTCCCCCGTTCCACAGACTCCTCCACTAGCTTCTCCGGAAAGAGAGAGCAGCTCCTTCCACTGGGGCGTTCTGAAGGGTCCTTAGCTCCCACTCTGGAATGCTCCTAGGGAGCTTCGCTAGCACAGAATCCCTCCTCCTCAAGATCCAGTTCACCCAAGATGAGACCAGTTGGGTCGTGAGGAAGCCCAGGGACTTACCCCCCGACCCCCCGACAAAATTAGTTCCTTGAATTGGGCAAGAGAGGCCTCGTCCCTCAAGTCGTGGAGGGTGGGGAACCTGGCTACCACCCCGGACCACAGATCTAACCAAGAAGCCACATGAATCGAGGTCCACGCTGTGACTTCCATAGCCATAGCCTCCTGGTGAGAGAAGGAGACTAGTCCCGACGTGAGCCTCTCTTCCGAGAGACCGGGCGCTAGGGCTGCCAAGTTACCCTCCACGGATTTGGGGAGGAGAGGGGCACCTTCCGGGGCATATAGCCTCCTCTGACTCGGCTTAGACGCTGGGAGCAGCCTAGCCGAGGAGTGCCAACGTAAGGAGTTGCTGGAGCCTGCAATGAGTTTCTCCACCACCGTCAGGGCCTTCTCCGTATTGTTGGACCTCGGGAGGCTGAGAGAGGGCTTGGGTTCCTCTGGGTCCCTGAACAGAAAGTCCACCGCCATGGATCTGTTGTCCTCTACCATCGGAGCTGGCTCCTCTAGCCGGTTCATGGACCTAATCAGAGAGAGGACTCTCCTAAAAGTAGAACCTTCATCCACTGGACCCAATTCCTCCAGGGCATTCTGGAGTACCTCCTGGATAAGGGTCTCTTCCTCAGCATCCCGCGACGGAGGAGAGGCCCCAGACCCTAGCTGGAGGGAAGCTGGAGAAGCTCCCCAGAGAGGGGCTCCTAAACCCGGTTGCACACCGGTCTCCTGCAAGGGGGGATGCCCCGAACGCCTGGCCCACCCCGAGGAGGGACTCATACCTGAGCGGTGGAGGGGCTCTGAACCCCCTAAAGAGGTATCGGCTCTAGGCTCCATCCGCGAAGGCGACAATCGCTCGGTCATGGAGGCCAACCCTATGGCTGACGAGACCGAGGCAGGATCCACCGGGACCGAGGGACGAGTAGGGAGGGAGACGGCTGGGAACCCCCCATGAGAGATCTTCCTGGGGGGCCACTGTGGGGGCCACCCTCGGAGAAGGAGAACGCCGCCGCCCCTGGGGGGAGTTGTCCCGACGCCTGTCACTCCCTCTACGATCCCGGTTACGACGATGAGAGCGGGAAGAGCCGCTCGAGGATGAGGAGTAACTACGTCTCCTGCGTCCCATGACGGCGTCTCTTCTTGGAGGAGCGTTTCCTCCTACGGGAGGATTGCTCCCTTGAGGAGGAACTTGAAGAACTCCTCTCCCCTGACGAATCCCGACGTCTCTTGCTTCTCCTCTGGCGACTCCCGTCGCGGGGGGAACGCGGGAAGCGTTTCGGCCGCTTCGGGGACACCCCTATCACAGCGGGACCGCCCCTGAAGGCCGCCCCCAAGGCCATCCCCGGCTCCTCCTGTCCCCTAGACGGGAAGCCCCAGGACGGGAAGGCATCGTCCTTCACTGGGGATCTGCCCGGAGTACGAGGGGGAAAGACATCCCCAATGGCAGAAGGGAAAAGGGTCGGAGCCGGGTGGTTGGGTGGATCCGTGACCGGGTAAACCGGCCCGGCTCCGGCCGCGAGCGGCGAGCCCCGCTCGAGAGCGGGAGGAGCCGCAGCGAGGCGAGCTGTAGCGGGGAGAGCCGTAGCGGGGAGGGGCAAAGCGGTCGAGTCGAAGCAGGAAGCTCCGCAGAGGGGAGGGACGGGTCCCCCCCCCCTGCACTGATGCTAAGAGAGAGGACCAGGACGGAAACCTAAAAGATAAATCAATACTAATTCTGTCATAAAATACATTTTAAGGAAAAAAAGGATTGAAAAAACATTTAACAAATCAAAAACCAAAATAAATTTAAAAATCAAATAAATCACTGATTTTTTTTATTTTTCTATTTTTTAAATAAAAAAATCACCAGCCCTGATTGGGATGCTATGAAATGTCCCCCTCCCATTTCCTGCGGGTAAGTTGGGGGGCAGGTGACCGACAGCCGAAAATATTGTGCCTGGGGATACTATCTCGTACGTGAGGAAAATATTAGGAGTTTTGTTCCGATAATACCCAAAGATTAAAGAGAACACACACAAACACACACACAGACTCATACCCCAACAACTGCACAATTCACTGATCAGCTGGTCCAAGCCCCAATTGAGGACCTGAGGGCAGGTTCATTTTTCGTGAATGGAGACTTGGCAATACCCACAAATGCTACATCAGGTTCAGACCTGGCGTAAGGCTTAGTACCGTATGATTACAATAACTGCTTTTTTGAATTAAAAAAAAAAAAAACAAGTTTGAGTTTAATTTGAATCAAGTATGAAATACAAGTGATACAGACTTTGCTATATAGAACCTAATAAGTGTAGCGGATTTGGAAGGTGGCCAGATTGAAGTTATTTGCACTTGAGTAAATGTGAGGGGATTATTATTCTCTTATTATGATGTGTAACATGTGTATGGACAGTTCATAGTCCTGGGGCTCATCGAGACAAACTTAACATCAACACCTGGAAAATAAGCAATCAAAATTCTCCTCGAGTGAAGGGTGTAGAAAAAAAGGAAATCTTATATAAATCTTGAAATATTTCATAATCAGATGAAAAAAAAGTGTCATGCATATAAGGAAATCGTATATAAAACTTGAAATAACAGAAAAATACCTGTGTGAAAACGTTCGTCATGTTAACTGCAAGTAAGTGAAAAGCGCAAAATAGTAAGTTAATTTGAAAATCTGTTACCGTGAAATATATTTTCACTTATTTTACATTACTTGCTATAGCGAAAAATGCATATGTAATATGATATAAGGTAGGCAGGCAAGAACTTACATTTATTCATTTATTTACTTATTTATTTAATTATTTAATTAGAGAGAGAGAGAGAGAGAGAGAATCTCAAATTAAAGGCTTCTGTGCGTGCAAACTCTGACTGAGTGCACGTAAGAACTCATGTACGGCCGCTTTTAATTATTATAATGAACTCATCTCGGTCGGTCGTGCCTCTCTCTCTCTCTCTCTCTCCTCTCTCTCTCTCTGGCTATACCTTAGACCCAAGATTTATAATGCTTAATATAAATTCTACTAAAGCTTTATAATACAATAACAATAATAATAGACTCACTCTCTCTCTCTCTCTCTCCTTATTGTCACTACTACATTAATAATAATAATAATAATAATAATAATAATAATAATAATAATAATAATAATAATAATAATAATAATAACATTAAACCAAGCATGTAATAATCGTTCAGTAAAATAAGTGATAATAATAAACTAAATAAAAATAATTGACAATATTTATGAAATAAGTGCATAAATAGGCCTATGTCAAAATTCATTAACTTCCCCAATACATATATATGTGTGGTGTGTGTGCAGAAAGGCGTTGGTGGCCTGAGAAAATCAATACATTTCTAGTAAATTTTCACATTCATAAAGTTAATTTTTTCCTTTTACAGGTTATTCGAGAGAAAGTCGTGTTTTCGAAGGAAAGACTGAGCACGAATGTCAGTGGATCGATTCAGGGACCGATGACGTCACAAATCCTCGCTTGCTTCGGTGAAGTACTCGAGAACACTCCCTGCAGACCTCTGGAGAAATCCAGGAATTTCTTTTTCTCATTTCCATTCGTCCTCTTTACTGCCTGCCCACCGAGAAGGAGCAACTCCTTCATCTTCTGGCGGGAGGGAGGAAGATGGACTTCAACATCTGAAGTAGAAATTAAGCTCATGGTGGAAAGATGGACGGACAGAATCTAGCATGTTACCACAAAACAATAAACACGCAGCTTAACCAGCCATAGTGTGAAGCACTATATGCCTGGAGGGACCCCGTTTTTATCCATATAAAGAATCCAGGAATGAATTTCATGACACGAAACTCACCACCAACACAAACTCTAGTGTTAAGTAATCACAAAAGTAAGCACGTGATTTTGTTTATTAGCTGAAGGCACTGATTGGGAAAATTCAAAATGAAGAGAGAGAGAGAGAGAGAGAGAGAGAGAGAGAGAGAGAAGAGAGAGAGAGAGAGAGAGCAAAGTACTTTCATGTATCTAATACATCTTTGGGGCGCAAAGATGTGTTAAATACACAAAAGTACTTGGCTCTCTGTCTTTTCATTTCGAACTTTCCCAGTTAGTGGCTTCACCTAGAAAGCTACACTGTATTTACTGTGAGACTGAATGAATCAGGTTGGTTTATATGGAGTTCCTAATTAGAGGGTTGAGAGCAAACAACCAAAATGATGCCATCAAAGGAGATTCTTCATTAAAACAAAACCAGCAGAGATCGGCATCAATCAGTCAAAGAAACCAGATCTATTCGATATTGTAAAATTCCCACTTGACCATCAAAGAGGAAAAAACATGTGCATATATATATATAATATATATATATATATATATATATATATATATCTATATATATATATATATATGTTTGTATGTATGTATGTATGTATAAATGAATCACGAAAGTTTGGAACGTGATAAATCCATAAATAAAGGTATAAGCCACGAAGGAAAAATAAACAACGGAGGTTCTGCAAGATCTTTCGACGTTCAACGTCCTTTACTCGGCAGATGAAGGACGTTGAACGTCGAAAGATCTTGCAGAAACTCCGTTGTTTATTTTTCCTTCGTGGATTATACCTTATATATATATCTATATATATATATATATATATATATATATTTATATAGTATATATATATGTGTGTGTGTGTGTGTGTGTGTGTGTGTGTAATTCAAATTCCCGAAATACATTCATAAAAAAAAAATATCGCAAAATTGATACGCTTTTGGTGAAAAACAACGGATAACCCTTTTCTCGATGAGGTGCGAGTTATCCACGCTCCTAGATCATAAAATATGCAACTTCCTGATTCTAAATGAACAGTTATGTGGACGTCAAGCTCACAAAATTCTCTCTCTCTCTCTCTCTCTCTCCACCCATTCACAACCCCATTCCTCAATCATGAAAAAAGTCCCCAATCAAGGCTGTTCGTGAAAAATGACAAAAGGGTGAGGATGTTGCTGTCATTGCTCTCTATCTCTCAATCTGTTCAATATTATATATAAAAAAAATAACAAAATTATTAGTTTCGTACTATGGACCCTTCACAAAGAATCGTTCGTTTGCCTTTAATTGCATGTTAAGTTAAAAGTCTCCATGAATTTTGGCAATCCTGCATCCTCTCAGGACAAGGAGGATCAGCCATTGTTTGCTACCAAAACTATCAAATTGGTCCCATTGTTGAAAACTTTTCCCTTTCTTCAAAACGTCCCCTTAATATCAAGGTTCAATTTTAGATATATAGAACCCCCATTATAATAGTTATCATATATATCGATGCAGGATTTATTCGTGGTCTTGCTAAAAACAATATATATGTGAGAGGTGGACAAAGAGGCAGGTAGAAGTGTACTGATTTTTATTACAGTCAAGGGAAAATATAAATATACAGCATGCGGACGGAAATGTGGTCACCGACCCGCGAGAGAGTAAAAGTGGGTCGGCGAGACCCGATTTGTTTCTTGAGAGACATAAAATACAAAATATAAAAGTACACAATATGTGGTTATACAAGCTTTACACTGACGGAAAAGCCCGCTGAATGCTCTCTCAGGGGGAAGTAAGAACAACGCGAATGATGAATTATATACAGAGAAAATTATGAATAAGCGTTGTCCTTACAAATACTCCCCCCCTAAGACAATAATTAGGTATGATTGTTGGCTGACTTCTTTGTACTTCGGGTAGTCCCACTCGCGGAAGCGAGCTGGACGGCGGAGGCGCCCTCGATGCGTGATATCAGTTGCTGTGGTAGATCCTCAGGGGTTTCCAGGGACGGGATGCCTCCCCTGAGGTGATCCTCGGGGGGTTCGACCGTCTTTCGAGGGCGGCCGCGGCTACGGCTAGGAGGTTTGGCGATCGAAGGAGTCGCTTTTTTCCGAGGAAAATTGAGGCGCCCTGTGGAATCCGCGTCTGCGAGGTCCTCTTCCATGATGAAGGCTGGTTCAGGCGATCGATTGTGACCCAGTCCTCGCGACCGTTTGATGGATAAGAGATATGCCTTGTCAGTGCGTCGTAGGACGCGGAAGGGACCGCGGTAGGGTCTCGTTAGAGGCGGGCGGCGGGCGTCGTCCTGACGAAGACGTGCTTGCACGATGATAGGGCCTTCGGGAGGAAACGTTTGGTTCTGTCGGAGAAGGTTTTGACGCAGGGCGTGAACTTCCCGGCGGATTCCCGAAGCCTGGCGATGGAGACATCAGCGTCGTCGGCATTGGTCGTGAAGAAACTCGCCAGGGACTGTTTAATGGCTCCCCGGCCCCGTATACCTTCTCCGCGGGTGATGCCTCGCCGTTTGCCCGCGGGGCAGTCCTGAGACCGAGGAGGACCCACGGTAGTTGGCTCTTCCAATTTTCGTCGGTGCAGCGCGCCATCAGGGAAGCCTTGATCGAACGGTGGACTCTCTCCACCATGCCGTTAGCTGCTGGGTTGTAGGCGGTGGTGGCATGTAGCGACGTTCCCATTAGGCGGGCCAGGGCAGTCCACAACTCCGACAGGAAAACTGGTCCGCGGTCTGTCGTGATTTCGTCTGGCACTCCGAATCGACTGATCCAGCTGGCGAGGAGTGCTCGGCACATGCTTTGCGTGGTCGCCTCCGACATCGGCGTTGCCTCGGGCCATCTGGTGGAGCGATCGATTACCGTCAGGAGGTACCTGGCGCCTTCCGACGGGGGCAGGGGGCCAACGACGTCTATGTGGATGTTGGCCCGAATCTTCGTTTCGGCTGCTGGAATTCCCCCACGCCTGATTGAACCGTGTGCCGACTGATTTTGCTAGTTTGGCAAGGCACGCAGGTCCTGGCCCACTCGAGGGAGTCCTTCCGAATTCCATGCCAGACGAACTTCTCCGTCAGGAGGCGCACCGTCGTCCGGCCCGAGGGGGTGCGAGAGTCCGTGTATGAACGTCGAACACGGCTTTCCTTCTCGGGAGGCTGGGATCAGCGGGCGCGGGCGGCCCGTGCTGATGTCGCAGAGGAGCGTCATGCCTGCGGGTCCGAAGGGCACGTCTTCCCACTTGAGGGCGGTGATAGCAGTGCGGTATGCGGCAGTCTCCGGGTCGGCAGCCTGTTCCCGGGCGAGGTCTTCGTAGTCGACCCCGAGGCACGGGGCACGTACTGGATGGTGCAACCGAACTCTGCGATGGCTGCTAGGTGCCTCTGTTGTCTCGCTGACCAAGCGTCGCCCGCCTTGGTGAAGGCGTGTACCAAAGGGAGGTGGTCGCCTCCTGATCGTAAAGGGGGAGCCCTCAAGGAGGCAGCGGAAATGTCGCACTGCTTGGTACACTGCCAGGAGTTCGCGCTCGAACGTGCTGTACCTCGTCTCGGCGGACTGACAGTTTTTTGCTGTAGAAGGCGAGTGGCTGGGGCTCGCCCCGGACCATCTGCTCGAGGACAGCCCCGCAGGCGACGTTGCTGGCGTCGGTGGTGAGGCGTAAAGGTGCAGCAGGGTCTTGGTGGCATAATGTCGCCGCTCTGGCAAGGGCCTCTTCGTCTCGTTGAAAGCCTTCTCTTGTTCGGCCTCCACGTTAGGGCCTTTGGTTTCCCCTTCAGGACCTGTGTTAGAGGAGACATGGTGCGGGCGGCGGCGGGGATGAATCGGCGGTAGTAATTGACCATTCCGATGAACTCCTGCAGGGACTTGACCGTGGTTGGTGTTGGGAACTTCTGCACCAACGCCTACCTTCGAGGCCATGGGCGCACGCCCGTCGCGGAGATCTCGTGTCTGAGGAAGTCCACCTTCTCGGCGCCGAAGGTGCATTTGTCGAAACGGACGACCACAGCCCGTTTTCCTGCAGGCGCTTCAGGACCGCTCGGACGTGATGTAGGTGCTCCTCCAAGGACCTGGAAAAAATTAAGATATCGTCGACGTAGCAGACGCAGAAGGGCAGGTCCCCCAGGATGCTGTCCATCAGGCGCTGGAAGGTGGCCCCTGCATTCCTCAGGCCGAAGGTTGAGTAATGGAAGACGAAGGAGCCAAAAGGCGTGATGATGGCAGTCTTGGGGACATCCTCGGGGTGCACTGGAACCTGGAAATAGGATTTTAAGAGGTCCATTTTGTGAAGACCTTCGCCCATGAAGGGCCCCTGTCAAATCCTGCATGTTTGGCAAGGGGTATTGGTCGGGGATTGTAGCGAGGTTGAGTCTTCTGTAGTCTCCGCAGGGCCTCCAGGTGCCGTCAGGTTTCTGTACCGTGTGCAGGGGCGACGCCCAAGGGCTCGACGCTTTCTTGCAGATGCCCATTCGTTCCATCTCCGAGAATGCCTGCTTCGCCTCCTGGAGGCGGCCTGGAGGGAGTCGTCGGAACTTCGCGTTCGTGTCGGTGGCCTGTGGTGGTTATGTGGTGGAATATCCCTTGCTTGGGCGGCGTCCCTGCCGCCTGACGAAGTTCCGGCTTGAAGACTTCGGGGAACTCCTGCAGGAGGTTGCCGTATTTGTGCGCGATGGTACAAATTGTAGGGGCGCCCGGGCCTGCTGCCAGTGGAAGGGAAAGGCATGTCCCGTGTCGAGAGGCGTTTGCGGCCCACGTCCACAGGAGGCCGTTCTGCGCCAGGAAATCTGCCCCAGTAGCGGGATCCTGACGTCCGCGATTGTGAATTCCCAGACGTAGTTTCGCCCCAAGATGGATATCTCGAGGGGCTTCGTGCCGTAGGAACGGATGGGGGTCCCGTTTGCGGCGACGAGGGAGGTTGTTTTTGTCGGGCTCGCGGCTAACGGTCTTTTCCTGACGGCGGGAATATCGAGTGCATTGCCCCCGTATCCACCAACATTCCTCCGGCCGGAGATCGCGTCGCGGACGTAGAACCCTACGGTGTGTGGTTCCGACGCGCCGTTGCCACGGGCGGCCTTGGTTTTGTTTGCCGTCCGCCGTTTTTTGGACAGCTGGAAGGTGCAAGGGCTTTTGCACCTCTTGGAGAATAATCCCCGAACCTCCGGTGGAAGCGGCACCAGGAGTTTTCACCTCGCTGCGTGTGGGAGGACTTCCCTTGGGATACGGCGCCGATCTCTTGCGTTGGGTCGTCGTCGTCTTCTTCCTTCTCTGCGGCCAGGCACACGGAGGATCGGGGGGGGGCGGCGAGCTTCGCGCAATTGTTCGACAACGTCAGCTTCTTTGCCTTCTCTAGTAGTTCGTCGTCCTCTAGGGTGTACGCGTCGGTCAGCTGCTTTCGGAACGTCGAGTTGCCGCAGGAATATTTCGCGGCTCAGGCTGATCTCTACCTTTTTTCCGTCGGGGCCTATTTCGGGCAGCGGAACGAGGCCCATCACAGTGTCCCAGGCATCTTGGGTGTCGGCGCCGCGCATGGGGTTCGCGACTAGGTCAAGGGCGCGGGCGGCCCTTTCAGCGATGGGCACGGAATAGGCCTGTCAAGAGCCTTTCTTTTATCTCGTCGAGCGTGACAAGTCCGATTCGTGCTCGACCGGTCAGCAGTTAGATATTCGGGAGAGCCGCTGCGACGAGTCAGCCTGCAGCACTTTGTTTGTGAGCCCCGCGATCCGGAATTGCCCTTCGGCTCGAAAGAACCAGGCAGACGGGTCAGCCGTTGTGAAGGGGGGCAATTTGACAGCTTGAGCGGCCGCTGTGTCAGAAGTCCGTCGCTGGGGCGGGGGAGGCCCGGGTTTCCTGCGAGGTACTGTTTTGCGCCCATTGTCCTCTCTCACAAAAACGGTCGACAGAGTCGTGAATGGCGGGCCAAACCGTTTGAGGAAACGCTGAACACACCTTGGGCAGGTATGCCGTATTTAGTCCGTTAGAGGCGTTGGTTATTTCCACGGTAGGAGCTTTCAGAGATCTATACTGAGGCGCCGTATGAGTCCGTTAAAGATCTCTGAAGGTGAGCGGCGTAGTAAGTCCCTTAATGGCTGAGCCAAAAACGCTTGGGTCACCGTCACTCCGGGGTCACCAGTTGTGAGAGGTGGACAAAGAGGCAGGTAGAAGTGTACTGATTTTTATTACAGTCAAGGGAAATATAAATATACAGCATGCGGACGGAAATGTGGTCACCGACCCGCGAGAGAGAGTAAAGTGGGTCGGCGAGACCCGATTTGTGTTTCTTGAGAGACATAAATACAAAATATAAAAGTACACAATATGTGGTTATACAAGCTTTATACACTGACGGAAAGCCCGCTGAATGCTCTCTCAGGGGGAAGTAAGAACAACGCGAATGATGAATTATATACAGAGAAAATTATGAATAAGCGTTGTCCTTACATATAGTTCTGTCTTCAAAAAACCAATCGTCATCCAAGGATTGTCAAAGCACTCAATTGGTCTCTTGAGCGTACATCTTGTTGAAACTTAAAAAAATCTTTAGTATTGCTAGCACGTAGTGCCGTTTATTTAGCATGAATACGAAACTGAAATCTTTGCATTACTAGCAATGCCTTTCGTCATATAATAATATCAATGTCTTTATCTTCAAAGTGATTTT
>NC_087214.1:30688973-30701473 GCF_015104395.2 Macrobrachium nipponense
TGAATAGGGTTCTTCATCCTCTGAATAATAATAATAATAATAATTAATGATGAATAATGTTCTGAATACGTTTTGAAGAAATCTCCTGGTGTCTAAAACGAGATGGGGGGAGAAGGCGGGCGTTGGAGATGGGGATGGCGTTGGCGTTTTGTGTGAAATAGTTCGGTAGGGGTGGGTAGGTTATATGGTGGAGTGGAGGGGAGGGGAGGGGGAAGATCCCAGTCGACTCGAGTGTTTGGGGATTATTATTATTGTTATTATTATTATTATTATTGTTATTATTATTATTATTCTCGACTATTAGTTTGTGCTTTTTACATTGTTATTACTTTCCATATAACGTTAATATCATCATCATCATCATCATCAGTTTTGTATTTTAATTGTTGTCATTATGAGTCTTCTCGGTTTCATTGTGTCATCTCTCTCTCTCTCTCTCTCTCTCTCTCTCTCTCTCTCTCTGACGTTTTCTTCGATTATTATTGCTGTCTTTCCTTCCTTCATTCTTTCCTTAAAGTCTAATCATGGTTATTCCATTCGCTGTGGTCGTTATTGGTCGTTTTCACTGGAGCCATTTTTGTTTTTTATTTTATTTATTTATTTTTATGTGAAAATAATGCCTAGAAAATAGCCAGCTAAGGATATTATTATTAGCTGCCTGTCTACTAGGCTGCTCTAATATACAGGCAGCAGCTAAAACTGAGAAAAAGCTTTCAGCTGCTATGCCTTTCATCCATCCATGATTGGCGGCAATGAGGCTATGAAAGTCGTACTAGGCCTATATCTGGTTCCTGTGCTATATATGATTAATCTTTTTTAGGACTTCGCCCTGTCCCCCACATATCTCCGCCCAGTCTTTCTTTTTTCGTGGGCGTCACATTCTGACAGACATTTATTTCTTCTATATGAGAGAGAGAGAGAGAGAGAGAGAGAGAGAGAGAGAGAGAGAGAGAGTCCAGCACTAGTACTAACAAAATCTTGCCTTCACAGAAGCCTTTTATGCTTCCTCCATGTGAATATATCATAAATATTATATATCTCACCACAGGGTTTTAGACTTGTGGGGGGGGATGGGGGGGGGGATATGGCCCCTTCCCCCCAAACCACCCCCCCAAAAAAAAAGGTTGGGAACCGCTATAATATATGTCTATATATATATATATATATATTATGATATATATATATATATATATATATAATATAATGAATCCGTCGTATCTAAACCATAGGCGCAGGTTCGAATTCCTGTAGGACTAGATGTCATATATAATTCCGCTTGGGGAGAGAATAATAATACGTAATAATTATTATTCCCGAGGTTGAGTCAGTACGGTATTAAATGACATTTGTGCTTTAGTCATGAGTATAAAAATGTCACCCAGTGAATAAATAACAACAATTCATTCTTTCCCTTTTTCCCTTTCGATACTTTTTGTGAGTTTCGGAAGGAGGTAAGAATAGGATATAGTTCTACATTTGGTATTATTTGTTTTAAGTAACTAGGCGTTGCTAAGATCGCGCTCTCTCTCTCTCTCTCTCTCTCTCTCTCTCTCTCTCTCTCTCTGAGCTTCCTTTTGTATGGGAATTCATATTTGAAGAGTATTAGCCTATATTATGTCGAGTCATCTGCATACCAGTACTAATTATCAATTTGTATACCTATCATGTTTATATTGGCATGTATATCTTTATGAACGTTCGTTTTTTTTTTATGATAATTTTTATCTTCGCTACTGAAGATGTATTGTTGTATTATGGTCATGATTTCTACACTATGGTACAAGTCCCTAACCGGGAAAAGACTCTGACTGGCTTACAGATTCATACTCGAGCTGCTTCATCTTGCATGGGTGATTTCATTCACTCTTTTCACAGTAATTTTTGTTTGTACCTGTGTGGTGTGTGTGTGTGTGGTTTGTATGAAGCTTTCTTAAAACGTATTTATTAGTAGGGAGTTCATTGCTGTTCAGTATGAATGAATTTTGAGTAAGTTTTGGCGCCTGTCACGATTTGAACTGAATCAGCCACTCATATGTATTGAATGCTTTTGGGACATGGCACGTTTGTACTATGCGCATTAATGTGACAATTAGAGGTAACAACTTGTTCGTACATAATGAAAATACTATTTGATAAAACACTTTTTTTTATGTCTATCTTAGTGAATATATATTTTTTTTAACTCAGCAACAGATAATTAAGGTTCTGTCATTTTCATGAAGCATGAAGTGTTTTAGTGGCGTTCATATAATCACTTGTGCAGACATTTTGGGCGAAAGTAATCTAGTAGTAGGTGGGCGGTTTATTTGTGGGTGGGTAGCCCCCCACCCAGTTAACATGTTACGTCTAGGCCTAGTGCATTTGAACTTGAAATGATTTTTGGTTTGTTTTTGGGATCATGATTCACACGTAAGAGTGATGATAAATGAAAGTGAACAGTGATGAATGAGACAAAACTTTATTTAAAGCATGTGTCTTTTATAATAGTCTCTCTTGAACAGCTTTTGATAAGGAATATATAAATGATTCTGGACTGTGCTGCAGCATCCTCTTTCTATAACCTTTTGCTGTACCTCCGAGCTATACTTCTCTTTCTTCCATCTCACTTTCCAACCTCTTAAACAGTTGATTCAATGTGCTTCTTCTTCAACTGCTTTGAGGTTCCTTTCATCTTGCTGGAAACACAAAAGAAAAACAAGCGCACACAGTGCGTTAGTAGGTGGAGCTGGAAGGTGCCCAAAGAGGTTAGAACCTCTTCTTCCCCCCCCCCCCAACCCTCTCCCACACGTTTCCCAGGCGGGTGTTGGAGGGAGAAGGGGGGGGGGGGAGCCGGGTTTTGGAGATGGGGGAAAAAGTGATGGCGTTGATAGTGTTGGCGTTTTGTGTGAAATGAAATGGGTAGAGGCGGGTTTTGTGGTTGGGGGAGGGGATTGATGGTTGGTGTTTGGGGTAGGAGGGGATGGGAGGGGGGGGTGGGATCCCAGCCCCTCCTTGTAGAGTCATATTATAGGTCTATGGACTCGCATGGTGACAGCATTTTATCGCTTACTCGGGGGAGTAAGCCTACAAATGATTGTTTGTTTTTTTAATTATTATTAATTATATACAATGAAATAAATCTTATATAATATTTTTCCTTCCTTTTTAATTCACGGTTGATATGATTAATTGCTGCGTGACACTATATAACTACACACACACACGCTTATACACATGCATTACTCATGTATAAAAAACATGCACACACTTACAACATGCATACACACCCTGAACACAGGTATACACACACATGCATATACACACACGCACTTGAACACATGCATACACACACTTACACACATACATACACACATACACATGCAGACACACACACATCCTTGAACACATGCAGACACACACACATCCTTGAACACATGTATACATATGCATACACACACTTACATACATATGCATACACAGTTGAACACATGCATACACACACACACACACACACACACCCTTGAACACATGTATAAACACACATGCATTCACACACTCATACATACACACAATTACACTCATGTATATTCACACATGCATACACAAACTTATACAAACATGCATTCACACACAACACCTGTGAACACACGTATACACACACAAACATGCATACACACCCTTGAACACGCACGGCCTCATAGTGTCTTTTATTCATTTATCTTTTACCATGTCTTATTTTTTTCAGTTAGACGAATATTTGGATATAACAATTAGAGAGAGAGAGAGAGAGAGAGAGAGAGAGAGAGAGAGAGAGAGACCTTACATCTTGTTCGGGTTGCCCCAGGTCCCTCAGTGTGAGGAACCTCTATATTTTGCATCTTCCAATCTTGGATGGTCTGGGATGCAGCTTAGATATTTGTCGAGCTTATTCTTAAACACATCTACGCTAATTCCTCAGATGAGCTGGCAACGCATTGAATAGACACTGCATTATCGATGCTGGTGCGTAGTGGATTAATGTCCTGTGTGCTTTCCTTATTTTTCCTGGTATAGTTTTGGGCATTATTTATCTACCTCTGCTTGCTTTTTCTGATATTTTTAGCTCCATGATGTTTTCGGCTATTCCTTCTATCTGTTTCCATGCCTGAATTATCATGTAGCGTTCTCTTTCAAGGAACTATATAATTTTAAGGATTGTAGTCTTTCCCAGTAGTCAAGATCTTAACTTCTTCTATTCTAGCTGTAAAGGACCTTTATACACTCTCTATTTGTGCAATATCCTTTTGATAGTGTGGGTACCATATATTATTGCAATATTCAAGTGGACTACGAACATATGTTTTTATAAAGCATATTCATGTATTCAAACTTTTCTGTTTTGAAGTGCCGTAACAACATTCCCATTTTTGCTTTACATTTTGCCAACAGAATTGCTATTTGGTCATTGCATAACATGTTCCTATTCATCATCACACCAAGGTCTTTAACTGCTTCCTTATTTGTGATTGTCTCCTTACTAGGTCTCCTATATGCATATAGCTTTCCTTCTCCGTCTCCATAATTTATTGATTCAAATTTATCAGAGTTAAATACCATTCCTATTTACCTCTGCCCAATCATATACTTTGTTAAGGTCTCTTTGTAGCGCGTTCCTATCTTCATCACAAGTAATTTTCTCTACTTATTATTCTTGTGTCATCGGCGAAACTACTCACTACCAAGTCCTTAACATTACTGTCTATGTCTGCAATCATAATAACAAAGTAATGCAGCTAACACCGTTACCTTGTGGCACACGGATATTACCTCGGCTTCATCCGATTTCTCATCGTTTGCAATAACTATCTGTTTTCTGTTGTGTAAAAATCTGTAACCATCTTCTACTTTATCCACTATATTATGTTTTTAATTTTCTAATTTTCTTCGCTAATATATTATGATCTACCTTGTCAAAAGCTTTTGCAAAGTCTAGATAAACCACATCTGTTCGTTTCCGCTTTTCATATTTTGTGTTCTCACGGTGGACTAACAGTTAGGCTTGTGAACTTTTTCCGGGTACGAAACAATTTTGTCCTATATTGAACAAATTATTTTCATAAATGTGTTTCATATATCTTCATTATCCTTTCATACACTTCGGTATATATTTATCCAATATTTTCTCCAATATTTTATATAATATCTCCGTATTTACCTTTATATCATCACTTACGAAAATGTTATCCCAATCTTTGTTTAATTCTTCATTTATTTCTGACCAGAGAGAGAGAGAGAGAGAGAGAGAGAGAGAGAGAGAGAGAGAGAGAGAGAGAGAGAGAGATCAATTGCATTTTTGTCTTGTCTTTAGGGCGTTCACATACTCGAGTCTCTATCTCTCTCTCTCTCTCTCTCTTCTCTCTCTCTCTCTCTCTCTCTCTCTCTCGTACATGTAAAATTACCAGCTCGTGATGTCTGAAACCAGATACGAATTAGTGATTGTATTAAAACAACTTTATTAGGCTACTGTTGCCATACCATTCTCTCTCTTCTCTCTCTCTTCTCTCACTCTCTCTCTCTCTCTCTCTCTCTCTCTCTCATGTATGAATTTGGTCACAAGAGTAGATTACGTGAACAAAACCCCAACTACTAGGATCTTGGGCAGGAAGATGGTGCCGACAGGAAATTCTAGATTCAGGTGATATGTAACGGTAGTCAATATTAATGTCCAATCCTTGATTGAGTTTCATTAACTTGAAAATAGAACTTATGTTAAAACGAACAAAAATTTGATATCCTATGTGTAGCGAAAACCTGGTTATACAATAATATAAAGAGAAGCATTTATAAATATTACCTTGTATAATGTCTACCGGTCAGGATCAAGGTCGGGGTGGGAGGGGTAGAGGGGTGCTATGTATATTTGTTAGAAACTACTTGAAAGTCACGAAATGAATTTAACGATCGAAAATGTGAAGGGGTAGAAGGACCAAGGGGATCTCGATCAAATATCGCAAGTTTCCTTTGTTATTGTAGGGATGCCTTTGAATCTGACGGGGATTAGCTTGCGTTTCATTAGGATGGGTATCCTTATGCATTTACCTTGCAGTTATAATAAACCGAGCATAGCCACTAAACAGTATCCGGAGTTATGGAAAAAATCCCCACGTAGTATTCCTGTTTTGAGAGTGGTGATCTGGAAGACGTCCTAATTATCGATAATTCGTATATCTTTGCGACGATATTGTCAAAAAGTTCTGGGAAAAATAATTCTATTCAATTAACTGATTTTCTAGAGACAAATGATCTAATCTCACAAAGTCAACACGACTACAGACGAAAATTATCAACTGAACGCTCTATTCAAAAATAATCATATAAGATGGATAATAAATGGAAATACAAAAAAGTTTCACTACTCATTTTACTTGACCTCTCAAAAGCCTTCACCCCCCCAGTGAATCACAATATATTATTTGATAAATGTAATAATGATATAGATCCACTCGTTTATGGAATTACTTACATAACAGATCCAGTCAGTTACAATAGGTCAGATTGTGTCTTCTCAAAAAATTGAGAGGTGCTGTAAACCAGGGCTCTCTATCTTGGCCCAATACTCTTTGTAAATATATTCAATGATCTAGTAAAAATCACTACCCGGGCTGTTTCGTCATCCAATACGCCGTTCCTGCCAGACGGACACCAGATCTTAATTGAAGGAAATGTTAATGAAATAGACGAAACTAATTTTCATAGGTCAGAATACATACTAAAGAAGGCAAAACTACCTCTTAACTAATGGTTTGCTTCTTAGAGAAAAAAAAACAATTCATTTAATAGGTTCCCGACAATATATATCCGAAATTGGAGACAATGTGCAAAAATAGATTTTACGGAAATATGATACAACCATGAAGCTATAAAAAAATCTAGAGGTTATTTTGAACAGATATATGACGTTTGTGTAACGCATATAGATGAAATTTAAAAGAAAGTGTATGGGTATCTTTAATTTACTTAAATAGAGAAAAGATTCATTTGATTCTTCTACGCCGTAAATAGTGGTTTCAGTCGCTGGGCTATGAGTAAATCAACTACTGTTTAAGAATTTGGGGAGTAACTGGCTCTACACAAATGAAAGGGCTCAAAAACTTCAAAAACTTTGCGCCGAGTGGGCTGTGGTAGAAAAAACAATGGACCAAATATCCCCTTACCTCAAAAAAATTAGAATGGTAAAGATCAAAGGACAAAATAGATACATAGATGTCTGAATTTGTATCAAAACAATACGTAAAATAACTCCTGAATGGTTATAGATTTCCACAGTAAAAACGCAGTTAATGGGGTTTCTACTCGACAGCAGGAAAAATCTGATGTAGACAGGGTGAACAGAGATAGGCTCCCGCCAGTTTAGTATTCGAGGCCCAGCATTAATACAATTAAAGTACCTGGCACAATTAAAACAAAAATTCCTCTCTCCTGCTTTTAATGTACATTAAAGAACTAATCTATATGGTTCCGATTAGTGTAAGTTGTCACTGAACGTTAGGCTAATTGTCATATTAAAATTGCTTTTGAAGGCACTACTATACCTTTTATAGATATGGAATTAGTTTTAGATATTAATTATGGATAAGATGGATTTTTATTTACAAATGGAAGATATCCTTAGTCCTTTATAATTGTAGCTTATTTTCTTTTACTTTGTGTATGTAATTTAATATTTGTACATACTTGTTTTTAACCACAACTTAGCGTGGGGGGGGGGGGGGGGTTGGGGGGGGGCCTATAACAATGTATTTTAATACTGAAGTAGAATTAAATTTTTACTCACTATACTTTTAAGTAAACACTCTAATTTTATTATTTTCTTTTATTATTTTTGAATTATATTAATTGCTGAAGTTTAGTCGATTTGTTGACTCTTAACAAACTTTTGTAGTCTAAACAAATTATTTTAAACTATTTGTTAAGATGATTTTACTAATCGTAATTTTATATTTTATGGAATACCAATGTCACCTATGGAAATAAAGAATTATTATTATAGATATTATTCTCTCTTCTCTCTCTCTCTCTCTCTCTCCTCTCTATCTCTCTGTCATTTGGCGCCTTTAGACGACGCTATTTGTTATTGAGCAGCGAGACCTTTCGCATCGCTTTTATTCACGAAGGAGCCGCATCAGTGGCGTGCGGTTTGGTCTTGGCGTGTCACCTCGATGCCGCGAGTTACAGTTCTCGGCCATTCCTTTGAGAGGTCAGAGATGTGTATTCCTGTGATAGAAGTTCACTTCTCGACGTAGTTCCGGAAGGCAAGTGAAGCCCGTTGGTTCCGTTGCTGAAATTACCACTGGTTCCATGGAACGTAGAAAAACACAATACAAGCAAACAAACAAAACTAACAAACGAAGGACGTTCCAACTGTAGTTTCTGAGATATCAAAAAAACCTAGTTATTAACACATTTTGAAAAGGAGGATATAATACATATTAGATTTATTACGTGTGAGACCTTTGTCCTTCCAGTAATGACGTGATTCTTTTATAAAAATGTGTACTATTCATTACACGATAGAATTATTCTTTTTGTGTCTCAATGCATTTGACTTTTTGAAAGATATCTTCTACTCCTGTTTTCGTATAGCGATGAGGAATACTTTTATACCAAATCTTCATTTTTTTCCAAGAAATTAATTGAGATGAAAAAAACAACATCTTCACGGGAAAGGAAATAATAAAAAGGCACAGGCCTTTGAAAGTGAGGTACTTTAAATCCACCTTACGTCTTAAAATCACCTTAACGTCTCAGTTAACGATCACACGACTCGGGTGATTGAAATAAGACAGTAATGACGATCTGAGCTTCTCCGGGAAGATGATCATCTCATACGAGAAGCCTTTTTAATTAAGAGTTATCATACTTTATCGATTCTTGCCTCACTAGGTATCTCCTGAAGCTCCAATCTTTCTTCCCCTGTAGGCGGTAGTGCCGTCAGTGCCCTCATGCGGTTTAATGTAAGATTATTTAAGGTTCTTTGCAGCGTCCCTTCGGCCCCTAGCTGCAACCCTTTCATTCCTCTACTGTACTCCATAAAATATTCTTGCTTCCAGCTTACTGTCCACCCTTCTCGTAAACATCCTTCAACCTGCACTGTCAATTTCCGTTCAGCGCTGAAATGGCCTTAGTTGCCCCAGTCTTGGCATGGATGCCACAAGTCTATCTATAAATCAATCAGTCAACCTTTCTAAATGGATAAAGTCTGAAATATGGTGACTTTGATCGTGTCAACAAACAGCCCCTCAAAGGGCGGCCGCCCACCTCTCATGCCCTAGAGTGAGTGAAGTGAGTGGGTTTTGGGCGCCCTCGGGCAATTGGATCCATGGATCGAGATCTGGAGGAATGGGAAACATGTAAGAAGAGTTAGCTCTGGTTCTGATTACTTATATGTTGCTTTTTAAAGATCCACCAAGTCCTCCAAAGTTTAGAAACTGGTCGAAGTATTCTACCAAAACACTTAAAGAAAAACAAGAAATGTGCTAGTTCTTCGCGCAATCGAGTTTTCTTTACAAGTTTATAAATAAAGGCCACGAAAATAGATCTTATCTTTCGGTATGAACCTTGTCCCATGAAACTTACCCACGGGCCCGATGGTGGCCTTCCTAAATCGTGCCAGATCGCACGATTATTACCTAACTTAACCCTTAAATAAGATCAAAAAACAAAGGTGAGATTGCTGTTAATGGTAGTTTGATAATAGGAGGGTGGAGAACAACATACAATTTGCAGCCACTCTCAGCATCACGGTAGTTTTCTAGATCTGAGGGCGGGGACAGGAAAAAGTGCGGAGGACAGACAAGCAAATCTCAATAGTTCTTCTTTTACAGAAAATTAAAAGCATTTTGTTGTTTTCTTTTTTTTTTTTTTTTTCTTGAGAAAGATTGTTACAACTAATTTCAAATTAAATAACGTGAATTCCTAATACTAATATAATTTATACTGCTGTAAACCGAAAGCCCGCGATTCTCTTGAGTAATTTACGGGTTTACTATCGTATTTTACAATCACAGTACGACAACAAGAGATTACTTATCGAGATCTAAACGGAGTACTAGCTCAGGGGCGGAGTGATGAAGACTAACTGTGTCTGTATTTTTGTCATCTTCCCTCAGTTAATCTTTAATATCTCATGATCTCGGAGATGAACTATAAAGTATGTATATAAACGCTCCAGATTGGTGATCGAATTATATTAAACTGTTTTAGGTAACTACGATCTGGCAAAAATTTTGGTTGAAATATGAACAATGAGTCGGAAACCAAAAGACTTACGATGATTTCTCTCCACAGATTAACTTGCAATTGTTTTCTTGGTGGAGAATGCGCCCATTTTGGGCTTCGATTAGAATGAAAATAAGATTTTTTTTCGATACATAAACAGTAGTTTCAAGGTTAAAAGAAAATTTTTTTAAGTCATTTTCTTTCTATTTGAAATTCATGCAAGAATCTAAAATATCATAGGGTGTTATTGTCTCCTGGACGAAAACAGTTTAATTTTTTGTTATTGATTATAAAAATAAAACAAAACAAAAAAAAATTTGATTTGCATATACTTTCTATTCAATGCCAAATTTGACATTCCTAAATGAATTGCGTCAGCGTTAGAGAGAGAGAGATGTTAGAGGAGAGAGAATCAGAAGCAAACATAAATAAAATAGAAAGAAAAGAAAGAAAAAAAAGGCTATCGTGATATACACAGGCCTGGGGGAAAGAGGCTAAAAGAAGAGGGTAGTAAATGGAAGCTCTGGGTTGTGTGTCAGGCCAGCGGTCATTGTCAGTCCGGTGGAATTCGGTCATCGGGTGCCCGGCCTAAGGTGAATTATTAAAATTTGGAAATGCAGATCTAGGCCTTCCTGCAAAATATGGGTTATGGTGGGATGCATTCGGCTTTTGAATGAAAAAGGCATGGTTTGTGCTAATGGTGAGCATATGAATGCCTGCCTCTAAAGACTTGCAAGATTTTTATGAAAGGAAATTGGTCAGTACTATATACGTATTGTGGAGTCCGTGCTACGCATGTTTTGTGTGTTTATGTATGAGAGAGAGGGACGAGAGAGAGAGAGAGATGATTGAGGAGAGAGAGAGAGAGAGAGAGAGGAAGGCATTCTTTTGGGTTTAATCACCGAGAACATAAAACTAGGCGATATTTTCAAAGTAAGCCTGTGTCCGTGAATCTTTTCTCCATGGGACCCGGTAAGTGAGCGATGTGCGATGGTTGTAGTACCGTGCCGTGAAGTTGTGATGAATTTGAGTCGAGCTTGTGGCGTTGTTTGTGTGAGTGAAGCAGTTTTAAAATTTGCCTATTCTTTCTGATGCTTCATTTCAACTCTGATGTCCACACCGGTTTCTTCTTCTTCTTCTTCTTCTTTATTGCGATGACGAGACTGTGCTGTCGTTGAATTTAGGACTTAGAAGTGGATTTGCGTACTTTCAAAGGAGGACGCTTATTTAAATGGTATTTGTCAGTCCGACCGCATTTACACTTAAAATACATAACATACATAAACATAGGTAACACAGACCCCAAAATATCTCCCCAGTTCCAATCGTTAACAGACAGACAGACAGACAAACATCAGGGACTGATATTTGGTTACTTAATATTTTTCCGGTACTTTTGAATTATTTATTATAGTATCATCATGATTATTATTATTATTATTGTATATTTAGTATTATTATTATTATTATTATTATTATTATTATTATTTGCTGGAGAAGGAAGACCTTCATTAATACAGGTTTTATTGAAAATAATGCAATAAGATAGCATAATTTTAATACAACCTGATTATTAGTATAGTATTATTTGATCACTGAATATCCTAGGCTGATTTGTAAAAAAAAAAATAAAAAAAAAAAAAAAAAAACAAAAAAAAAAAAAAAAAAAAAATAAAAAAAAAAAAAAAAAACCCACTTTCCCTAACTCGCTATTCCCAACTCCTTATTTAACATTCACCCGCTTGTTGTTATAGACAGTGGTTGATTAAAGGCGCCCCCTTTCAACTTCCACTGAGTACTAGAGAGGCGCCTCCTCCTCACTCTTTTTGTCCGGTTGCTGAGAGCTGCCTGCGTGATGCGAATCAAAAGCATTGCGTGTACTTGTGTGCGTGCTTGTGGTTATTAGTCTGTCTGTTCTGAGTGAGCGTTGTGTGATATGTGTGGGGTAAGTGTGTACTAAAAATGGATTAGCTGTGTATCTGTATGTTATGTATAGGGTGTGTAAATACTTTGTATATCATGTATATATATATATATATATATTAATATATATAAATATATATATATATATAATATAATTTAGATATATATTATATATATATACAAATATAGATTATATATATATATATATATATATATAATATATATTATTATATATATCTGAGTGTAATATATATTTATATATATGATTATTAGATATATATCTATATACTATATATAAATATATATATATATATATTTGTATATATACATAATATTTAGAT
>NC_087214.1:30706473-30836646 GCF_015104395.2 Macrobrachium nipponense
TCAGCCGTTATGGCTTATCTTCCATCAATGGTCCAGCAAATCTTGATTGTCGTTAATCAGAGCAGCTTCGTTCAAATTCAAAGTCTTCGATCTCATCCAGGAGGGGGGGGGGGGGGGGGGAAAATGTATCCTCCCGAGCATCCGTCCAGTCTTCCTTCCAGGAAAGAGATCATCTCGGTGGTGGAGAAAAGGCGTCTCGGCGTCCCATTCCGGGCAGTTGTAGCAGCACATGAGCAATCTGGAGAGCCTTTTGGCCTCCAATCACTGAAGTGCGCGGGCCACGAAGTCCTCCCGAACAAAAGATGCAGCGTATACTAATAAACAATCGAGGATCGGATTTCCATTATATAAACAGGTTGTACCACTGACCGGTAGGATCATGAGCATTGCGTTTTTCACAAAGTTAAATTTACCAAGACAAACATGGTTTGCTTTCTTCCACCCGATGAAAACGTCGGAATTGGAAAATGACATGGGAGCCCAGGGATGTCCGCAGAACCTCATTCGGCTTCCCCCCCCGATGCGTCTTTTTCATATTCCTGGCGAGCCTCCTTTTGGAAGGACTTGGAGCGACTGAAGGCTCCTCCTAAAGACTCGAGGCTTCAGCAGAAACCATGCCAAAATGGGACGACTTGAAAAGTGAGTCAATAAATAAGGTCGCCATAGGGAAAGGAACACTGAAAAGTCAGCTGGAAATTTTGATATTCAGTCACAGATTATAACAGCACAAAAGAAATTGATTGTAAGAATTAAGAATGAAAGGAAAAGGGGATTTTAAGCTTATTGATGAGGGAAGGTAAAAATTTTTAGTTCACACACACTCATAGATAATGTCATATTATATACATATCTATACATATACTATCCATAATATATATATATAGTATATATCTATATATATAATATACACAAACACACACCACAACACATATATATATTATATATAATATAATATACTATATATATATATATATATATATATATATTTGGAACCATACATTTTTGGAATTTTCATCAGTGTCCTCTGATCACTGTTAATGCATTACCATGAGAGAGAGAGAGAGAGAGAGAGAGAGAGGAGAGAGAGATGAGAGAGAGATTAGGATGCAGTTTCATCGAATTATATTCATTTATTTATTTAATTTTTATAACGCCAGTCAGCAACACCTCAAATAGGGCTCTGAATGTTGAGTCATACCCACCTACAAACTACCCCACATTTTCGAACAGCGTTTTTTTAACAGCAACTTCAAACGACGTTTTAAACAGCATCTTTAACAGACACTCAACAGCGTTTGAAACAGCGCTTGGCTAAGTGCATTTTTTAACAGCATCTTTTAACAGCACTACCACAGATAGAGCTTTTTTAAAAGCACCTTCAAATAGCATTTTTAACGCATCTTTTAACAGCACATTCAAACACCGTTTTAACCAGCAGCTAAAACAGTACATGCAAACAGCGTTTTAACAGCGTCTTTACAGCACTTCTAACAGCGGTTTAACAGCATCCTTAACGCACCTTCTAATAGGGTTTTTAGCAGGCATCCTTTAACAGCACCCTCTATAGCGTTTTATCATATCTTTAAAAAAAACTTTTAACAGTACCTTCCAATAGCGTTTTTAAACAGATCTAACAGCGTTTTAACAGCATCTTTTAACAGCGATTTTAACCGCATCTAACAGCACCTTCTTAAACAGCGTTTAAACAGCACCTTTAACAGGTTTTTAAACAGCATCTTTTAACAGCACCTTAACAGCGTTTTTAACAGCATCTTAAAAGACATTCTTTTAACAGACCTCCAAAAGCTTTTTAACACAAATCTAACAGCATTTTCGAACACCATCTTTAAACCGCATTTGGAACTGCACTTTGACATTTCGGACCAGCATTAAAAACAGCATTTCAAACGGCCTTTCGAACAGCATATTTTAACAGCATTTTCGAGCAAGCATTTTCAAAAGCATCTTTTCAGAAACGTTTAACAGCATTCTATAACAGCAGACGTGTATGTCCATTTATTGGAGGTGGGACTTAGTGGGGCGGCATTCAGGTGCTTCCCGAATCCGGCAGTCAGGAATATAATGGATACTCTAGAGTTATGAGGAAAGAAGAAGAAGAAGAAGAAGGAATTCTGATAAAAAAAGGAAGGAAAGGTAGAGGGATAATTCGGAAAGAGAAGTATAAGTTCAGGCATGGGACTATTGAACCATCTTGTAACTCTCTCTCTCTCTCTCTCTCTCTCTGTATAAGAGCATGAGTTGGGGGTTGGGGGTGGATTCTGTCGGAAGCATGACAGTGCCGTGTGGGGGTGGGGTCATTCAGAAAGCCAATAGGACCCCCAAAGGGAAGCAAAATTGAAACATAGGCCTAAATGATCTAAATATAAGTGAATTATCAGTATAGATAGGACGTATGATGATAAGACAATTTACTGAAGTTATTATCGGACACAAAATTGAGGTCAAAGAAGGAGAGAGAGAGAGAGAGAGAGAGAGAGAGAGAGAGAGAGAAGAGAGAGAGAGAGACGAGAGAAGGAGAGCGTCTGAACCCGACAGGACAGACGAGTGAGCGTAATAGTAAAGGCCGTTATCTCTTGATTTCCAGTAAGATCTCGACCGATGCGCAGGCAGCATTCTGGATGTCCAGAATCACTTAGAATTTATCATTATTAATAGTATTGCTGTGAACCAAAATGGAAAAAAACAACGTTTATACGACCACACAGGACACACACGCAAACAAACTCTCACGCTCTTGGGGTCATATATATATATATATATATCATATATATATATATATATATATATATATATATATCTTTATATATATATGAATGAATCGATCAAAAAAATTATACTAATGCCACGGGATTAATGGAACTTTTTATGTAAATGGGCAGCCATTCGGGGAACGTACCAATAACACTGACACAGACGAAGGTTTTAATTTGAACTCTGCAAACGCGCTTCATCGAAGTTAGACGTAACCGTCTCCTCCCTCCTCCCATCTTCCCGCTCCTAGGCAGCCCCCGGGGGGTGGACGGACACGTTGTTTTCTCAGCTTCCTTAGTTCAAAGCAACATCGAGAGAGAGAGAGAGAGAGAGGAGAGAGAGAGTCAAGGACTTATCCCATTTATTTAAAACTAATTATTAAAATAAAATACTTCAGTACTGATTAACTATACTGCTGTTTTTTTTCCTCTGCCATCCGCAGTTGTGTTTTTGTATGGTACCAATGGTCCCGGCTTGAAATAGTTCCGCTGTGTAAAGTTTGAGGTAACTAAGGATATCTGGCTGTACCTTGAAACTGAAAAGTGTTCTAATAATTTACTGTGATGCGAATTACACCGTATATCGAAATAGATATTGATATTATTGTCGAATGTAAGCTGCTTTTTCGGGGTGGCGAAGGAACAGCCAGAGCAAATTCCATTCAACAGATGCAAACCCAAGTTACCGTCATAATGCGGTATATGGCTGAAACACACTTATAAAAATTACAGTACATACTGATATACTTACGTATAATGAAAGTAATACGTGACATCTTGCAGTAGTGAACAGCCGAGAGAAGCAATTTTCCCGCCCACTGCGTCTGGCTGTTCAGTCGCCACCCCGAAAATAAAAAGGGAGCTTAAATTCAACAATAACATAACAATAACCTATTTCGAATATGAATGGTGTAATTCGCATACAGTAAATTTATTTAAAACACTTTCAGTTGAAAATTGTACACCCAAATATCCTTTTATTTACCTAAAACTTACACGCTAGCGTAATATTTAAAAGCCCGGGACGCAGTGTTACCATAACAAAACCCACAGCCGGAGGACAGATGAAAAAAACAGAGTATATTACCATAAATGTTTCCTTGAGGAAAATGGATGACCATCCATTCCGTTATGGAATCGCACTGAAAAAACCAGTGATACCACTTGATATGAATGGGTCGTATACATAATGTAGTTTAGACTTGAGGAGGGACGTAATATTATTAACTTACTAGAGAGAGAGAGAGAGAGAGAGAGAGAGAGAGAGAGAGAGAGAGAGGAGAGATCGGAAGGAAAACGAACAACTTTTGCTGGTTCACTATATGCAATATACAGTCATTCGTCCATTTTAATATTCTCATTAAAAACAGGTGGAGGTGGAATATTTGGTTGATTTCAGCACAGAAATCCCTTTAGCCTAACATATGCCAATTTGGAATGGGGCCCTTGTAGTGGTTTGGTGGTGCCCTTCCTTATGGTGTACTAGTACCTACCGGGCCTTCCACGGGTTCACTAACCCCCCCCCCCACCCCCCCCCCCGCCCCTGCCTCAAAATCGTAGCCCAAGACCCACACTACTACTACGACATCCAAATTACTGTACTACTCATTTTAATGGACATTATTCGAGATATGACATTGCGTTGTGTATACCAATGAGTATATAAATGACATTAAATTACCGTGAATGTGAATGATGGATTCGTCATTGTGAACGACGGGTTCGCTATCCTAGCCCGAATTATATGAAGGAGACTGGCTTCCAGCACAGTCTATAGCTACTTCGTAACTGTCAGTCAAAGGACATCCCAAGAATACTTCCCTCATTCTAGATATGCATACATATCCCCTAAGGGGACCTTGAGCAGAGAATAATACTCAAGTGATGACGATAAGGCTTTTTAGTCAGTCAGTCAGCTCTGGATTTCTTGCCTTTAAAGTTGCCTCTATCTAAAGGCATAAACTCGTGTTACACCATATATATATATATATATATATATATATATATATATATATGGTGTAACACGAGTTTATGTTATGTATATATATATATATATATATATATATATATATATATATATATATATATATATATATCACAGACTTTTATCAGTCTCTCTCTCCTCTCCCACAATCCTCATCCAGTCGCCATCTTGTCAGCCAGATTCCTCCTCCTCCCGCACCTCGTCGCCCTTACCTTCCTCCTCCTGTGCAGTGGTTTCTCCTCCAAGGATGAACGGTGCTGGCATCAAAGAGGTCCCGCCTCCCTTCCTCCGCCCTTCCTCGGAGGGACTGAGTGAATCTCCCTCCGCCCTCTCGCTGCTTCTCCTTTGTCTTTAAACCATCCCTCTCGGTGGCGAAGCTCTCGCTCAAGGTGGCGGAGGAGGAGGTCCGGGAGAGCGAGAGTTTTCTCTCTCAGGAATTATTATTATTACTATAATTTATCATTATTGACGTTTTTCTATTGTCATCATTATCATTCGTAAAAGCAGAGAGAGAGAGGGGGGGGGGGTTGGAATGTGGGTCAAGGAGTTGACTATTGCAACGGAAGGGCCATCACTCACGAGGTACTAATCCTCGCCTGCTGTGGCCTCGTCGAGGTATAATCCTCCTTCGGGAGGATGTCCTCGGCGAGGCAGTTCCTGTTATGTGTGTTTGTTGTTGCAAACCTAGACCTATTATATCGAATGTGCCGATAGAATGGTGAACAATTCATTAATTGTTGAATATTCCAACGAATAATTCATTAACTAGTGAATAATTCGAAGAGAAGCGTTATTCAACCGCTGGGGGTGTCGAGGAAGTGTTGGTAGGGGTGGGGGGTGTTTGTGGGGGAGGGGACATGTGAGCGTGAGAGGTATTATGTCTAGCATTGGCGTGGGCGGTAGCGGGATTTTGCGATGTCTGTGCTGATAATTGGATTTAGTCTCAGTCAGTTTCACATACTTTTATTTATGCTGTTGCAACCAACACTCAATGCCCTTTCCTCTAAAGTATGCATACTGTAACGCCTATCGCTGAAAATCAACGAGATATTAAATATTATAAGTATTAAAGTAACCGCAAAGTAGTCAACTGCTTCTTAAAAATATGTCCGGTTTATGCGTCCATCGATTCTTGTACTTCAGTCAATTTCATATATCATAAAATAGAAGATCATAACCCTCATTCAATGCACTTTCTTCTAAAGTGTACTTGTAAAGTATGATGTCAGAAATCTACGAGATGTCACAAGTACAAAAGTAACAAGCAAGCAAAACGAGAGAAAAAAAAAAGTTTAACCGGTAATATTCTGAAGGGCGAAATAAGGCCCAATGTCTCGGCAGCATCATGCTATTCTCGTGCTTATTTTATTAGTCAATAAGTCGCTTCTGCCCTTCAGAGTCTATTGGGATACGCCTTTATGACACCTCTCTTATCCATTTGAATGATTTCATGAGAAACGGTCTCTCTCTCTCTCTCTCTCTCTCTCTGAAATTAAGAATCACACGTTAGAAAACGAAAAGGGTTAATTAAAGGGGAAGACAGAGCCATACAGGTTTTAAAGAGAGAGAGAGAGAGAGAGCTGAAGAGAGAGTCGAACTAGGCCGATGTTCGTAGCATAGCGTAGTACGCAGTGTCTCCTCCGAAGCCTCTAGCAAACACAAATAAAATAACTATATAAACAACACTCCAGGTATATATATATATATATATATATATATATATATATATATATATATATATATATATTTGAGCAGGCTTTAAGACGAGCCTAAGAAACAATTCTAGCATAAAATAAATAGATATCGATAAAACATAAAACAGAAATGAAAACAAAATTAAAATGTAGGTACCTAAGTTCTTTCCCTTGAATGACGGTAGATCTGCCCCTTGAGAGGAGAGGAGCTAGTCTAAGAGGCCGAGCATACGGATGAAAGGAGAGGCAAAGAGATATTAAGCAGAAAGGATTGGGAGGCGATGCAGGAGGTTGAACTTAGGAAAGACAGACTGACGAAATTGGCCAGCAGCAGTTTTGCAGTTAGTCAAATGAAGGAACGGACGCCTTTCGACCTTTAATCATTTGATAGTGGGTAGAACAATTAGCTGCATGTTTTCTGTGCCAGTTAAGGTTGGGCATTTGTCAATGCATGGATTCATTTTCCCACTATATAGGCATCGTTAACACCTCATTTCCTAGCAGTAGTAGATTGTTCAGGAAAGTAATGACTAAAGATTTCTGCATATTTAAAGCCAAACCTACTCGTTTTATCTTCTCTTTGGGTCATTTTTATCATTTCCTGGCAGTAGATTGTTTAGGAAAGTAATGACTAATTATCATTTCCTAGCAGTAAATTGTTTAGGAAAGTAATGACTAATGATTTCCGCATATTTAAGGACATACCTACTCGTTTGTATCTTCTCTTTGGGGCATTTTTATGTCTTTTCCGAAGGCAATTGTATCTTGTTCTTTTGACAGCCTTGTCAACGAACTTGGGAGAAGATTATATATAATAGGTTTTGGCGTGAGGCTCTGGATCTGCCTGGGGGTGGGGTGGGGTTGGGGGATTTCTGTTGATGGTAGCGACATGCCGCCATAATGTATTATTAGATGGTCAATTTTACGGTTTCACTGTTGAAGTAGGACATTAGATCTGTCAGTCCGTCTGTCTGTCTCTCTCTAGTCTTTGGGGCATCTCATCATCAACTTGAGATTATTGACTGTATTCTTAATCTCGTCTTATTATATATATATATATATATATATATATATATATATATATATATATATATATACTTATATATATATATATATATATATATATATATATAGAATATATATACTATATATATATATATATATATATATATATACTATATATGTATATATTAGATATATATATATATATATATATATATATATATAAATATATATACTCATATATATATATCTTTATATATATATGTATATATATATATATATATATATATATATATATATATATATAATACTCATATATATATATACTTTATATATATATGTATATATATATATATATATATATATATATTTAGATTTTTCCACGAGGTTCTTTGCAGTTTTCTAACATACCACTCTCTCTCTCTCTCTCTCTCTCTCTCTCTCTCTCTCTCTCTCTCTCTCTCTCAATTAATGGAATAATTTATTTGATCATATATATTGACACAGGATTAGACACGAAGGGTCAAGGATGGAATGAAAATGGGAATGCTTAAAGCTTTTTTTTTTTTTTTTTTTTTTTTTTTGGTTATTGGCGAGAGAGAGAAGCGCTAGACCTATAGCACTACTTCACCTCTTTCATGTCATATATATATATATATATATATATATATATATATATATATATATATATATATATATTATGTGTGTGTGTGTGTGTGTGTGTATATATATATATATATATATATATATATATTATATATATATATATATATATACTCGAGGTTTTAGTCTTCCTTTTTCACGTAGATGGATATATGAGGTTATAGTCACAGGGGAACAGAAACGCAGAGATTCCTTTCAGCTCAACAGTTAGATAAACATTGGTCACTGACATACAGGAAACTCAGTTACTGTAACAACCTATTTATTTAAAATAATTTAACAACCAGTTCGAAGGTTTCAGAACCCCCAAAAATATCCGTTAAAACAATTCATCTAACAATTAAAATATGTTTTTAGCGAAAGGACAGCATTGCTTAAGTTTGCACCCAGTATTCGGGAACAATTCCACAACAATGGCGTCATTACATAATTGATTATGGCATTGCTACTTTATATAATTTCTCTTGGTACTATATTTGCGCTGACTTTTTTTTCTCACCTCAAGTTCCTTTTTCGACTGTCCAGTCTATATAGTACTTCTTACATGAACATGGGATCTGATAAATAATACCTTCATCACATTTAGGACTATTTCTTGTATAAGATTGTTGCCTATTGTGTTTTTGGGAGAGAAAATACCAAAATCCAAACCCAGCATTTTCAAAGGATGTACGATGTTTTCAAAGTTTTTTAAAAATCTTTTATTAGAGAAAATATACAATATTTTACAATTTTAACAGAATTGCATTCAGAAATTTATCCGATGAGAGTATTATTGTCTTGTATTTTTCAAAGGTAGGGTGGTATGGTTAGACCAAGCTACTTTGGGTTGCTCTAGTTGGTTAGCATCAGAATAAAGAAAACAAAAAATTTACTTGATAATCTGAGTCATTCTTGAATGTCTTCATTCATTATAGCGTTTTTTTTTTTATGGCAAATTGCTCTTAAAAACATGGCGTGGAATGCAGATTGTATGATGGTTCTAGTAGGGAAAGATTAAACATGAATAATCAAAATTTTACTTGTTGGTTTCCTGTAAATTTTCACTTTTAATTCTGTATCCTTTCCAATGACACACGTATCAAAAAAATGGATACAACCATTACTTTCTTTCTCCAGAGTGAACTTTATGCTTGGTACCAAATCATTTATTTTTTCTTGTAGAATGCCATCAATCATTATGAAGAGTGGTTTTTTTCCCATATTGCAAGTGAGTCGTCTAAATATCGAAACCAATAAAGGTTATCAGGTTAAAAATAGCATTGGCAGTGCGGTTTTCGAAAAATTCCATATCTCTATATGTATATACGTATATATGCTTAAAAAAAAAATCACAGTAGATGCACGTGACTTCATAAATAAGCGAATACCACGGGAAATGATAGGACAGGGAATCCAGCGCTTTCGTCTTTATTCAGACATCGTCAAGGAGCTACTAAAGTACAATCGGAGAGGAAGGCCTCAGGTACAAACAAGATCAGGAATACCAGATGGTTAATTATCAAAGGGTACAAAATTAAAAGGGATAATCCAGGATTATCGGATATCACACGGTCACAAACTTAAACAGATTCTGACCCTAACCGAAATTACAAAGTATCTTTACAGTCAAAACATGTAAAACTGAATATATTAATTTTGTGCTTATATTTATCTACAACTTTTTTTCATTATGAAAGCATCAAGTTTAAATAAACCAAGACTTAAATTTAGAACATTCTATTATTTGACTTGATAAAACAAGATTCAATGATATTCCTTTTAACTGTGTCATACATGGACTAAGGCTCTTGCTTGACTCCAGTTAATAGGATGGTCTAAATCTCTCATATGTACAAATAATGCATTCGATATTTGCCCAGTTCTCACAGAATATTGATGTTGCTTTAAGACGCTGTGAGAGATTTGCCAGTCTGTCCGTAATAGATTTTATCACACTTTTTGCAAGGAATTTCATATATGCAGCCTGGAAGATCTTTAGGAGAATTTTTGATTACTAAACTCTTGACGATTATATTACTGAAAACAACATTTATGTTAAAAAGCTTTAAAAATTCTAGGAATATCTAAAAACCTTTCATCATAAGGTAATTTTAGAATGTTATGCTTACTAAATTCAAGTTTGTCATTAGTTGAATAAAATGTTTTTCTAGCTCTTTTCCATGCCACATCTACAAAGTCCTTGGGTATTTAAGTTTCAATGCAATATCATAAATAGTTTTAATTTCAGCGTCAATAAACTGCGGGCTACAGACACGTAAAGAAAGCCCTTAGGAACATCCCAGAAAAAACAGAGAATTTAACATTTGATGGTGATTGGAGTAGTAATGAACAAAAGAGGCAATATTAGTTGATTTTCGAAAGACTGAAAAGGTGAAATTTCTATCATTTCTATGGACAGTTACATCAAGAAAATTCAAATGACATTTCTTTCTTCTCTACAGTAAATTTTATAGAAGGGACTAAATTATTGAGATTATTAAGGAATTCCTGGAGGTTTTTCGTGAACTGGCCAAATACAGAGATATCATCCACGTATCTAAAACAAATAACTTTTTGGGGCAAAATTTCTTGGTAAGAGTTTTGTCTCAAAAAATTCCATGTGAAAATATTGCTAAGGACAGAGATAAGGGATTACCCATGGCCATGCCAAACTTTTGTACAAAAAATTCCCATTGAAACAAATTTACTATCTTTGATACATAACTTATGAGACTAATGAGATTTTTCTACACTTAAGGGAATGTCATGACGCTCTAATTCCTCTTCCAAAATATTCAAGTAAGTCATCTACAGGCACTTTTGTAAATAAAGAGACAACATCAAAACTAACCATATTAAAATCATAATTCAAATTTAAACTATTTCAATTTGTTTATAAAAATCAACATTGTTTTTAACATTCGTGTTAGAAATATTTTCCTACCAAAGGAGTAAGAATTTTTACAAGCCATTTAGATAAATTATACGAAACTGAGCCCACTGAACTAATGATTGGTCTGATAGGGTTATTGATTTTATGTGTCTTGACTAAACCATACATGTAAGGTAGGGAGGCGCATTGCGTGTAAACTGTTTAATTAAATGGTCCATATATATATTATATATATATATATATATATAGTATATATGTATATATATATATATTATATATATATATATATATACATATTATATATATATATATATATATATATATATATATATATATAAAATTAGATACAACCAGTGATAAGCAACTACCCATTTGCATATATACCAAATTTCTGACGATAGTAGCTCTCATTAAATGTTAGACATGTACCAACTATACAGTCTAATTAATCTTATAATTATTCTATTTGGTCAAATAAAACTATTTACTCAATTCAACATTTAGAAATTGTAATACATCATCTACTGGGACACATGTAATAATCTTGTGACACCATCAGAGTTTATTTACATGTGATTATATAGACAAGACGAACTCGCTGCTGCTGGATGACTCAAACACTTATATGAAAACCTGACGTCAAATTCATTAGAAAACGTAAATGAGTATTTCAACAAACAATGACCAAGAGACGATAAAGGAATTCCGTACCAGTACAAGTGCAAAACTACCGTATTATCTGTATGGTTTACTTGAAACACACAAACCTGGCTACCCTGTGAGACCTATTATTAGAACTTAGAAGTACAGCGAGTTGTTCATATAAACTTTCAAAATATTCAGCGAAAAATGTTGCACCCTCTAGTTGGAAACATATCCAAATCACACATTGTTAATTCTATTGATTTTGTAGAGAAAATTATTAACGGGAAGATAACTAACAATGAAATCATTGTGAGCTTGAGGGCTGATGATTTTTTAAGAGAGAGAGAGAGAGAGAGAGAGAATGTTCTTCATAACAGCAATCAACGTTCATATTTTCTCTTTCATCTTTCTCAACGATAATTTCATATTGCAACTGCTTTGAGTATCCTAAAGTGAGAGAGAGATGAGGGGGAGGGGGTGTGGAGGGGAGGAAAGCCTCGAGTGGCAATCGAATTATTTGAATTTAAATCTCTCCGAGTCGAGCGGGAATCCTGTCTGAGATTTTCTGTTTTTATCTTTATTTTCACGATTTTTGGCAATAGTTTTGCAACTTTTTCAGCTTTCCGTTGTATTTGCGTCGTATTTATCATTATCATTATATATTATTGACTCAAATGACTGCTAATTTACTGTTCAAGCAATTTCCCCGAAAAAATAGTTATCGATCAACGGTCTTGTCTGTAACTTCCCACCAATTTCCATCTATTTCTGCTTTTTTTTTTTTAAATACTGAAATTATATGTCTAGAATTGGACTGATCTGTGCTCACGTATTATGCTCCCGTGGCATTCTCTCTCTCTATCTCTCTCTTCAAGAAGAATTTAACTCCTGTCTGTTAAGTGGTAGTGAAAAGACAACTGACTCAGTTTGAACAAATTTTACCACAATTTATTCGCCACATTTATTCATTTATTGCAGTGTATGACGATGTGTTCTGTATTTTATATTTGGCAAGTATTTATTCAAGCTTTTTTTTTGCGTTTAAGTAACTTATTGCAATGTATTAGGCGGTGTTGCAATACCTCTCATTCCATTGAAAGTGTATGTACTGTGATGGGACGTCTAGTTATGTAGGTAGGTACTAGATCTTGGGTAGTACTAGTGTATAATATGCTGTCATGTGATGTCACGTATGTAGTAGGTACCAACCCACATACAAGACAATGCTGTCTTGTAGCCAGGCCCGTATTTATCATAGCTCCTATGACATTTCATAAATATTCTCTCTTAAGTCACTCAATCACTCATAGTTAAGAGGAACTTCTAAGAGTGTTTTATCAACGCTCTGAGAGAATCTCTTAGCTATGAAAAACGGTATGTTTAGGAGAAACTTTTAAGCGAAGATCTCGCTAACAATAGCGGAAAATATAGAGCTACAATCCATGAATATACGATTTTCGCCATTATTTTAATAAAAAAAAGTATTTTAAAAATTCAGTATATTCATTAATTATGATATTAACCTTGTGATCTATATATTATTGTTGAATTCAAAAGTATTTATTTTCCGGGTACCTATATTTTGTTTTGTAATTTTGGCGGACGCTTCAAACAACAAACAGACCATAGTTTCCGCCGGGGTTTCACTCTGCTGTAGCCTACTAGTTAGAAATGGATTCAACACCAACTGCAGTGCCTGTGAGTAGTAGTCCAAAACCCAAGAGGCAGAGGAAGGCAAATTGGAGGCAAGATGCTTGTCTTTGTCTGTTGCAGCTTAAAGACGAAAACAGGGCTGTAATAGAAGGGAAAAAATTCAACACGGAGGTGACGGCCAAGATGAGACGAGACACATGGGAAGACGTCACCAAAAAACTTAATGCTTCTTTTCCCGAGTCGACCCGCATTCTGATGCAACCAACTAGAGCAACCCAACGTATTTCAATAAAAAGTATATACAGAAATAGGTATGTATTGCGTAAGTAATTTAAAAACATTTATTCTAATTTTTCACGTAGTTACTTGGAATTTTATTATATACTACAGATAAATAGATAGGTGAAATGATTATGTATATACAGTGTATATGTATGGGTATATGTATGTATGTATACATAGTAAATTCAAGTATGTAATATAATTAAAATATTAAAAAAAATGTCTAGAATCTAAGCTGGTTATGTATTGTTACAAGAAAGACAATAAGACTCTCATCAGATAAAATTCTGAATGTAATTCTGTTAAAACTGTAAAATATTGCATACTTTCTCTAATAAAAGATAAATAAAAACCCTTTGAAAACATTGTACATCCTTTGGAAGTGCTGGGTTTGGCTTTGATATTTTTTCTCCCAAAAACACAATAGGAACTTGAGGTGCGAAAAAAGTCAGCACAAATATAGTATCAGGAGAAATATATAGTACCAATGCTATTAATGTCCATATTCAATCATGTAATGAAGCCATTTTTGTGGAATTGTTCCCGAGTACTGGGTGCAAACTAAGCAATGTTGTCCTTTCGCTAAGAACATATTTTAATTGTTAAATGAATTGTTTTAACACATATTTTTGGGTTTTCAAACCTTCGAACTGGTTGTAAATCTGTGAAAATAAATAGGTTGTTACAAGCCACTGATTTTCCTGTATGTCAATGACCAATGTTTATCTAACTGCTTATTTTTATTTTTCTGTTTTCTATTTTACTTTGAATGTACTGTAAACAGCTACAAGGAGTTTCTGCTTTTCTGTTCCCCTTAGGACTATAACCTCATATATCTATCTTCGTGAAAAAGGAAGATAAAACCTCACACACACACACACACACACACACACACACACACACACACATATATATATATATATATATATATATATATATATATATATATATGTATGTGTGTGTGTGTGTGTGTGTGTGTGTGTGTATATATATATATATATATATATATATATATATATATATGTATATATATATATACACACACACACACACATATATATATATATATATATGTACCACACACAATTATATGAGACATGAAAGAGGTGAAGCACTAGTACTATAGGCCTAGTGCTCCTCTTTCGCTACTAACCAAAAAAAGCTTTAAGGATTTTCATTTTCATTCCATTCTTGACCCCTTCATGTCTAATCCTACGCCAATATATGTGATCAAATTAATTAATCCATTAATTTTGAGAGAGAGACTGATATGTTAGAAACCGCAGAAAACCTCTCTGTGCGGTTGGCAATCGTCTCTCTGATTAAGTCAGTCACATACATGAGGCCACTTTGATCGACTCTATATCTTTTTTTAAACTCACTGTCGTCATACACATCGAATATATCCAGTCTTGGACGAAAATTCCTCGGGCGGCGAACGCGGTGTTCTTGTTCGTCTGACATGTTTACAGTCTGTGACTACCGATATGAGAAACTCCTAAGTACTTAGGAGACCCCTCCGCCACTCTTAAATCTCGGCCTGAGATATGAGTACTCATAGCGCGTAAGAGGCTTCGTAAAATTCTCTTAAAAATTTTCATAACTTTAAAGGCGCTGTCACTCTAGCGAAATTTCCGTTGACTTGAATTTGACGTCGACTTTTTATGTTTTGACGACGACTTTCTGGTGACGTCGTCATGAATTTTGAAAACGGTAGGTACCGATGGAATTCAACCCATCGTTACCGTCGACTTTATCGTTTGTTTATATCTCGGAGAGCGTGCATTTCAAGTTCTTGGTACAGTGGACAAGGTTGTCAAAACAGTTTTTGGTCGAAGATATGGAGAGACGATGCTTATAGGACCATAAGTATGATAGTTTTATGAGAAAGGGTCTTAAATGAAAAAATTACCAAGAGATCACCTCGCTACTCGGGGAAACTTTCCTGAACTTGCTGATCTTTATACAGATAAGCATGCTATATCGTGAATATCAGATTGTTATATAGCCTAGGTCTGCTCTCATTGTTTTCTTTCTTTGCATTAGCAAATAATATAAACAAAAATCTTAAACATTTTTGCAGTGTTTCTCTAGCTTAATTTATAATAGTCTGACTGGTTGTTTAAACAAGGTTACGAATAGCCTATCTAGGCTAGCCCTAGCTTATTTTTTTTAAGTAAAACTTTTCACGTCTTTTAACCAGGACCGAACTCAAAGACTTTTTTTTTTTTTAATTATAAGTAGCATCATTAAACACATGCAAGCACGACCCACTAGTTGCTTTGTGTTATAAAGCATAGTTGTTTTATCATTCCGGGAAGTCACAGCTCAGATGGTTTGTTTACGTTTGACGACAACAACCACGGTATGAAGAAGAACGTGTGTGACAACCAGAGTACGGAATGACGTCGACTTCTTTGGAAAGTCGGACGACAAACTCAGAAAAAAGTCGACGGAAATTCGCTAGTGTGACAGCGCCTTAAGAGAGTGTTTTAATGATTTAAGAGTACTCTTAAGGATTTGCGAGCTTTGATAAATACGGGCCCAGGTCTGTTGGATAGAGGGGGTTAGGATGGCAGGGTGGTTGTAGTAGTGGTGCTCCAAATTTGGACCCTTGCCAACGAAGTTAATCACAATTACAGACTGAAAGTTTTTTCTTTCAATATTCGTATGATAAAACCAGAAAAAAGGCCTGGAAAGAAAACTAGGTGTGTAAATCGATTCATAAATTATTCTGGCAAATCCTGACATTATAAGTTAAGCTATAAAACTTCAAATAAGTTATTTAAAAAGAAGAAAAAAAAGAAAAATTGTTTTCGTTTTTACTCGACTCTCCGTTCTGTCTTGAGGTGGGTGTGCGGCGACTAGGAATCGGCCAATCAGAATCGAGCATTTGGCCAAAATCCGTTCTGATTGGCTGATTCATCAGCGTCCTTAGAGACTTAACCGGATGGTAAACTATGTCTGTCTGACCTGCACGTTCTTTGGAACATTTCACGTTCAGGCTTTCAAGCAGGGCTGCCGAAGTGTGGGAAATTGGACGTCACTCAATACGGCTTATTTCTTGTCACACATTGTGATTAGGTGTGGAGTGTGGAATCCACACGTAAAAATTTCCACGCTTTTTACTTAAGAAGCGTACTATTATGCTAGTTAAAATCTAATAATAAAATGAAATTGTTTACTATATATTTTATAAGTCTCACACACATCCATAAAAATAAATAATTAATTTTATCTTTTTTTAATTTGTGGATGCGTTTGGATGTTTATCAGATGCATAACGCTGACCGTTGATTCATGTGCAAACCAAGACCTAGAATATAAGCTAGATCTTGACCGTACGAACTGGCTGGCTCTAGCGCCAACCAACCTTAGTTACCTATCAAATTATTTTCAATATGGTTCTCAACAAAATCTACATTTATTCTTTTTCACAATACTAGAGAGTATTCTTAATTTGCTAGTTTTGATGGTATATTTTCTTGAAATTTTTGTGAAATGTATGCATACATTTATACTGCCATTTGGTAGTCAAATATTTTTTTGCGACGCACTTTACAGCTTTACAATACACATTGCAATTTTTGCATGTGAAAATGATGATTAATGTGCCTGTATAATCAGTTTGGTTATTCTACAACTACGGTGACAAACTTTTGAAAAGAACGGGCTTTAATGATTTCATAACTGTAATTCGTATAACGTAAGACCTTAAGCAAAAATCATAGGCTAGTTTATCAGTATAGATGATAGCGCTCACGAACGATTTCGTTGTCAGTTTGATATTGCCATAAATGAATGACTATGTTTAGAAAAATGCAAACTTGTGCGCATTTTGTTTTTTACATATTATATGTATTGAGTTTGGTTGTGGTTTTTATGTTAATGTTTGCTCAGGAATAGCTATTTTTTTTATATTAAAAGCAAATGCCATTTTTTAGATTTTTGCATCCCTAAATACCTCTTAGACATTAAAAGTAACGAGCCATTCCTGAACCATATATTTAAGTTTGCCAGGTTGTTCGCCACCTAACACCAGCTTAGAAACCGTTGTCGGCAGCGAGCGACCTGAAGAAGGCAGTACGGAGAGCTCAGCGTAAGCTACAGGACCAGATCAGTCTTCTCCGGATTTAAAAAATTATTACAGCTAAGAAGCAATGGCTGTCACAAATTAATTTGAGGACCGTGGCTCTGGTCGTAATTTCTCACGGATGAATGTCATCGACTTGAACACCTACTACTCGAGAGCTCTACAGAAGGCTTCCATCATCACCACTACCTTCGTCACTGCTTTATTATGGACCTAAATGACTGGCTATTTGTTGAGGTAAGGTTTGCAATATGTACGGTGCATTTGCTTTGCAAACTTTTAACAAAACGTTACGTTATTAGTATACTAGTGTCTAGCAACCAAACCCATATATATATAATAAGTCGGAAGGGTCTATATTACGTTAACTTTTGGCATTCATGCAGTCAGCACTTAAATTTAATTACATTTTTGAACGTTAAGGACACTGTAAGGAGTTATTTAGATAAATTTATTGATATGAAGTTTTATATTTCCGTATAGTTCACTTAACGTAAAAGATTTTTTTCAAGACTAAGCACATATATGCACATTCATGTTTGTAGCCCCTTGCATTTCAAGTTTTATAATGTTACGTGTAATGGGTTACAGATCCTTCTGATGTTTCGGAAAATAAGGGGCAATAGTGCGGACCGAATGCAGGTTCTCTGACGGATAGAGCGAGAACGTCCACGCTAAGTTTACAAGGTTTTGCAACTCGACCAGGATCATCCTATTCGCCAGTCATATCCTTATTGTCAATTGTCTAGTTTTTTCAGTTTATTTTGTAAATTAAAATAATTTTTATAACATATTTTTGCTTTACCTTTATGTTAAATTGCTCTTTGTGTAACTGCTTTTCGAAAATGGCGACGAGGATGGGATTGGTTGCGAGGTCCATTGCCTTGAGTAATTTTGTTGTTGACATTCCTTGAGCAGGTTGCGTTCCAGAGTCACGGCACTCTCAAATATTTCCCTATATTATATTTAGTTTTATAGAGTTCATTTAATTTTTCGCAAAATGCCGCCAAAGAGTATTTCGCGCAGTTCTCGTGCAGCCCTAAGGCAGCAAGTTTCCAAGAAGTGTAATTTGATAGAAAATGTTTTATTTCTTCGATGTCTGTAAGCGATGCTAAGGAGCATATGAACGTATTGTTGGACCTTAAAGAAAAACTTGACAAAGTGAATAAAGAGGTTTAAATGAAATTTGGGATAGCGCAGTGAATTCGTGGACAGCGATAAATTGGTGAGTGAGGAAATGGATACTTGGTTGTTTATGACGATCGTTTGAATAAGTGTCTTTCGTCTCCTTAAGACCACGGTTGTCTCCTTCGGATCGTTCGCGTCCTGAAATTTCACAGCTTAAATTGCCTGAACTACCTTTACCGACATTTGCTAATAGGGAAGGTGAGGATATTTCGAAGTTTTTGCGAGAGTTTGAAGCGACTGTAGATAAGTATGATCTTAGTACTCACGTTAAATTTACTCTTCTTACGAGACAGCTTTCAGGTGACTCGCTTAAACTAGTAAGTTCTCTAGATTGTAGTAATCGTTCGTATGAAGAAGCTAAGAAATTATTACAGAAAGCGTTTGCAGATACTTTGTCTCAACAATACAGTGTTATTAAGCAGTTATCGGAGTTAAAGTTGACTTATCAGAGTGATCCATATGACTTTATCAGTAATATGAGAATTATTTGTAATCAATTTGAGGCTTTAAACATAGATAGAGACATAGTTTTACAGTTTTCATATGGAATGGATTAATGACTGTTTCAAGAATCAGTTAATGCATATTACTGGCTCAATAAACCCTCGTTGCAGCAAATCGATGAACTATCTTTACTGCTTTAGAGAGATATAAAGACATATCTAAGAACTTCAATGTTAGACAGGGAAATAATGTTCAGAGAAAGGTTGTTTCAAAGGATGTGTCGAAGTCAAGTTGTTTAGCTTCTGTTATTGGTAGCGTTGAGAAATCCAAAGTTAAGGAATGTTCTTTATGTTTGGCAGTTATGATAAAGGAGACGTTGATCACCAATTTATAAGTGTTCGGTATATGTAACTCCACAGAGTAAAATTGAAAACTAAACAGTTGAATTGTTGTACAAACTGTACTTATGATTCTCATAAACTTCAGATTGCAGGTTTAAGTTTAACAGTAAATGTAGATATTGTAACAAGTGGCATTTCAGCTATCTTTGTAAATTTCGTAACGACCCAAAAAGTAATGCTAATAACCCTAAAAGTGATTCTGATAACCACGAAGTAAGTAACCAAAAGGTAAAGGTGAATAGTAAAGAGAAATCTAACTCTAATTCTGTTGTTTCTAATCTAACTTGGTCTGATTTGGGAGTTTTGAGAATCTCTTGTAACCCGGTGACTGCTATGCCTTCTTTTTCGTTGAATGACTCTGGGGTTAGAGGTATAAAGGATTCGGGGAGTCAAGTAACTTTTGTAGAGAAGATTGGGCTAAGAGTATGCAGTTTGAAGTGGTTGATCCGAATTATTCTTGGTATGAAATGGTATTAATTCTTTCAAGCCGTTAGCTACTGTGGTATACAAAGTTCAATTGAGTGAAAATTGTTTTACTGCTATTGCCATAAAGTCATTAATTTGAAATAGTATTTTGCCAGGTGTATCTGAGGTAGCTCAAGCCTTTAAAGATAAGTGGCTATGTATTAGCTGACAACTTTGCATCTATGTAGGGACAAAATTGAAGATATAAAATTGCTTTTGGGAAATGATAACTCTCATTTAGTACCTCAGAAGGATGTGCTGTTTGGAGTAGTTCTGAGGTGTTTCCCTCGGTCTACTTGGATTCACTTACCCTTAGTGATTGCTAGTAGTGACATTGAGAGTATAAGCAGAATCTTGCTCTATTACCAGACAGGATAAAGCATTCTTCTGAAGTTTGTATAAATGGTGATTGTTCCCTTGAAGTTGACGGCATTTTCGATACAGATGGATTGTTCTTAGATTCTGTAGAGAAATTTAAGTTTCCTGCTTATGTTAATATTTCTGTTTTAAATGATAAGGGTCAGATTGTTGAAACTGAACTTGAGAAAGCAGCAGAAGAAATTCTTTCCTCAAACGGCAGAAACTGTTTTTTAAACAGTGATTCTAAAGTGTACGACGAAGACTTTATGGAAGGAGAACAGGAAAGTAGTAGAATTTGCTTTAGAAAATACCTTTAGAGATAGTGAAGGAAGGTTAGTTATGCCTCTGTTATGGAATGGGAAAGTAGCTATTTGCTGGAAAGAATCAAAGTTTGTCAAAAGCAATATTAAAGTCAAATTTTAAGAAATTTAGTAAAAAGGATATGCTTTACATATGATTGATGAGGTTTTTAAAGAACAGGAACAGCTAGGCATATTAGAGAGAGTGTCTAACCTCGAGCAATTCTTGGAGGATAACCCCCAACATAGCTTTCTACCTCACATGCCAGTGTTCAGAATGGACCATGAGTCGACAAAGTGTCGTAATGTATTTTTGTCCAATTTGTGTGAATCTGACCCAGGTAAACCTATAACATTATCACATAATCAAGCAATTTTTGCTGGTCCTTGTTTGAATAAGAAGATTTCAACTTCTATTTTACAGTTAAGGTTTAATGAAAAGTTGATATGTTTTGATATTAAAAAGGCATTTCTGATGATTAAATTGGTGCCTTCAGATCAAAGTAGGTTACTCTTTTATTGGTATAGAAATGTATCTAAAAAAGACTATTCCTTAATTGTTTATAAACATTGTAGACTACCATTTGGTTTGCCATGTAGTCCAGCTTTATTAATGTTAGCACTTTCTTTATAAAATTTTGATGTTAGAGGTCCAAGGTGACAATATTTGATGTGAAGGAAGTTGAAGAAAGAGTTATATAACTTAGCTTACATGGATAACTTGGCTTTCACAACCAATGATGCTGAAAAGTTGAAATGGGCCTATAAGAACTTAAAAGTATATTTTCTCCCTATCAATTTGAACTACAGCAATTCATACTAATGATGACTCTCTGCAGCAACATATAGATGAAGGTAAGGAAAAGACTCCTACAAAGGTAAAATTGCTTGGGTTGATCTGGGACAGAAGTAGTGATACTCTTTCGACAAGTAAGTTGGTACTTGATAAGGATGCAACAACCAAAAGACAGATTTTAAGTTCAATTGCAGCCAATTTTGATGTGTTCTCATTTTATGGTCCCTTATTAAACAGGGCTAGATTATTTATGCATTCGCTACAGTGCAGAAAAGAAGTTGGATGGGACGATACTCTATCGGATGATGAATTACGAGAGTGGACTAATATTTGCAAGCAAGTGAATGGTGTTCCTGAAATTCTAGTGAAGAGATTTGTTGGTCGTAGAAATGATCCTTTCAACTGATTGCTTTTTGTGATTCTAGCGAAGCCAGATAATGGCATGGGTTGTTACTCTTTATCAAGAACGTTGAGAACAAAGAGGTAAGTTTTCTTCTATCAAAAAATAGAATAATTGGGCGCCAGTTACAAGAAAAGTCTATCCCTTCTCTTGAATTTCAATCTCTTGTGCTTGGTACGGAAACTGTTGTTGATATTTATAAAGAACTTTGTGGTTCAGAGAGTGTCTCCCCCATTAACATAACAAAGTTGGTAGTATTCTCAGATAGTGCAGTTGCACTGAGTTGGCTAAATTCTCGAACAAATAGGTTTGATAAACTAAGGAAACTAAGTATTTTTATTATGAACAGGTTGCACAGAATCGAGAATTTATGTGAAACTGTCCCTGTGACTTTCAAATTTTGTACAGGTATGATAAATCCTGCAGATTGTACTACCAGGTCCTTATCTTATAAGAGGTTGATAAAATCAAATTTTTTCACAGGACCTGATACCATTCAGGATATCTTGGAAGATGACCATTTGGATGTAACAATCCCAAATCCTTTAACCAACGTGCTTGAAGTTTCAGAGGGCCAGTGTGAGTAGGATAGGTGCGACAGAGCCAGAGATGGGAGATATTTTAAATTCAATAATTCCAAGTTCCAGTTGGCTTCATTTGATTTCTGTCTACAAATATGTACTGACATTCATAAACAATGTCAAACTGAAATTGAAGAACAAAATCTGGCAAAGTATGACCATTTTGAAGTTTCAGTAATGAAGAAATTTCTTTGAAAGGCATGGCAGATGATCATTTTGCATGATCAACAGCAAAATTTTCCTGAAGTTTTTAGATATTTCAGAGAAAGAAACCCTCAAATTAGAGATATTCCCAACATAGTGAGTCAACTGAATTTATTCATTGATAAGAAATCTGGTTTACTAAGAGTTAAAAGTAAATTTTGTAAGTGGAGAGACTGTAAATATGAATTCCCCATTCTTTTGGCTAAAAACAGTAAATTGACCGAAGAAATCCTAACAAACAAATTTCATGTTAAGTTAGCTCATTCTGGAATATATGCTACATTATCTGAGGCTAGGAAACAGTTTTGGATTCCTTGTAGTTTTTCTACTGTAAAGAAAGTCTTGAAAGCTTGTGTTCACTGCCGTAGATTTAACAGTAGAACTATAAAATTAAACCAGTCTCCATATAGGGAATTTAGGGTTTCTCCTCCAACCATACCTTACAGGTACATTTTCATAGATTATTTCGGACCTTACTGGGTATATTGGATGGGTAAGAAATCAAAAGTTTGGATATTATGTATCACTTGCTTATGGTCGAGGCCATAAATCTTAAGGTATGTGTAGACCTTTCAGAGATTTCCTTTTTGAGAGCAGCAGCTCCATTGTTTCGAGTTTGGGGTACCTGAACTCTGTTTAAGTGACCAAGGTTCACAGCTAACTTCAGTGCTAGAACTGTTGAAACTTTCTTAATGATAAGGACACATTATCTTATTTCAGGGAGAACAACATTAAACCTTTGAGTTTCCAGCAATACTATAAAGGTCACAGTGAACTTGGTTCTTTAGTGGAATCGTGTGTGAAGATGGTTAAGAGGCTTATTGAAGGTTCTGTTCGGAACATGGTCCTAGAATATTTAGATTTTGACTTTGCTGTCCAAAATATTGTACATTTAGTAAATCGCCGTCCAATTGCCTTTAAAGAATATTTGCGAAGCAATGATGGGACTGAACCTGTACCCTCTCCTATAACTCCAGAAATTTTAGTTAAAGGACACGAATTAAATTCCTTAATATTATTCCCCAATTAATTTTCCTTTTATTCCCATTTACATCCTTGTTTACATTTAGGGCGATGATACTTGGGTTCCGAATATATCTCCCATTGCCCTTATGTGAAGGACAGTCACAGAAAGTTACGAAAGGCTAGGGAAAGTATAAATAGAGATAGTATAATAACGAGTTTGTTGTGCAGCTTGTGAACCAAGCAACTGATAAACGAGGTAGATACCAACCTGTTAATCATAAGCTATTGGAAGTTGGCGATTGTTCTCATTAAAGAACCCCTTCTCAAACCTACTAATTTTCCAATGGGTATCGTTAAAGAGATAAAAGTGAACTCTTTGGGTGAAGTAACTGGTGCAACTGTACTCAAGGGAAAAAGTAGGGAAGAAACTAAAAGGCACGTTTCCTCTTTGATTCCATTACTTTACAAAAGGGAATTTGAGGCTAAATTTAGCGATAAGGTACAATCAACATGTGATGGTAAGCAGAGTAAGGAAGATAGTTAAGGAGAGACTAAGAGGCAAACTGCAATGATTGGGAAAGAGAAGGTAAAGAAACTATTTGAGGATGATTTAGCGTAATCATTTATTTATATTTCCATTCAATTTTTCTTAGAAAATTGAATCCCCTCGTGGGAGTGTAGAAAAATGCACACTTGTGCGCATTTTGTTTTTTACATATTATATGTATTGAGTTTGGTTGTGGTTTTTATGTTAATGTTTGCTCAGGAATAGCTATTTTTTTATATTAAAAGCAAATGCATTTTATTTGCATCCCTAAATACCTCTTAGGACAATTAAAAGTAACGAGCCATTCCTGAACCATATATTTAAGTTTGCCAGGTTGTTCGCCACCTAACACCAGGCTTAGAACCGTTGTCGGCAGCGAGCGACCTGATGGAAAAGAAGGCAGTACGGAGAGCTCAGCGTAAGCTACAGGACCAGATCAGTCTTCTCCGGATTTGAAAAATTATTACAGCTAAGAAGCAATGGCTGTCACAAATTAATTTGAGGACCGTGGCTCTGGTCGTAATTTCTCACGGATGAATGTCATCGACTTGAACACCTACTACTCAAGAGCTCTACAGAAGGCTTCCATCATCACCACTACCTTCGTCACTGCTTTATTATGGACCTAAATGACTGCTATTTGTTGAGGTAAGGTTTGCAATATGTACGGTGCATTTGCTTTGACAACTTTTAACAAAAGTTACGTTATTAGTATAACTAGTGTCTAGCAACCAAACCCATATATATATAATAAAGTCGGAAGGGTCTTATATTACGTTAACTTTTGGCATTCATGCAGTCAGCACTTAAATTTAATTACATTTTTGAACGTTAAGGACACTGTAAGGAGTTATTTAGAATAATTATTTGATATAGTTTTATATTTCCTATAGTTCACATTAAAACGTAAACAGATTTTTTTCAAGACTACGCACATATATCACATTCATGTTTGTAGCCCCTTGCATTTCAAGTTTTATAATGTTACGTGTAATGGGTTACAGATCCTTCTGATGTTTCGGAAAATAAGGGGCAATAGTGCGGACCGAATGCAGGTTCTCTGACGGATAGAGCGAGAACGTCCACGCTAAGTTTACAAAGGTTTTGCAACTCGACCAGGATCATCCTATTCGCCAGTCATATCCTTATTGTCAATTGTCTAGTTTTTTCAGTTTATTTTGTAAATTAAAATAATTTTTATAACATATTTTTGCTTTACCTTTATGTTAAATTGCTCTTTGTGTAACTGCGTTTTTCGAAAAGACTTAGAGTTATAACACCGACAAAAGGTGAGGGAAATTGTATAATGCAGTGGTAATTTAAATCCTCATGAAATATTAAATGGTTTAGTACATTAGCCAAGGTCCAGGATACGTTGTCAGTTTACGTTACTCTAAAAAAATAAGACATCATTTACAGCTTCAATTCTTCATGGAAAGTTATTGTATTATGTAATTGCAATGATCACAATACAGCGATAATTATTTTTTAAAGTTCACTTGCGAGCATATAACTAACAGTGTTAGTTGACCCAACATATAGGTCTAGTTATTATATTTATGACAATAATGCCGGATTGAACATCATAAATTTATCGTTATTTTTCATTACGATGATGTGATTAAGATGCCTTATGTTATATATAAACTTGTTGTAAAACACCTATGTTACTTTTTTCATCGTCAAATTAAATAACTTTCATTGCAGTTTTTCATCATCATATTAAAAGAGTACCGACTGTTGTTGAGAAGTTTTGCTTCTTTTTACCCTCTCATAAAAAACAATAAAAATTAACTAAATTTAAACAATATGAGCTAAAAAAACGAAAGGGTCATTGTCTATACTTATTTATTAGTTTTAAAAAAAAATCTACTGGTTGGGAATTCATATGCTAAGTTTTGAGCACTTACAAATCATGTTTAACAACTTTTACATTCTCAGTTCGTAAAGTCGAATATATTGCATAACTGGCAACTGTCTGAGACCTAGTGTGGATTTCCTTAGTGTGGAAATCTGGCAGCCCTGGGCTTCAGCGCCTTCGAAGTTCGGTGCTCTTGTAACCGCCAACCGGCCTTCGGTGACCGATGATGTGCTGTGTTCACCTCCAGCTCGTTCGACTTTGCCCGACGATATGACCGGTATCGTAAGCATTATATTTCATTTATGACGTTATATTTGCGTTGGTTAATATAAGTAATAGAAATTGCAGTTTCCTTCAGTATTGATTGTTTATTCACAATTTAACATTAGTTTTTGTGGGTATAAGACAGGAAAAGGTAAAAAGTTGTGATGGTGAATATATTCATTATATTCAGGTGGCATCCATAATGGCTCTAACTATCCTCGAGTGACAGATATAGTGACGATTGTTTTCTTGATAGTGATATAGGATAGTTACGATCAGCCTCAATAGGTATAGTGTTGCTGTTTTGCTTGAGGGCCATGCTACTACTATACCCCCCTTTGGTAATACACACCGGTCAGTCCATTTTACTGTACCTCCTTTTAGTCTTCCACCTTACTATGTACTTTCCACCCTTTCCCAACAGTTGATTCATTAGTGCAACTAGGCTGGCCATTTCCAAAGTTTTTTTTTTTTTTTTTTTAATTTTGCCAGCACATACTTTTACCTATATTAAGCATGTTGAATGAGGAGTTGAAATATAAAAAAGTTGTATAGCTTATAATATGTACAAAATATACTTAGTGTTTGTCAAATAGCCTATCACTATAATGAAATGAAGAGGGTGTCTATAAAGTCCCAGTACCATTACGAGTATTTATTGCTCAGAAGAATGTAACTAGAGGAAAGGGGAAAGTAGAACATTCTAAAAAAAACTGCATTACTCTATGTTATACAGTTTCTGTGACATATGTTTTTTGAGCAATAAATACTTGTAATGGTACTGGGACTTATGAACACCCTGTATGTTACACGATACATATATTCACACAGTATAAAGAATTGAAAGGGAGTAGTACCATCTAGGAGAGTTTTAGGTTGGCGAGGAGTCTTTCTTACATGGCTGGACACTTCTGAGAAGCTGTTACAGATTTGGAGCTCTGCTCTAATTGAGTCCACTTGCAGATGGTTTCTATCATTTCTCCAGCTTTCATTGTTGAAAAAAACTGGTTTGTTTCAGACAGGCCCCAAAGAAGGCAAATTAACGTCGTGCTTGAGGTGGCGCAGAACGAAGGACATACTGCTCAAAAACAGGACTGTCCTGCCTGAAGTAGACATCTGGTCAGCTTAAGATAGTTTGATTTGCATGGCAGCAGGAAGTAGGTAATTTTCAGTATTGTAGGACACCCCGCCCTATTAGGGATAATTTTGTGTCCTAATCAGTGTTTCAAACCAGTCTTGAGCTGAAGGCTGAACAAAGCATACACAAGTGATACATGGTATCCTTATACTACTGAATGCACTGTTGGCTGGTTGAGTAGCCTTGTGGTAAAGAGTAAGTAATGGTGAAAACTATTTGTGGGTCAACATGTAGAGAAGGGTGTAATGGTAATGCAGTGCAGGTGAGATTATCTGAGAAATCTACTGAGGTAATGAGAAATTTAGTCATGGGAGTTTGTTTTTACACTCATCCACTGAGGCAGAAGCTCCATGGGAGCCCTGTTCAGTACCAGCCCCTTGTAGTGAAAGTAAAACAATAAAAGACGACAAAATTCTCATTTTCTTGATAGGTTTATCAAATTGTCTCGCCTGCACTTTTTCTATATTCTTCAGGCAAAAAATTATATTAATCAGGGATATCTTTGTGTGGCTGTATCACATGGGAGCTGTATTCTCAATGTCCAGCCATGGAAATAGATCTAGATTTTTCCTTTATTAAAGTTATGCTTAGTAAAACTTTTAAGAGTACTACTGTACTCTTGAACTAAGGTGATTACACAAGGAAAAGGTTATTTCCTAACCTAAACTGTATGTCTTTGGGTTTGTGAGTGTTCTCAACAGTTCATGAATATTGTCATTATATTGTAGCCAGTTTATATACAGGCAGTCCCCGGATATTGGCGATCTGGTTAGCGCCATAAAATCTGTGCTTTATGGCGCTATAACAGGCTGAGTTCTAGTTAACGGCGCCATAACATACCAAACAGAGACGCCATAATGGTGCTTATGGCACCAACAACTGGTTATCGGTGCCATAAATCGCTGAGTATCGGTTAATGATGGTTTAGGGTTATCGTCAGCCCATCGGGAACGGAACCCCCGCCGATAACCGGGACTGCCTGTACAGTTAATTAGCATATTGTAGGAACTGCGTTGTAGATTTCTGCCAAGTTATCAGTAAGTTTCGTTTTTTTCAATTAATTTAGATTCTTTTGTGGCCTGTGGTTTGATGTAAATGCTTGTTGAACTGTTGACTATTATCCAGTTTCACTTTCTAAACTGTCAGATATGTTTTTCAACAGTAATAATTCGGAACAACTAAAGGAGCAGAATGCTTAGAAATTTATGTGAAAGTCCCATCATATGATTACATACAATGTAGTACAGTATGTGTTATATTTTCTGTAGTATTGAGGAATACTATAAGATTTACACATGCTACAAGGATGTACGTAGTAGTACGAATTGTTGTAAATTCATCCAAATCTAAAGCATGCAATGGGGTTTGATGTTTGTCACTGTTTTTTGAGATCTAGTAGATACTATACTCGGTTTTTTTCCATTTGTCCACCTGCCTATGGTGTTTGCGTATGGTAACACTGCGTCCTGGGCTTTAGGTAGTTACGCTATGTGTAAGTTTTAGGTAAATAAAAGGATATCTGGGTGTACATTTGTAACTGAAAAGTGTTTTAATAATTTACTGTATGCGAATTACACCGCTAATATTCGAAATAGGATGATATTATAATTGTTAAATGTAAGCTGAATGTAACTATCCAAAGCCTGGCAAGCAGTGTTACCATACGCAAACACCACAGGCGGGTGGACAGATGGAAAAAAACCGAGTATAGTAATGCTTATATAGGTCAGCTGGGGGGTAGATTGTATATTGGAAGTAGTACTGTTTTTGTTTATAGTGTTGATGATGGTGCAAATTAGGCATTGTTTAAGGTTCGGAGCGAGTACATAGCTGCGAGAGAGTACATATCTGCGGACCGCCGATTTTCTTGTTGATGTTTGCTGTCAGTAAGAACGTAGCGGAACTGCGCTTCGCACCTTATCCACATATTTATATATTCTTGGCAAGAGGTATTGTTTCACTGCACATGCTAGCCTCAGGATTAAGATCAACTGGTTACATAGATAGGAGCTGTAACTGCTTACCGCAGATATGCAAACTACCCTAAGGTTCTTTGCAGTGTCCCTTTCTTAGCTGGAACCTCTTTCTCATTCCTTTTACTCTAGACTACCTCCATTCATTCTCTCTCTTCCATCTTACTAAACACACACTCCTAACAATTGTTGCATGGTACGACTGTGAAGCAATTTCCTTTTCTGCACTGTGACCTCAAAGGTCCCAGTGCTTGGCCTTTGGCCAAAATCTTGTATGCATTCCATTCCATTCTAGTTGTAGGGAGAATTGCCTTTATAATTGACATGTGTGTCAAATGTTACCTGTTGAATTTTATTCCATCATGTTCATTCCCTCTTATTCTCCTCATTATAAGTTGTCAAACTTAACCTTGGCCCAGCTCCTATTTCCAATTCTTATTCCTGTTTTGAGTTCTTTGGGCAGACCTTATGATTCTAATGTTATTGCTTGGTATTGGTAAACTATTGTAATGATATAGACATTATCTGCTTTAGGTTTAGTTTAGATTGAAAATTGAACTGAAATCCTTATTCTCTGCTGTTTATTTTGAAGAATAATCCAATTTTCTTATTATTTGAAGAAGACTGAAAGTTTCCACTTTTTTTATTTCAGGTATATCCTAAGACAAAGTATGATATGGGTGTCACCTGAATACATATTCTTCGGCGTTAGCGAAATGGGCCTTCAAATTTCCGGGAACTTTGCTCTGCAGTTTTCGACCTTATTTGCGAAATGCCTGTAGTAAGTTTTTCTTCCCTTTTAAATTATTTATATTCCAACTGCAGGTATGATTGTGTTGCAGATTACTTTGGAAGAAGCCTGTTGAGGGAATTAGAAGAGCTAGGTAGACAGTGGTTGAAAAGTTAAAATGTAAAAGAATAAAATGAGAATTTAATCCTCTTATAGTACTTTACAAATCTAAAGATGATGTTATATTGTCAGTCCTTAGATACCCATGAGATTTGTCAGAATCAGAAATCAGAGAAAAGGGATGAGGTTGGTTACCTTTTTTTAATTTTGCTGTCTTGATGTAGAGAAGGGAGATGGGTAGGCATGAGGAATAATGCCATCCTTTCCTAGATGCCGTATCCAGATGTAAACAGACCTTATGCTCCTAACCTAACTTAAGGTGGTACCTGACCTGAGCATTTTTTGGGTCTTTTTTTTTCCCCTGACCCCACCAAGTAATATTGAACATCCCTGTCACCCCTACATACAGTGGTCCCCCCCCGTATTTGCGGGGATGCGTACCAGACTCCCCCACAAATAGTTGGAACCTTTATAAAAATGTATAAAACCACCTATGTATTTTGTTAGTTAAAACTCAAGAAAAACCCACTACAAATTTTTCTAATAGTTTTATAACAAAAATTGCGTTTTATGCTGAAATCAATAAAAAAAACAAAAACCCAGGATTTTGTGAATACTTCTCATAGAAAAATACTGCGAATAGGCAAATTTTCCACGAATAATGGGAGGAAATGTTCTAGAGAGTAATCCATGAATGTGAGAGTCCGTGAATCTGGAGAACACAAATACAGGGGATCCACTCTCCATACTACCCATTTTACAATTGCAAAATATCTAGGGACACATTTCCTGTCCTAAGTGTTCATTGCCAATGGATGTCGTGACCCCCCATTGTCCATCTTTGGAGGGTGCAATCAGTCCCTCAAAGCCTCCAGTAGTGGGAAAGGAGGATGAGCTCCTGTAGTTAAATGGCTGCCGTACTTTAGCATGCTGGTAAATTTTTAGATGAAATACGTTTGTTAGTTGGATTGATTTAGTCAGGGTACCTAACAAAGCAGTTCTGACAAAGTGATTGCAAAACTTTCTTTTGTACAAGAAACCTCATGGGGTTGCTAGAAGGTTGCAGACAGAATTGAGGACCCATTCATCCCTTGTTTGGATTTGGAATTGAAAGACAGCTCTGTTGCAATCCTTTATAATTATTCAATTTTATTTTTGAGTACAGTGGCATTTCAGGATCTTGTATTTTCTGCATTTGGTGTTTTTATCTAAAGTTGGGTAGAATAGCATTTTGAGACAATAGCATCTTTGCTACTCTATCTTTAGTTTTCATTTATTAACAGGTTGTGTAGGTGACCCCTTATGGGGCTCTCAAAATGAAATAGCCTTATTGAAAGCCTTTTGACACAAGACACATTGTCCTTGAGAGCATGGCATAAGGTGCCTCATTTTTTATCACAGTGAAAGATGTTTTAAATGTGCATTTTCTGAAGCCTAACTGGTTACTGACTCGTTCCCTGATCAAGTTGTTTTTGATTGGGGTCTGGAGTCAAAATGACAGAATGGCCAATGGAACTTTAGGGTGAGCTTAGTTTAATTGCATCATTGGGGATTCCATACTGTCTTCAAGACTTCGAATGCTTGATAACATGTTGTTTCACTAATAATACAATATAGCTGTACATTTTATAAGCTATGTTCAAATCAGCAGTCAAAAACAGTACTACTGTAATGCTATTTTACCAATCATTTCTTGCTTTTCTGTCAGCTATCTCCTTCTTATGCATACTGTGTCCTGTTGATACTGTACGTAATTTTAATCTTATTGAAGATATTTTAGAACAGGTTTGCTATATATGTGGAATAGTGTACAAAAATTGACCTCTTATCATCACACCTTGAGGCCAATCACTTGGATCACATTGTACAATACTAACTGTCATGGACTGCATGGATTTGCACAGTCGACTTTGGAGCATCTTAGCCTTTTGTTTTATATTTTTGTCTTGGTTAAAGCATTCACTTCTGATGGGGTTTTTATAGTGTAGAAATTTGTAGATTAATAAAATTACCATTATATAATTTATCTAGCCCTAAATCCCCAAAAACCGCACCAAAATTTACCACATTGGCAACCCAGTTACCTCCTATTCTGTCCGCCAGTTGGCAACGCTGCCGTTGACAGTTACAAAACCTTCCCTGAAAATCAGTTGTTAACGAGCGGCCGTGTTGTTTACATCACGGCCGCTCTTTATAAATTTCCTAAACCTTTTTGTGCCTTTAAAGCTTACATTAATTGTTTATGCAACTTTGTTAATTACCACTCACGTATAACATCCACGAAATAGTGAATTAACTTTTATTTCTATTGTGGTATTTATATTATATTACGAAATTTTGCGCGACCCGGAATTACGTGACCTGTCCAACAGTCCAATGGATTGCCAAGATAATTCGATGCTTCTTTCTGCCAGCAACATCAGGAATTGCCCGGCTTGTGGGACAAGGATGAGTAGCAAGGAGTATGAACCCCATGACTGTAGCTTTTATCGTGGACAGGTTTGTGACTTGACTTATCGTTGTGACTTATGTAAGCCTTGGTCTGACGAAGACTTGACGACTTAGCCTATATGAAACATCAAAGAATCTTGCAGCGTAACAGATTTATTAAGGAGAAAAAGAAATTGGTAGCTAGACCTGTATCTAATGATTTCCTTGATTTGTGCGCTCATGGTTCTGGCTCTTCGGTTTCGGTATCGTGTGATTCCGATTCCGAATTAATTGATGCTTTGCCACGTGTACAAATGGTAAATAGTGAAGTCGTTTCTGATGTTGATTCAAAGGTTTTGGTGATGGAAACTAGTTGGAAAAAAAAGTTTGAAAAATTACAGCTTAGTTTACCTAGATAGAGACATTTCAGCTAAGTTTAACAAGCTGTCAGAGAATTTTGAAGAAGCTTTTACTAGAATGTCTAACACTTTTCAGATTCATTTTCAGCTCCTCGTCAGGTACCTGTCAACAGCACCATGGGTAACGGTGGGACAGATACCCCGGCTTGTGAACCCCGTCGTGGCGAAGGCCTAGGGGGGATCCTGTCTGGGCAGGTGCCTGACGATTCTTTAACCAATATGTCCCCTGTTAGTCCCGTAACAATGCCAAAGGGCGCTTATTTAGGAGAAGGGGGGGAGGGGTATTAGTGTTAGACCTAAGATAGCTAGTCGTCAGGATCTTACTTCAGGGAAGTTTCTCAGTTAGGATCTTGGACGGATTGATCTGATGATGATGATGATGATGATGATTGACGTGATTCGTGTTGATATGATGTTTTCTGTGAATGGCGGTCATGATGCCAAGTTCAAGAAACTTTTTGATTTAATTTTGAGTTTTCTTCCTCAGGTGAGGCCTAAGCAGAAGCAGCCTCTGCCTCGTTGTATTACAGAAGGGATTTTTCTTGACGGTCCTTCCTGGTTGCAGGAATTTTTAAGTTTTTCCCTTGCTCAGAGGTTCGCGAGAGTGAGGGCGGATGTCGTCACTAAACTTTCGAAGGTGATTGGGGAAGGGAAGAGGAAGCTCTCTTCTCTTCTACGACACCGGAGAGGAGTTTATCAGGTGGCGGATGACACTTCATACTCTCGACCCCCCAAACCAAATCCTGATTTTGTCGACTTTGGGGTCAACCTTTGCTTTCCAAGGCTTCGGTCTCGGTCTCAATCGAAGACGTTATTGCCATGGAGTCTGTTATGAGCCCCTTACAAGAAGCTCAATCCTTCAATGTGTGGGTCCTTGGAGGCCTTTTAATGTATATCAAGGACTCCGGGTTTGTTCCTCCCGATGCTCCTCTTTTTGAGAAATTCTGCTCGTCTATTTCATTTGCTTCTGTACATCAGAATGAGCTTGCTGCTTCAATGCAGGCCTTTCTTGTTTCTCTAAGGCATAGCCTGTATTTGTCGCAGTTACCCTCCTCTGTATCGGAGATTCAGAGAAACCATTTGTTGTCCTCTTCTCCTTTTGGCGATTCCCTATTTGATGTGTCTGAGGTTTTGAAGGAACATCAAGGTGATGCCTCTTCCAAAGCTCACTGGCCCTTATCAAGGGCTTTTTCCTCTGGTCTTCCTCCCGTTCCTTTAAGGAGTAAGCGTAAATTTAGTGCCAGATGTGTACCTTCTGCTCCAGCCCAACAACCTCCTCCTTCTGGCTCGTTTTACCAGTGTACATCTCAGGTTTCTGGCACCTCTGCTTCCTCCTCTGGTGCTCACTGAAATGCAGGAGAGGTTCTTGGCGTGGCTCTAAGGGCAGGGGAAGAGCTCAACCTCCAGGTGTACCACCTTTTTCTCCTTGCTTCTACGTAAGAATTTTCGGAAGTAGGAGACATTACCTCGCCCGTAGACTACAGTAGGAGCTTGTCTCTCGCCATTGGTCAGCTTGGCAGGAGAGAGCAGTGGATGCTTGGGTGGTGGAGGTCCTGAAGGTAGGCTGCGAGTTCCCTTTTGTTTCCAGACCTTCACTTTCCAATCGTCCTCTCAAGTTCAGAGGTTATTCCCCGCACTCAATCAGGGGTCAAGCCTTGGAGAAGGAGCTTTCGGCTCTCTTGGAGAAGGATGCCCTAGAGGGAGCTCCTCCTTCTCCTGGGTTTTACTCGCGGGTGTTGTAGATCTAAAAGCCTCGGGTGCCTGGCGCCCCATCATAGATCTTTCGGTCTTGAACAAGTTCATTCTAAAGTCCAAGTTCTGAATGGAGACTTCAGACTTCTTTCATCCATCAGGATGGGGGACTGGATGATTTCCATAGATCTGCAGGATGCTTATCTGCAAATCCCCATCCATCCGAAGAGCAGACCTTACCTTTGGTTTTTCATGGACTCGGGAGTTTTCCAGTTCAAGACCCTTGGTTTCGGCCTCACCACTGCTCCACAGGTCTCTTCTCGGGTGATGGCTTTTGTTTCGGTTATTCTGCATCAGTTAAATGTAGGATGCTTCGATATCTGGACGAATGGTTAGTCCAGGCCGAATCTCTAGAGAAATGTCTCCGGTCGAGGGAGATATTTCTGTCTCTTTGTGTCAAGTTGGGCATTCATATCAACTTCAACAAGTCCAGTCTAATCCCTTGCCAGATCATGACTTATCTGGGGATTGTTTTGAATTCCCAGATTTTGAGGGCTTCTCCCGCTCCGAAATGGATAGACAAGCTTCTAAGTCTGGTCAAAGAATTTTTATCCTCCGTAATGCAGCCAGTTTCTCTTTGGAGGACTCTCCTGGGCCATTATTCATCCCTCATCCAACTGGTTCCCAGAGGTCGTCTCAGAATGAGGTCCCTTCAGTCGACACTTCGCCAGTCGTGGGATTTAGTTTCAGAGGACACGATAGTCTCCTCCTCTCCACAATGTTGGAAGGATCTCTGTTGGTGGATGCAAGTTCACCCACCGCCTCAGTCAGGGACATTTCTTTTCAGTTCCGCCGGACTTAATGTTTTGGTCAGACGACTCTGATCAAGGTTAGGGCGCGCACCTGGGCTCCGAAGCCGCTTCGGGCCTTTGGTCAGAGGAAGAGAGGATCATGTCAATAAATTGGAAGGAACTAAGGGCAGTGTACCTAGGCCTTCTTTCACTTCAGGATCAACTGTTGGAGTCGGTTGTCGCGATCTTCGTCGACAACACCACAGCAGTCTCGTACTTAACCCTCTTACGCCGACTGAACGTATTTTACGTCAAAATTTTTTGTCTCCTGTGTGCCGACTGGACATATTTTATGTCGACTTACAAGTTTTTTTTTAAAATTCAACGCGGAAAATACTTATAGGCCCTACAGTCTAAAACTTTTGAATCACGCGCCTTGGGGGATGCTGGGAGTTCACGGATCAAGGTGTTGTTTTGTTTACAATCGTTACGCAGGCGCGCAAGCGCGAATTTCTTTCTTGCCACACTAAAAAGTATCTGACACATCTCGGAAATTATTTCGTCACTTTGACATAATTTTTGTACCATTGTAAATTAGCTGTTACATGAAGTATTATATATGAAAATGTGTGCATTTTTATGTAGAATACAACAATAAAATACTCATGATTGGAGCTTTTATCAGTTTTGAGATATTTTCATATAAATAACGATAATTGCCAAAATTTTTCAACCTTCCGTCAACTTTGACTCTACCGAAATGGTCGAAAAACGCAATTGTAAGCTAAAACGCTTGTATTCTAGTAATATTCAATCATTTACCTTAATTGTGCAACTAATTGGAAGTCTCTAGCACAATATTTCGATTTATGGTGAATTTATGAAAAAACTTTTTCCTTACGTCCGTGCGGTAACTTCCGAAAAAAATCATACGTGCTATTGTGGTAATGTTTGCGCCATTTTAAAATTAGCCGTTATATAAAGTTTTATATATGGAAATGTGCACAATTTCATGCACAATACAACTAAAAACAACCCATGGTTGTAGCTTTTATCAGTTTTGAGATATTTTCATATAACAATAATTGCCAAAATTTCAACCTTCGGTCAACTTTGACTCTACCGAAATGGTCGAAAAACGCAATTGTAAGCTAAAACGCTTATATTCTAGTAATATTTAAGCATTTACCTTCTTTTTGCAACAAATTGGAAGTCTCTAGCACAATATTTCGATTTATGGTGAATTTATGAAAAAAATAACATTTTCTTTAAGTCCGGGCGGTAACTCTTCCGAAAAAATCATACGTGCGATTGTGGTAATGTTTGCACCATTTTAAATTAGCCGTTACATAAATTTTTATATATGAAAATGTGCGCAATTTCATGTAGAATACAACAATAAATAATTGAAGGTTGTAGCTTTTCTCATTTTTGAAATATTTGCATATAAATCACGATAAATAGAAAAAAAAACACGTTCGGTCAACTTTGACTCTACCGAAATGGTCGAAAAACGCAATTGTAAGCTAAAACTCTTACAGTCTAGTAATATTCAGTCATTTATCTTCATCTTGAAACAAATTCGAAGTCTCTAGCAAAATATTTAGATTTATGGTGAATTTAAAAAAAAATCTTTCCTTCCCTCCGCGCGCGGATTCTCCGCCACAAATCTCCGAAATACCTACGTCCCATTCTCGGAATATTTGCTCCGTTTCATATTAGGCATCTCATAGAGTTTTATATATGAAAATGTGCGCAATTTCATGTAGAATAAAACGAAAAATATTTGAAGGTTGTAGCTTTTCTTATTTCTGAAATAATTGCATATAAAAAATATATATATATAAAAAAATTCGACATTCGGTCAACTTTAACTCGTCAGATATGGTCGAAAACTGCAATTGTAAGCTAATACTCTTACAGTATAGTAATATTCAATCATTTGTCTTCATTTTGAAAGAAATTGGAAGTCTCTAGGACAATATTTAGATTTATGGTGAATTTTTGAAAAAAATATTTGTTTACATCCGCGCGTTACGAATTCATGCATTATTTTGTGATAATATTTTCTGTGTGTTGCTTTTATCGTTTTTTTTACAATGTTGTTATACCAAAATGATTGCAATTTAGTGTACATTACAACGAAAAAAAAGTAACTTGTTACCTTTCACACCGTTTTGGCGCACAGCGTGATTTGAATACAATTATATATGAAATTTCGTTTTTGCGCTATCATATATCGCATTATTTATATATGATAATGATAATTTTTTTCATTTCTGAGGTTGCATACTAAACTTCAGGCAATGACAAAAAAGGAGCCAAAAATGAACTCTAAATCTTGAAAACTAAGCACGCTGTGATTTTTTGAAAAAAATATTTTTTCTGCTTCCGCGCTTACTCCGAAACCCATCCGGCACACTGGAGACAATTTTTTATTTACCGCTCCGGCGTAAGAGGGTTAAGAAACGAAGATGGCACACAGTCGGACCTTCTCACTCAAGAAGCGCAATCAATCCTGTGTTGGGCAGAAGACGGGGATTATGTTGGTCCCTCAGTTTATCCTGGGCCATCACAATGTCTTAGCAGACGCCTTGTCGAGACTGAACGAAGTTGAAGGGTCGGAATGGACACTTGCCAGGAAGTCTTCGGCAGCCTCAGGAAGAAGTGGCCTGTCACAGTCGATCTATTTGCCACCCCACTGAATTTTAGGTGCCAGATCATCTTTGCCTCTTACCAGACTCCTCAGAGTGCCAGGACAGACGCTCTTTTGCAGGACTGGAAGGACCTTCAACCCTATGCATTTCCTCCGTTCGCTCTGGTGAGGTCAGTCCTCAACAAAGTGAGAGCAACCAAGCGTCTGGATCTCGCCTTGATTACCCCCTTCTGGCCACAAAAGGAGTGGTTTCCCGACCTACTGGAAGCTCTGGTGGAGCCCCCATTCGTCTGACAGAGAGACCAGATCTTCTCTAACAACCCCATTTTCATCGGTTCCATCAGAGGCTCCACATGCTCATCTTCATGCCTGGAGACTGTCAGGAGATTCTCCAAGCACAAAGGGTTCTCCCCAAAGTGGCGCGACAGTTGGCCGACCTAGTCTGCAGTGTTTTCCTCCGACATGGGACATTAATAAAGTCCTTAAAGTCTTTAAGTTTCCTCTGTTTGAGCCTCTGAATACGGCCGATTTTAGGGACCTCTCTTCTTAGCCACACTTCCTTGTCTTGCTGGCTACAGCCAAGAGGGTGGGTGAACTGCATGCACGCACTTTTCTGGTTGCTAGATCTGGACAAGACATGATTTTGTCATACCTTCCCAAATTTGTCACAAAGACTGAATCGTCTGATAATCCCATTCCCAGGTCTATCGTGCTGAAGTCGCTGGTCGACTTTGTCAGTAATTTAAATGAGGAATTAGTTCTTTGCCCTGTTAGGGCGCTCTCATGCTATTTACGCCGGACGAAGGACATTCAGGGTCGTCCCCGTCATCTGTTTGTTTCACTCTGAAATGTCAAGAGACCTATATCAAAGAATGGTGTATCCTTTTTTCTCAGAGATCTTATTATATTAAAACTGCTGGTTCGGCTGCCTGTGAGGGCCAGACGCCGAGAACACACAGTATTAGAGCAGTTGCTACATCAGCAGTTTTTATGAAGAACGTCTCGGTCGCCAAGGTGCTTGAGGCGTCAACTTAGCATTGTAATTCTGTTTTTTGCTTCCTTTTACTTGAGGGATATTTCTCTAGTTCTAGGCGACCTTCGTTCCTTGGGCCCGTTGGTGATGGCAGGACAGGTCGTCAGACAGAATTAGGTAGTCTTCCTGTTTTACGTTTGGTTGGTACCTGTATATTATTTTTTCTTTTTTGTTGTATATATTTTTTTGTTTTTACATAATAACTTATGGCAGTTTTTGGTTTAGTTATACAGTGTTCCCCCCGTATTCGCGTTCTCCGGATTTGCGGACTCACACATTCGCGGATTTTTCTTCGGAATCTATCTAGAAATTATTCGCGGACGGACTCGCCCATTCGCGGAATTTTCCGACGAAAATAATCACTAATTAGTGTATTTTAATGTTTATTTTCATGACTAAATACATTTTTATGATATGAAAATGATTTACTAATTTTCAAATATTAATTTTGATTAATACTGTATTAGTAAGTTTAATAAGTTTAAATGATATCGCATAATAAAAATAATAATTCTCTCTCTCTCTCTCTCTACTACAAAGATGTATGTTTTTTTGTATGATAAATAAATCAAATATATTAATTTATACAGCAATAATATCAATTCATTAAAGAAAATACCATATGGAAATAGTAAGATTTTTAGCTTATAAAGAAAAATTTAAAAAATTAAAAAAATAGGAAGAACGAAGGAAATCCCTGTCAGATTCTTTCTCTAACTCTAGGTACTAAAAACTCAGATATATGTATCAAGTTAAGTGACCGGAGGGGGGAAGGGAGCTGATTTGTGGCTGCCCTCACGTGGGCATGAAATTTCCACCCCCCCTCTCTCTCTCTCTCTCTCTCTCTCTCTCTCTCTCTCTGTCTCTCTGTCTCTCTCTCTCTCTCTCTCTCTCTCTCTCTCTCTCTCTCTCTCTCTCTCTCTCTCTCTCTCTCTCTCTCTCTCTCTCTCTCTCTCTCTTCTCTCTTCTCTCTCTCTCTCTCTCTCTCTCTCTCTCTCTCTCTCTTCTCTCTCTCTCTCTCTCTCTCTCTCTCTCTCTCTCTCTCTCTCTCTGTTTTACTGATGAGAGATTTTTATGGTACATATATGCGTAATATGTTTATTATATTTTCAAATAATAATAATAATAACTGTAATTACAAAAATCATATGTGAAAGTATTTTACAAATACTAACGATAATTCTCTCTCTCTCTCTCTCTCTCTCTCTCTCTCTCTCTCTCTCTCTTAAAGCGATGTATGGATATAAATTCATTAAAGAAAATACTAAATTGAAATTAGCAAGAATTTTAGTTTTCGTTTATAAATAAAAAGAATTACGTAAGAAGAATGAAAGAAAATGCTCATTACCCCCGCATCTCTCTCTCTAGAATTCCAGTAGCAAGCCGAGTTGGCTGGGGTCCAACAACTGTGCTGCCATATCGGTTACGATAATGTAACTCTCTCTCTCTCTCTCTCTCTCTCTCTCTCTTCTTTTACTGAGATGAGAGAATTTCTATGGTACATGTGTATGTTTATTAATATTTTTGCATAATAATATATAGTAATATAACTATATTCAAAATTCATATGTGATAGTATTTTAAAGAAGTACAATAATCTAGTCCACTTCACTCTTTTAAATAAGGACAACCCTCCCTTCTCTCTCTCTCTCTCTCTCTCTCTCTCTCTCTCTCTCTCTCTCTCTCTCTCTCCTCTCTCTCTCTCTCTGCTATTGGGGGGGGGCTGTTTATATATTTCTAATGGTAAAATGTTTAAGATTACTTTAAAATGATATTAATAATACCATTCAATGGTATATTTGATGTAGGATAATACTTTAAAATGACATTTGTAGTTGTGACTTCACATTTCCATTTGTTCCACTGTAAAAAGAAAATGGATGTCTCAAATAGTAACATTATGAAAGAAAACGTGCATGACTGAATACTTATGGGGGGACTGAATTATTTTCACATACGTAACAAAGTCATTCAGTACGTACATAGTATGTATTTATGTATAAACATAAAATGTAAGTTTTATACATTTAACTTACCTGTCAGATATATACTTAGCTATTTGACTCCGTCGTCCGACAGAAATTCGAATTTCGCGCACGACGCTACCTGTAGTCAGGTGATCTACTTACCTGCCGCTGGGTGGCAGGACTAGGAAACCATCCCCATGTTCTATCATATTTTTTCTGTCGGCCATACTGGCAACATCGTTTGTGGGTATCTCCGGCTGGATTCGTATTTTGCATCGCAATTGATCTTCGTTTGGACTTCTCGGTGACGTATTTGCATTGATTGTACTGGCATACGCGATTGTGGACCGTTTTTGGAATTTGATTTGGATTGTTTCAACATGATGTCTGATTCTGGAAATGTGGTGAGAATGTGTGTGAATGTGGGTTGTAAAGTTAGGATGCCGAAGGCATCGATTGATCCTCATACTATTTGCAGGAAATGCAGGATGTATGAATGTTCTTTTGGTAATACTTTGTAATGAATGCAAGGATTTGAGTGAGGAAGAATGGAAATCTCTAACCTCATACGTGAAGAAGTTAGAAAGAAACAGGGTGAGGAGGTCTTCTTCCAAACCTTTATCTAGTTCTAGCGGGGTTATTAGTAATATTATCCCTCTTCTCTTTTACTGCTCCCCATCTAATGTACCTGCTCCTTTATTAGAACACACAGATTCGGCATCTGAGATAGCGAATCTTAAAGCCGCCCTTCGGAAAATGAAACCAAAATGGCGGCCTATGAAGGTAAGCAGTGTGATTATAGTTGCTGTGGATAGTGATATAAGTGTCCCCAGTGCAGTGGAGGGGGCGTCTGATTGTCTTCACAACGCTCCCCAGGCCTAGACCTCTTTCAAGCTCCCAAGCCGGCCCAGAGGAGGAAGGAATGTCGAAAGCCGTAAGGAGGTTGTGGAGGATCCCCAACAGTCCAGACGTCCCTTTGGCATTTTCTGTATCGCCACAGAATGCCAGAGAACGTTACAGAAAAAGCGTTCTGCGTGAGTGTTTCTCCTCCTCTGGGTGGAGAATTCCTCACCTAAAAGAGGGTGGAGATCGGCGGATCTTTTCTCGCCCCCTTAAAAGACGTTTGGATGAACCCAGGATTACTTCTAGTCCTGAGCGTTTTCAAGAGAGGACCATCCAGTAAATTAAACAACCGAGAGGGTGACAATAATGAAAGAGACTAAAAGAATCCTTCGCACTATGCAGGATTCCATCACTTCTCTTGTGGGAGTTCTGTATAAAGACCCTCCCAGAAGGAAAGACGATTTCCTGCCTATTAAAAGTCTAGGCTATCGAGGGTTCAGACTCGCCATAGTATTTTGTCTTCCTCTGATTTGGAATCGGATTCATCAGCCTTGCATAGGCCGAGCAGGATCCGTTCTCCTGTCAACGCAGGCACGAGGACGCCAGACAAGAGCGTCGAGTTTGCGAGACGTGAAACGTCAGCCAGGCGCGAGCGTCAAGATAGGCGCGTCACGTCAAACCAGAAAGCGGACGTCCCCAGGAGCGAGCTCCAGGCAAGAGCCAGGACGCTTCGAGGCGCGAGACGTCAACAAGAAGCAGGACACCTCTCAGGAGAGAGTCGTCAGGCAAGCGCGAGGACGCTCCTAAGCGGTTGACGCCAGCAAGAAGCAGGACGCCTCCCATGGGAGCGGCTTCTCCTGATAGAGAATCGTCAGGAAAGAGCGATCTCCTTCTAACCTGGAACTAGAAGAGATTTCTGAGAAGAAGTTTCAACTAACGAGGGACTTTCCAATTATAAAGTTTTAGCCTCGTTACTTCTAGAGGAGTTTGCGGATTCTCTTAGTCCTGCAGCTCCTCCTTCGCCGAGATCTCTGTTTTCGAGCACAAAAACCCCGAAATCCTCGGCTTTCTTAAAGATGAAAACCGTCGATCTCAATGAAGAAAGCCCTCCAGTCTTTAGATTCGTGGCTTTTATCTAAAAAGGAAACTTTGAGAATGGTTTATTGCTCTCCTCCCTCCAAACTGACGGGGAAAAGAGGCATTTGGTATAAGAGAACAAGAGGCGATTGGGATTGATGCTCCCTTCGTCGGCAGATTCAGATTTCTCGAGTCTTGTAGAGTCTGTGAGAAGACAGTCTCTCAATTCAGCAAAGGCGTCATGGAGTATGTTGGAATTAGATCAGCACCTTAAGGGAATTTTCATGTCTTAGAGGTGTTCAACTTCTTGGATTGGTCTCTTGGGGTGCTGGCTAAGAGACGAGTGAGCCAGACTTTCTAGATCCAGAAACTTTGCACAGTGTCCTATTCTTGCATGGATAAGGCTGTGCAAGATGGTTCTGGTGGGAGTTAGCGGCTCTTTTTGGATCTGGAATGTTTAAAGAAAAGATCTCTTTACAGTTCCTTTCTGACGAAAGGAGTTTCCCCTTCTCGAGGTCCCGCTCTATTATTGCGCACCTCGGTCAGAACATCTGTTTCCTTCATCTTTAGTGAAGGATGGTTGCGAGATCCTTGTCGGAAAAGCTACGCAGGACCTTCTTGTACAATCTACAAAGAAAAGTAGACCTGCAGTTAAGACTCAGAAGAAGGTGGCTCGGACTCCAGTGGTGCCCTTTCGTGGAGCCCCTTCAACTCGATCAACCTCGGAGAGAAGACCCTTCGACCAAGCCGAGGGAGGTCTTCCTTCCGCTCTTTTTTTTAAAAGAGCAAATAGCAGCCATGTCCTCCAAGCACAGGTAGGGGCCAGACTTCAATACTTTCTGGATGCCTGGTCCGTAAAAGAAGTAGATCCCTGGACTCTGTCTGTCCTACAGAAGGGGTTACATCATTCCCTTCGTAGACAGACCTCCTTGGTAACATCTCCAAAGGATTTGTCGACGAGTTACAAGGACCCTGGACTGAACGAGACTCTACTTCAGACGGTGGTGTCGATGAGGGACAAGAATGCAATAGAGCTAGTGCAAGATCCTTTCTCCCCGGGGTTTTACAACCGCCTTTTCTTGGTTCCAAAGGCTTCGGGGGGATGGAGACCCGTCCTAGATGTAAGCGTCCTGAACAGGTACGTGGAGAAAAAGAAGTTCTCCATGGAGACTTCAGCTTCAGTTCTGTCTTCCCTACGTCAGGGAGATTGAATGGTATCCCTGGACCTTCAGGATGCTTACTTTCATGTTCCGATTCACCCATCGTCAAGAAAATATCTAAGATATGTTGTTCAAGGACAAATCTTCCAATTCAGGGCCTTGTGCTTCGGCCTATCGACCGCCCCTCAGGTATTTACGTATCTGATGCGGAACGTGGCCAAATGGCTTCATTTAGAAGGGATACACATCTCAATGTATCTCGACGATTGGCTAATCCGGGCCAAGTCAGAGAAACGGTGTTTGGAGGACCTACAGTCTACTTTGAACCTAGCGAAGACGTTAGGATTACTCGTGAACCTCGAGAAATCGCAGATGATCCCCAGTCAGAACTTAGTCTATTTGGGGCATTCGGATGGATTCTCGGGGTTTTCGGGCTTTTCCGTCCCAGGAAAGGATTGCTCGGGGATTACAAAAAATAAAACTCGAGCTTCCTAGAGAAAGAACGGAGTTCGGTGAGGAGTGGTTAAGTCTTCTGGGAACCCTTTCCTCACTAGAACAGTTCATTTCGCTAGGAAGACTCCACCTTCGCCCTCTTCAATTCTTCTTAAGAAGAATTTGGAGTTGGAAGAACGGACAGCTTTCGGACACTTTCAGTATTCCTCTGGAAGTAAAGAATCATCTGAAGTGGTGATTTTTCCCTTAGAAAAGAAACGAGGGCTTGTCTAGAAGTTCGGAACCCAAACCTAATCTTGTTCTCAGACGCTTCAGAGAAGGGATGGGGAGCGACTCTAGGGACAAAAGAAATATCAGGCCAATGGAGGAAGGATCAGCTAGACTGGCATATAAACTCCAAAGAACTTTATGACGTTCTTCTAGCTCTAAAAGCCTTCGAGACACAGGTGTTAGGTCAAGTGGTACAGGTCAACTCGGACAACACCACAGCGTTGGCCTATATCAAGAAACAAGGGGGAACTCACCTCTCTTTCTCTGTTCCATATAACAAAAGAAGCTGTTGTTTTGGGCAAAGAAAAGAGTTGACTCTTCTCACAAGATTCGTGAAGGAGGAGAGAAGAACAATCAAGACAGCTAAGCAGGTTAAACCAAGTCTCCCCCACAGAATGGACCCTTCACATTCAGGTGTGTCAAGCTCTGTGGTCCCTGTGGGGCAGTCCCATATAGACCTATTCGCCACCTACCTATCCAGAAGGATAGAGAACTTTTGCTCCTTAGTGGAAGACCCGAGAGCGATAGCGGTGGACGCCATGCTACTGGACTGGTCCAGGCCTAGATGCCTACGCCCTTTCCCCCCTTCAAAACAATTTTATGGAGTGGTGTTAAGAAAGTTTGCGGCATCAAGAGGGACGAGACTAACACTCATCGCTCCCTTTTGGCCGTCTCAAGATTGGTTCACAGAGGTACAGGAATGGGCAGTGGACTTCCCAAGATCTCTTCACACAGGAGAGATCTTCTCAAACAACCCATAACATTTCGAGAGGTACCATCAAAACCTCCCCGCTCTCGCTCTGACTGCCTTCGACTATCGAAAGACTTGTCAGAGCGAGAGGCTTTTCAAGCAAAGCTTCAAAAGCAATTGCTAGAGCCCGGAGATCTTCAACTATTTGGGTCTACCAATCAAAATGGGGATGTATTTAGAAGATGGAGTAAGAAGAATAAACTGTCCTCTTCCGATACCTCTGTGACCAACATAGCTGATTTCTTGATTTTCCTTAGGGAAGATCAAAATTATCAGTTTTCTACCATTAAAGGTTATCGAAGTATGCTTTCGGCGTATTTCGAAACAGAGGTTTGAGAATTGCAGAAGATAAAGACCTCCACGTCTTATTAAGATCTTTTGAAACCTCAAAAACCTTTTCTCCTCGCACTCCGAACTGGAACCTAGATGTAGTTTTGAGATTTCTATCATCTAGTAGATTTGAACCTCCTCTCAACGCGTCGTTTAAAGATCTAACGAGAAAATGTATTTTCTTGTTGTCGTTAGCGACTGCGAAGAGAATTAGTGAAATACACGCTCTAGATTCTCGAGTAGGATTTAAGAGTGATGCAGCAATTTGTTCTTCCAGACTCTGTTTCTGGCCAAGAACGAGAACCCCTCAAACCCTGGCCAAAGAGAGTTTTTGAAGTTAAAGGACTTTCAAATCTAGTAGGAGAGGAATTAGAAAGATCTTTATGTCCGGTTAGAGCTTTGAAGTTCTATTTAAAGAAGAAGAATGAACTAAACGGATGTAAACAAAGCCTGTGGTGCGCAGTTAGGGATCCTAGTAGACCCATGTCAAAAAAATGCATTAGCATTCTTTGTGAGGAGCATTATTACGGATGCTCATAATGACTGCACTGAAGACTTTCAGGACTCTCAGAGTGAAGGCTCATGAGGTTAGAGCGGTAGCCACTTCATTAGCATTTCAGAAGAACATGTCTTTAAAAGACATTGTGGATGCGACTTACTGGAGGTGTAATTCAGTGTTCGCATCGCACTATCTCAAGGACGTTAAAGTAACATATGAAAAGTGTTTCTCTCTGGGTCCTTTTGTATCAGCCGATACAGTGCTAGGGGCTGGGAGCACATAACGATCCTTAGAAAAATTTGTATTTGTTCAAAATTTTGATAGTACATGATCTACCTTGTGAGACGAGTTGTTTGGTTTTTTTCTGCTGATTAGTATGCTTGCTGGCGCACGGACGTCCGAGCTTGGATCAGTGGGGGGAATCAAGAGACGTCTTACTGACTAGATTGTACAAACATTTTTTTTAAAATTTTATTTTTTATTTTTGTACTTTACTGTACGAATGTTTGTATTTCGAGTTTGTGGTCGTTTGCAAGAGGTTAGGGGATAACTTCTGGCAATCTTAGAACTAACATGGATAGGTTGAGGTGATCGGGATCGATGTTGTGCTCCTTGTATAAGGTCTTGTCAAGTAAGTGGATAAGCACCCATTGACGTAGTCCTTCCAGGATCTACCAAGTAAGCGGGTAAGACCCCTTTGGCAGAACCACAAGAACTCTTAGCCATAGATCAATATCTCGCTGAGGCTCTTGAGACTGTCTAGACTCCTGGATTGTATTCATGAAGTCTTCAGTCTAAACAGGTAGGAACCAAGGTTTTATTTATTTATTACCTACAACGATAGTTGTGATTCCTGTTTGATTCTATATTTAGCTGTCTCTTTCCCACCTCCAATGGTGTGAATCAGCTAAGTATATATCTGACAGGTAAGTTAAATGTATAAAAATGATATTGTTATGATACAATAAAGTTTTATACATACTTACCTGGCAGATATATACAAAATTATACCCACCCTACCTCCCCTCAGGAGACAGGCGGTATAGAAAAAATATGATAGAACATGGGGATGGTTCCTAGTCCTGCCACCCAGCAGCAGGTAAGTAGATCACCTGACCTACAGGTAGCGTGTGCGCGAAATTCGAATTTCTGTCGGACGACGGAGTCAAATACCTAAGTATATATCTGCCAGGTAAGTATGTATAAAACTTTATTGTATCATAACAATATCATATTTACTTTAAAATAGTATTAATAATATTTCAAAGATTAATATGAACCATAATAGGATATTTTATGTATATTTGATGAAGGATGGTCTTTAAGGGATACTTTGGTATTTGCATGTTTAGGATAGGGGTTTATGAGCATTTTTAGAGGGGGTTCCAAACATTCGCGGATTTTAACTATTCGCGGTGGGGTCTGGTACACATCCCCCGCGAATATGGGGGGACCACTGTAATGGGAATTAGGCAGTTTGGTATTTAGGTGTTGTTGATGACAAGGACTAGCTGCTAGACAACTCATGCTGCTTCCATTGTCAGTGTGACATGGGACCAGCCACTGGGTTGTTGGGACTGGCGACTATGCTTCTCCCAAAGTCGATGCCGACCTAGGACTAGCCACTGGTTCGCTTGTCCTGACGACTCACACTTCTTCCATTGTCCTTCTGGATAGGGAATTAGTCAATGGATCGTCTGCTGTCATCTGGTGACTCATTCACCATCTACTTTTTGTCTCCCCTGTTTTCTCGGAGTCATACACTCGTGCGAGATCAGGCGACATTTAGTAGCCCTGAGTTTCTTGTTGACGGCGTCGGTTGCGTTAATACACCCTCCAATGATCGTAAACATGAGACCAGGTTGGACTGCCGGCACTCATCCTTCGGGACTGAGTCTCCTTTTTGCTCCCCGCCCCTTTCTCTTGGCACCAGAAAGCTCGAGTCAGGAGTTGCTCATGAGCCTATATCGCTGCTGGCAACGTTGGGTTGCGTTGATACACCCCCAATGTTTGCTTGGCTTTGAATCGCCCAGGCAGTCCAGGCACTCATCCTTCAGGGAAAGAGTTGTCAATACCCGATCCTCTCTATTGGCGCCAGACATTCGTGAGAGAGCAGGTGTTGTAGTGCTTGATAAAGTCATCGGGGTGCAGCCTTGCTGTCCTCATTTTGTCTGACTGGTCACCTGACTTTAGTACAGACTGACTGACTATACACTTACTCCTTGTCCTTTACTACCGCAGTTCTGCGGCATTATGGTAGGAGACTTTGAGTTCTTAGTATCTTAGACCTCGGGTTGAGTTTTTAACTACCTATGATATATATTTCTTTGATTGTTTTATGTCCTATTCTCTCTGAAGGGGAAATTGTACTCGGATTCCCTCCTCCTTTTCAGTGGTTAATTGGGCTAGATAAATTATATTAAGGTAATGTTTATTAATTTGGAATTTTTATTCTAAAATTAATATTAATACTTACCTGTATAATTTATCTAGTCCCACCCATCCTACCCCACGATCTGCCTCTCACAACTGATTTTCAGGGAAGGTTTTGTATCTGTCAACGGCAGCGTTGCCAACTGGCGGACAGAATAGGAGGTAACTGGGTTGCCAGTGTGGTAAATTTTGGTGCGGCTTTTGGGGATTTAGGGCTAGATAAATTATACAGGTAAGTATTATTAATATTAATTTTAAAATAAAAATTCCATTTATAACTGCTGCATTATCACAATGAAAAGTATGTCGTAGGCTACACAGTTTTATGTAATTGCGATAGAAAAAGTCAGTGTTTGCTTAGCTAATCTGTGCATGTGTGTAAGCGGTCATTTCTGATATATGTACTGTATTTGCCTCATATTTCACCAAATTTTAAAGGCACAGCAACCCTCTTCCCATAATGAAGTGAACCGTGATTCATAATTCAGTAAAAACTTTAGGAGCTAAGCAGTCTCTATACTAGATGCTGATACTAAGCATTTGTGGGTTAGAACTTTGACCATGGTTAAAGAAACATTGGGTTTGTATTGTGACTTTCCATATTTTTAACCTAATCCAGATTTCAGTTTATCACTACCTGAACCACTAGTTGGTGGTTGTGCATAGGCCTAAGGTAGCCTATATAGGCTGGTTGAATGCCCTAGTCCTTTGAGGACCTGAAGTTATCAATGTCATTCGAATGTGTTTTGTATGATCTTGGTATATTTTGTGTAGTATTTAGGAATAATATATGATTTACGTATCCTGAAATGTGTTGCGAATGTTGTGAATCCATCTAAATCTTTTAGATGATTTCACTCGTGTAGGAAGATGCAAATGAAGGAACTGTACTCTGCCAAGTTGTAATATATAGCATTAAGCATTCAGTGGGGTTTGGTTTTGGTACTGGTAACTCAACTGTTGGGCAGATTGTACATAGTACTGTTTTTGTGTATGGTGGTGAGGATGGTGGAAATAGGCGAAACTTAAGGTTCTTTGCAGTGTCCCTTTCTTAGGCCCCTAGCTGCAACCTCTTTCATTCCTTTTACTGTAGACTACCACCATTCATTCGCTTTCTTCTGTCTTACTTTCCACCCTCTCTTAACAATTATTGCATAGCACAGCTGTGTGTACATGTTACAGTGCCAGGCCTTTGGCCTCAATTCTGTATGCATTCTATTCATATCACAACTGTGAGGCAATTTCCATTTCAGCGCTAAATGACCTCAAAGGTACCAGTGCTTAGCCTCTGCCCTAATTCTTGTACGTATTACATTCCATTCTAGTGTTTGGGACAATTGCTTTCCTGGGTATTGGTAAATTATTGTAATAATATATACAATGTTGTTTGCTTTAGATTTAGTTATAGAAGAAAAACTGAATTGAAATTTGTATTATCTGATGTTTATTTTCTAGAATGCTTCAATTTTCTTATAATTTGAAGGAGACTGAAAGCATCTACTTTTCCATTTCAGGATGTCAGCTGAAACATTCCATGACTAGATTTATGGTAACAAAGAAGTTACCATTCAAACCAGGCGTATTTCGACCATTTGGTAAATGTCTGTGTTAAGTTTTTTTCCCCCTGCAACGATTTATATTCCAAGTACATTGTAAATGTATGTTTGTTGTACAGATAGATTATGAGGAAAGAATCGTTTAAAGGGGACTGAGAATTAGGAAGGGGGAGAACAGGGACCTATTGCAGACATTGGGCTACATGACGCTAGATATGTTGTACTGTGCTACTGTCATGCAGTTTTAATGTCAGTGAGGGTGTTATTAACAGTTTGGGGAGTGCAACTTGTTTTTGAAGGAAAATAGAACCTAAGAAAAGTTAAAATTGTGGGGAATAGTTGATAATGACCTTGAATGGAGTTGGTAAGTTGATAATACCTATAATATGTATGGTTTAGTAGGTTGTCCTTGGTCATAATACATTGGTAGGTACATGGCCTAGGTGAGATTGGTGTTGGTTCAGATTCTGGTAGAGGCAGTTGGTCTGAGAGTAGGATCCTGGCTTTCAAGCATTGGTGTTAAGAACCCCAGACATTTTAGTATTTGCTATCAAGTTGCATGAGAACTTGCAAATTTTTCAGAAATTCCTTTTCTAATGAGTGGGGTGTCATTCTTGATTGACCTTTCAAACCTTGCATTATATTGTTTAGAGTTTTGGAAGTTATTTGTGCTGTTTCATTCACTAGATGTGTTGTTGATTTATTTCACATGTCTAGTATATTTTCCCCATATCATATTTACTGTATTTGATTGCCCTCCTCATAATCTACATTCGAGGAATTTCCTATAGATTTGAAAGAGGTTGCTGGTGGATTTCTTTCCTCTTCACCTCTAGAACTGGAGTACCCTATATGGCCCTCTGTACTAGGTTTCATCTCAGTGGACTAACAACCCAGTGTGGCATTTAGGGGAATGCAGATTATCAGGGTGATCTTTGTTGCTGTATTAATGGTATAATTTTTTTTAGAGCAGGAATAAAGATGGGCTTCTTTAAGTATGCAGTAACTTTACTTTTTATACATTCAACTTACCTGTCAGATATATACATAGCTATTACTCCGTCGTCCGACAGAAATTCGAATTTCGCGGCACACGCGGCAGGTAGGTCAGGTGATCTACCCCCCGCCGCTGGGTGGCGGGAATAGGAACCATACCCGTTTTCTAATTCATATTTTTTCTGTCGCTTGGAATGTAAACAACGTTTGCAGTTCCTCCTGATGGATTTTCGTGTTTCATCGCCATCGATCGTCTGGGCTAACTTTTACAGGGAAGTAATGGATCTTTGGTTCGGCATACGCTTTTGTTAACTTTTAGAATTTTTTGATAAAATTAACTTCGAAAATTTAGAAGATTAGTGACGTGTAACTACCGAAGTTTTCGGTAGACACTCATCCACTTTCACGAAAGTGAATTACGTATATTTTCATGAAAGGGAATTACTTATATTTATTCATTAATACAAATAAGTGTTTAGAGTTTGATTGAGGAAATGTATATCTTTCTTCCTAGTTGGGGAAGTCAGAAAAGTAACTATCCTTTAGAAGCTTTATTAGCTCTTGTGTTAACGAGCAATTATAGTAGTAACAGTACTAGTAGTTGTTGTACCCTCATCACCTTACTCCGCAGAATCTACAATATCATATTTGCAAATTGTAGACTTTGGATATAGTTCAAATGCGAACTCTTAGAACGTAAGAAGTGAATATAGTGTTCCCCCATTACAATGGAGGGTGCGTCTGATCGGCTCTGTCTCGCTCTCAGGTCTTGACCTCTTCCAAGCTCACAAGCCCAGAGGAGAAGGAATGTCGAAAACCGTAAGGAGGTTTCAGAGAATCCCCACCGGTCAGGCATCCCCTCGGCAGGTTCTGTAGAGCGTCCCAGACTGCCAGGGATAGCCATTGGAAAGGCATCCTAAAACAGTGTTTCTCCCTTTTTATGCCTACGGTTCCTCGATGGATAGAAGAACTTCAAATGAATGAAATTGGCGAAGATCCTCGTATAATGCCTTCTGGTAGAATTATTCAAAATGAGAATGACATTAATCGTCCACCTTTCGGAATCAGGCGACGATTTAGCGCCTTCTAATATTAGAGATCATTCGATAACATTTGTGATAAAGTCATTGTTCGAACATTTTTTTTTTTCGCAACTAGACGAGAGCGCTATCCCATGGGGGTATGAAATTGTTATTTCAACATAAAATTCCCCATCGGTGCATTTTTAGATATAAATCTATTATGATGAGAACGATTTAGATTGTTTGTCAATCGAATGAATTATATGGATCTCGTTGAGTGATAAAGCATATATGTATGACTTTTAAGCTTCTAGCTCCTACCATGCTTAGGACAAAATCGCCTTGGGAATACGGTATGGCAAGGCATAGACATACCGAAATTTATGCTATAATGGTCAAGTGAAATCCTTACAAAATTTCCTAAATTAATACGGTTTACCTTAATGTAACAGTATTATAGAGGATTCTATTACGCTAGAGTATGAGTTATATGATGCTATCGTGTCTTCGAGAAGTGATCGGAGAAGCATATCTTTATTGGTGGATTGAGAGTAGGATAGAACATTTTTCTTCGTGTTAGAAGAGGTTTCCATGAATTACCAGTACCCTTCTAGGACTTTCCTAGGAAGGAATAGGTTTAAAAGAATTGTTTAGACGACACCTATTTAGTTTCTAGACTTGTCGAAGTCTTGTTAGCTTAATTATGCTTATATAAAAACTTCCTGAAGTTCGATAATAATTTATAAGATTCCTTTATTTAATGGAGTAACTGGCAACTCTGGAAAGAAGGAAGGCCAAAACTGCTTTTCGCTTTGAAGACCAACGCAGTCGCAGTACCATCTTGTTTCTCAGTCGTGAGAGGTCGTTTACAGCTCTCTCTTCCTGCGGGAATGGGGATAAACTAACCGTATCCTCTTCCCTCCCACAATCGTGGTCTTAGCCTCGGATTGAGGGAATACTGAAGCTATCATAAATAAAATATTGTCTGCCTTTTGTTAGGAATCTTTCAATAAGAAGGATATTACAACCTTTAAATGCTGTTTACCGTAGGTAACATGATTAAAGGATTCTAATGCAGCAGAACATGATATTATTTAATACACTCATACTTACGAAAGCATGGCTTATTAGAATACATACTTAGTGAGAAGAGAGATGTAATAGAGATTCACTTCAAGACTACGGTATGGTTAAGTCTTTCGAGAAAGGACACAACCGTATTTAGTCGGATATTGTGCAGAAGTTGTATGAGTCGGATGGGTAACATTCTTTTAGTGGGAAATGGTTTCCCTGAATGGATTATACTACGTATATAAAAGTTTTTCATAATAAGAACGGAATTAACATATGAAAGGATGTCGGGTACCATAAAGACACAGATGTTCCTGGCACATAACATAAAGATAATTAGTAGGAGGCGCCAGCCTGGCGCAGATGCGCCACCCTGGCGCAGGTTCCGCCAGCCTGGCGCAAATTGCGCCAGCTTGGTGCAATAAGCCTAGAGCACCATCCAAAATATTTCTCGTTTGAGCGAGTTATTAAATAAGAGCAATGCAAGAATTTGCGAGTCCGTGAGAACCTCGATCGACGATAATAACTGTTAAAGTATGTCTAACATTTATTGCAAAGAGTTGTGAGAACCTGTGAGAAGTCTTCTTCATAGATCTCTTAGCAAGAAGAAGACGAACAGTCTTCCTGTAGACTGCTTCCTTTTCCTCAAACCATGCCATAAGGAATCATAAGCGCCAGCCAGACGCCTGGCTCTAACTAGAAAATAATTAGTTAATAGATATACCTTAGAGCAAATTATGCTTTCCTACATAGAGCTGGGAAGTTACTCAGTCCCCTCGCACTGGAGTGGTCCTTCTCGTTCATGATAAAAGGGGGGGGGGGGGGGGGGGATACGGAAGAATTAACCGAGGAAAGAATAATTCCCCTTTATTCCGATATACTCGGATTAGAGGAAAAATTGAGAAGAAACATCCAACTATGGAAGTACTGTAGAATTATAGGATTCTTATCAGCACTCCTTTCTTATTTTGGATATAGAGATTTCCCCCCTGAACCCAAAGGGTTTTTTGCCAAGTAATAGGCCATAAAGGCTCCAGCCAGGCTTTAACCAGCGATAGGCGCCAACCAGCGCGAGCGCCAGCTAGGCGGCGCCAGGCGTCAGCCAGGCGCGAGCGCCAGGCTTTAACCAGGCGATAGGCGCCAACCTGGCGCGAGCGCCAGCCAGGCGCGAGCGCTAGCCAGGCGCGAAGCGCCAGCCAGGCGCAAGACATCAGGATCTCCAATTTCTCAGTATTTGGAGATAGACTTTCCAAGAGTTTCCTCTTTGAGAACTGACACAAGATCAGTTTTTTCCTGCCAGGGACACAAGTTGTCGCGCAGGCGGCCGTGGCCCTTGTCAGGATTAACTGAAATTGCGGAAGTCTCTAACAAGAACAGACTTCTCATGTCAGGTAATATAGTGGTCGTGTGAGCGACTTCTTTCCTGGCAAGAGGAGTTGTTTTGGGAGAAACTCTTTTTGCCAGATCAACCCTCTACTGACAATTATTCTAGATATCGCCACAGGCAAACGTAGTAACGTGTCAGGATAAGTGGGTTCTTCTGCTTTATAGACCTTTACATGGGTAAGAGAACTGATATCTTTAGAGGTCTCTCGCTTTCCTCAACCTTATGAGACAAGTGATAGAAAATATATCGGACTCATAAGTTAATCTGGTGCAGGTTTTAGAAAGACCTTGGCAACCCCTTTTTTATTGCACGTTTTCGGCTAGTCCCTTGAACCATGCAGCCCCTCTTTCTCCTCTTTCATTGTTATTAACAGCCTACTCCTATGTAAACATATAACAAGGGAGACCTTGTAATGTTTTGGTACTGGGAAAAGACTCGTAGGAGCTCTCAGTATTGGATGAGAGGCTCTTTCAAGTAGTATCTGAACCGTACATTACGGCCTGATGTCCTAGGATAGGAATCTTGAATGATTCTCCTCGATCCTGGATCAGTTAGTAGGAGAATAGGATAATAATTTGTTTTGCAGAATAACGATGATAGAATTTTTCCATTCTCTCTTGCCCCCAGGCACGAGGACAGGAAGAAAAGAATTTAAGAGAGAGGTAGCAATATACGCCATCTTATGTTATAGAAAGGGGAATAAAATTTAGTCTTTTTCCCCTAAAAGATAAACTCTTTACAGAATGTAAGACAAAGGGCGTCAAAGAAAGAGAGGATATATGTTATGCCTCATTTTAGACTTAGAGAGGTTGGATTCTCAGAGGTCACGTTCTTCTCACAGCAGGTTTTGGAAGTCTTTTCCAAGACAGTCTGAATATTCTTTCAGCATCTATTTTAAATGGACCTTAACAACCTCTCCACTCTGAGTCTGTCTGCGTGCAGACTGACCAGAAGTGGACATGAATGAGAGGATGTTTTCAAGGTAAATGACAGTAGTCATGGATAAGATATATAATTACTGCAGATCGTGCTTGAGGGAATGAGGAAACTGTCCTTCTTTCCGATACCTCTGTGAACCACATAGCGGTTTTGGTTTTTTCTTCCCTTTCAGAGGGAAGAATTACCTTTGTATATATCTGCTATCAAAGAACGCAGTAAAAGACTATACTCTGTCTCTATAAAGGGAATTGGAGATAGCGGAGCATTAAGATCTTCAGGATCTTACACAATACCTCTATACGACAAGACTTGGAGATCTTATAGTTACAATGGGATCCTATTTGGGCCTCAGATTCCGTGTTCTGACAAGATGGAACTGCTCCTCATCAATGTTTCTCTTGGTACTAATCGACCAAAAGGACGAGTGAGATTTTGGGCTTGGAGTCTGGAATCAAATTCTAGAAAGACTCGGCAATGGGTTCCTGCCAGCATGGTATGTTTGGCAAAAGAACTATAACCTTTTATTCCTGGATCAACGCTTTCAGATAAAGGATTCGTTGTCCAGGCAATGTATTTACGTTGTTATCTACAAATGAAGATAAGGTTTAAACGTTTGCTGACAGAGTCTTTGGAATACGATGAGGGCTCAAAACTACTTCCCAGAAGGTTCGAAGAGATATATTTAAAGAGCTAGAAATCGGGAATCCTCCCAATTTCAGCTCAGTCTCTCCTTAAAAGCTTCCAGGCTCTTTCCCTGCCTTCGTGCAAGGATAGGGAAGATTTTTGCAACGAGAGAACTCGTCAACATGTAGGAAGAGTGCTCGTTAGCAACTGAAGTATCAAGTATGATCCTCCTTGGAGGAAGACTGGTCTCTCGGACTATTAGATTTCCTATCGTCTACTGGATGTAGCCGACTAAAATTACCTCCCCTTGTTGCAGAGGCCATAAGCTCAAAGTGAAAGAATTTCTTCCACCCTTTTCCTTTCTCCTGATAAACGATTGTGGATGTTCAGGCTTTCGGACAATGTAGCGCCAATCAGGCGCCAATTGCCAAACAGGCGTAAGACGCCAGAGCAAGACAGTCCAAATAAACACTGTCATTGTCTGATGAGGAGAAGGAGTAGGCCTCCAATCTGGCGCAGATGCGCTAGAGGCGAATAAATCAGGCAAATAAAGTGTCCGAGGTGGACATCGCCAGTTTTCATCGAGACTCTTAACAAGCTCGAATCTCCAGCAAGTGGGGAGAAGTCAGCCAGGTGCGAGGAGCCAGCCAGGCGCGAGGCGCCAGGCAAGCGAAGCACCAGCCAGACGCGAGGCGCCAGCCAGACGCGAGGCGCCAGCCAGACGCGAGGCGCCAGCCAGACGCGAGGCGCCAGCCAGACGCGAGGCGCCAGCCAGACGCGAGGCGCCAGCCAGACGCGAGGCGCCAGCCAGACGCGAGGCGCCAGCCAGACGCGAGGCGCCAGCCAGACGCGAGACGCCAGGCAGGCGCGAGACGCCAGGCAGGCGCGAGACGCCAGGCAGGCGCGAGGCACCAGTCAGGCGCGAGGCACCAGCCAGGATTAGGCGCCAGCCAGGCGCGAGACGCCAGCCAGGCGCGAGGCGCCAGTCAGGGGCGAGGCGCCAGGCTCTAGCCAGGCGCGAGTGAGGCGCCAGCCAGGCGCGAGCCAGGCAGGCGCGAGGCACCAGCCAGGCGCAAGCCAGGCTCTTGGGCTTCAGTCCATGCCAGAGATCTGTGTTGCAAAGAAAGCCCTGTCTTCTTTGGAAAGAGTGGAATCGCTAAAGCCACTTCTTGAGTAACCTTGATGTTTCCTTCAAACAGCTAAGATTAAAAGCGTTTGAAGTTTGCGAGCTTTTAACAATTCTTGTTCTTTTCCATAACATATGTCGTGAGAGTCCATATTAGCTTGTAATAACGGGAGATGCAACTCTGTGTTGACTTCTCTTTGCACAAAGGAGATCAAGTGGGCCTATGAGAGATCCTTCTCTCTTTGTTATACGTGTCCACGGATGCGTTGCTGGGCATAGGGAGCCGACACTGATCCTTAACTAGTGAATTAAAAATTTTTTTTTTTTTTTTTAATTTTAACATAAGTGTATTATTTTCTGGGGTTATTTGAAATGATTTGGGGATAGCTCTTTTCAAATTAATCCACAAAACCCTCGTGTTAGGATCAGGTGATCGGGATCGGTGTTGTGCTCCTTAAATTATGCCAATAGGCATTGGTGTATTGTCATGTAAGTGGATAAGACCCATTGACAAATGACCACTAGATTCTGTCAAGTAAGTGGATAAGACCCCATTGACAGATCTACAAGAACTCTTAGCCATAGGTCACATCCTCGCTGAGGCTCTTGAGACGAAGCAGACTACTAGCAATAGCTAGGAAGTCGACCCTTCGTCTAAACACATAGGAACCAAGGTTTTATTTATTTATTACCTACAACGTATGTTGTTTACCTGTCTATTCAGTAATAGCTTGTCTTTTACCCTCCACCCCCAATGTGTGAATCAGCTATGTATATATCTGACAGGTAAGTTGAATGTATAAAAATGATATTGTTATGATACAATAAAGTTTTATACATACTTACCTGGCAGATATATACAATTAAATGGCCCACCCAGCCTCCCCTCAGGACAGCTGGAAGAAAAAATATGAATTAGAAAACGGGTATGGTTCCTATTCCCAGCCACCCCAGCGGCGGCGGGGGGGTAGATCACCTGACCTACCTGCCGCGTGTGCCGCGAAATTCGAATTTCTGTCGGACGACGGAGTAATAGCTATGTATATATCTGCCAGGTAAGTATGTATAAAACTTTATTGTATCATAACAATATCATTTTTCTTGAGCTGAACCAGTTAGATCTTGTACGAAGGAGAGAACCTTAGGCTAAGAGAAGAAAAATAACTGTTGAACACTGAAGTTTGTCCATATATTTTTAAACCACCATGTGCAACACATTTTTTATTATTCTGTTATAGACAGTAGTAGCAGAGAAGACTTACGCTGTAGGTAAACTGCTAATCTCCTCATTAGATGAGGGAAATATTGAAGTAAAAAGTCTAAAAGAAAGTGATGAAGAACAGATATTAGAAGGAATTTGATAGTGACACACTCCTGAAGTTATTTTGAAGGAGCAGTTTTTTTAATTCTTTTGGGAAAAGTATACTTTGAGTTGAAAGAATTAATTTGTCAAAGTTTGAAGAAAAAATAGGATGCAAATTTAATCAGTTTGTCCTTAACATACCCCAAGTCTTAATTGTATTATCAGTCCTGTAGACACCCTTGGGATTTGTCAGAATCAAAGAAAAGGGATATGGTGGGTGACCTATTTTAACCCTTAATGGACGGCATGATCATATGAGGAACTTTAACAGGTTTTGAGTGATGGATGGATTTCTGAAAAATTTGCACATTCTCATGCAGCTTGATAGCAAATACTAAAATGTCTGGGGTTCTTAATACTAAAGCTTGAAGCCAGGATCCTCTTCTCAGACCAACGGCCTCTACCAGAATTTGAACCAACACCAGTCTTACCTAGGCCATGTACCTACCAATGTACTATGACAACAACCTACTAAACCATATATGAGTATACACGTATTGATATTAGGCTCCACACGATTTGGATGAATATAGCGGGAAATGGTCATATCACTCCAATAGTCCATAGATTACTTGCTGCATCTGTAGAAGCTCAGCACAGGATGGGGGAGGGGGCCAGTCATCAGTATGCCTTGATCCTTGATGGGGAATATATTGCCCCTCTGTATCCTGTGATGTCTTTTTATATATTTGCTCATAAACATACTCGGGGATTGCTGTTGGTTTTAGTCCATATTTTATGATAGTATGTCAGCTGTAATTGTAATCTTGCAAAGAAAAGTGGCAAGTAATATTAGAAAAAACTTGTAGACCTCACAAAAGTTACTGTATCTTCCCATCTCGGTAAATCTCATAAATTTTTTAGAATGAATATACTCAGAATTTGTTTATGATTTTAGGTCTTATTTGTTGATTTTTAAATTATTAGAAAAAACATGTACATAAAACTTGTTAAAATTTATGAGTGTTGGAAAAAGAGGCCTTGCACAGGGTTGTAAATATTCACTTTCAACTTCCTGTAGAAGGTACAGAAAATTTTTTTTTAACTTATTTTCTTACACCAAGTGCATTTACATATCATCATCTTTCCATTGATGTGTTTTTTCTTAAATCGATTAAACTTATAGTTTGTCTGGTGGATGGGTGTGCTTAATATAACATATATGTATTTAGTCTGTCCTGTGGGGGATAGTTTTGCGGTGGCAAAATGTTGTCCAGAGACAAAGATCTTATGCCTTTAATGTTCGGCCCTAAGGGATGTCTTGACCACAATTTGTAAGTGGAAATGACTGGTTGGTGGATGTAGTACTAGTCTAGAGCAGCAGCAGTTAACCTTTTTTATGACCATGCCCCCTCTAAGAGTTTGGACCTTTCTTTCACGTCCCCCTTGCATCTATGATTCAAATTCCCTCCCAAGATTTAAAGGAAAGTAAAATAAATAATAGAAAGAGAATGGGTTTGGAGGGAATAGGGAGGAAGGCCAACAAACTACAAAACATGGTCAGCCCAATAAGCATAACTAGAGTAGTAGACTCTAGGACAGTAACGTTATAAGGCGACACTTGCATTTTTCATAAACTTCTGAATGTTAGTTCTTCACTCTTGGTAAGATAATAATAAATATAGTTAGGGATTTTTTTTTTTCATTTTTCCCTAGGGCTCGCGCCTCCCCTGGAAATTGCTGATGCCCCTCCAGGGGGGCACACCCCCCAGGTTAAGAACCACTGGTTTTGCCCATTAGTTTCAATTTGTTGACCTCATAGCTGCCCATATGGGGGTAGTGCAGTCAGTGAACCTCATGTGGAGCACTGTAGGCATTACTTCAGGTTCTTTGCAGCGTGCCTTCCTTCAGCCCCTAGCTGCAACCACTTTCATTCCTTTTACTGTACCTCCTTTCATATTCTCTTTCTTCATCTTACTTTCCACCCTCTCCTAACACTTTGAAGTTTTCCTCCTGTTACACCTTTCAAACCTTTATTGTCAATTTCCATTTCAGTGCTGAATGATCTCTTAGGTCCCAGTGCCTGGCCTTTGGCCTAGATTCTGTATTCAACGCAACTAACCTAAGCTAGCATACATGGGCTGGTTGAATACAACTGTTGTTCATTTCTGTAACATATTGTATATTGTGTCTTGAGTAAGTAGGAGTGGTCAGCACCCCGTACCATCATTTGTTGGATGCATATTGTGTGCAGTTATCCATGCATTTATTTGTGATGGTTTGTTAACTTGGCTGTTGCGATAGTTTCCCCATGATGGTTGGTAGAATCTTGGAGTTTGCCTCTGAACTGTAGCCTTCGACAATGATAATAAATTGAAGATCCTGTCAAGATTTGCTCAAATGCTGTACTTACAAGGTGTCATAAGTAAGCTAGTTGGAATTAAGAAATTACTTTCATGCTTTAAGTGCACCCTCATCACATCATTTCTGATTGGTGCGCACGTATCTGGTGTGTCGCCAAAGTTCAAGAGTAAATGCTTGACATATGTTCTGGTTTATCGTCCTATCACTGGCGCTAGACTGTTACCCTGTGCCGATATTACCGTTTTTGGTGTGGGTAAATTGAAGTGATACATCTTTCTTTATTGTACAGAGTGATACAGAGTGAGTGTGTAGACTCTCGGTGAGTAGTATTATATCAGCACCCACAGTACCTTCTAGTGGCTGTGCAGAAAATGCCCGGTCAGATATGAATTGGTCAGTGATCATGCAAACTGTGTAATACACTCTTATGTAGTACATATGGAATTTTTTTCCTGAGTATGATATGGAATTTTTTCCTGATATGTATGGAGAAGCTAATTGTTGAAATGGTAGTTTGGACTGGAATTCCCAAGACCAATTTTGGTTCTCATTGATGGGCAGCAGTTGCAAATAACAGTACCTCGCATCATTGTACAATATGAGGGACGCGGGTAACAAACTGCTGCGTAAAAGAAAACCAAATGATATAGTACACCATTAAGGTTGCTCTGTTTCATATTTTAGAGAATTTGAGAATTGGCACCAGCCTTTGACATTACCAGATGCTGATGGTTTCTTTATCATTCCCCCCCTTGTGACCAGGAACTTTGCTGTAGTGGGGGCTTTGCGTGGTGCAAATGAAGAATTAAGCATGGTGTGGGGTTATTTATTCAACCCCGGTAGGTACTCATGCCACTAAGGTCAATTCACGCATCCTGACTAATCCTGGTACTCTGTATCACCTATCCTCCAGATTTTCACAATTTCTCTCCTTCCTCTTGTCCGATTGTGATTTTGTTGATGACGCTTAGCATGAAATGTTGACTGTGCTCTTACTGTTCTCGGATTTTGAAGGAGGGTGGTGAGTGGGACGGCATGCCCTCTCCACCCGTATAACTGGAGTACCCAACGTGGTCGAAGCGAGGGGAAACTTTTTATGTCAAACCCTGCATTCCGTGCTGGGTCTGATCTCGATGGAATGATGACCCTCAATTACTGGATGTTGGGTGATATCTAGGTTTTTACCCTAGGGTGCCCTCAGTAAGGGATTGGGGGGGGGGGGGCATCCTCCTAAATGTGCTCCATGTGGTAATGGGGAAAACCTAGACGATTTGCTATATATCATTCTATGATGAACTGTAAACCCCAAAATCCTGATGACCATTGCACGGAACAACATGGGAAAGCTATTCAGTCCATTGTGGTTACACTGGCACCATATTACTCCCCATCAGGGAGAAGGAAATTTTTGTATGAGAAAATACATTAGAATAATCTGGAGGTTGTGTCCCCTAATTGAGTTTTTGATAATTATCTAACCATTACATTTGAGGAACCAGTTATTAATATTTTTTGGAAGTACATAGGGATATTGTAAATGCTGTGTGAGGGAACCTAAGATATTGCCATATGGTAGAAATAAGCTTTTGGTAGGAGGCTAGATCAGTAAGAAAGAAAGTGAGAATTGAAAACTCTGATTTTACTGGTAGGGGTTTCAGATGAAATGTAAACCACACGATAACCTTCAATCATACCAGAAGGAATTATATATGCCCTCACCTTTTTTTTAAAAAAATTTGGAAAATTCATCCTGAAGAGGACTGGAAGATGAACTTAAAGATCAGGGGGTATTGAAGGTGGAAAAGGACCTGAAAATAAAGTAACGGGGCATTGTGGCCTATGCCACGTTGTTATTTAACCTTTAATTCTTCTAAAGGTTTACCAAGAAAAAAAAAAAAGAAAATTTTATAAAGCAGCTGTTTGGTACGATATAAAGTGAAACAGTACGTGCCGTACCCCCGGAGGTGTTTTTTTACTGTCAGAATATGGGCATATTATGGTCCTGTAGATGCCAGTTGCAAGGAAACCTGCAATTTGTATAAATTATTGGAGAAGTGTGCAGGTGATTGCCCATGCGGAACCAAAATGCTTCATTGTGGGGAAGCACACCAGTACATCCTCGAACTCTGTGATGTTTTCCTTTTGAAAAGAAGTACGATATACTCAGAGTCCTTGAGAAGTTACTTTTGCAGAGCCAGAATAATAGGTACTGAACAATATAAGACCAGGGTATCTTTTGCAAGTGGTTGCTGCATAATAGACAACAAAATTGTAGAAAGGAGAAACGTTACATTCAATCCTGCTTCAAATTCATTTAGAACAGGTGGGAAAACTCAAAATCCCATGTAACAGAAGTAGCAGCAAAAACAACTTGTTAAAGCTCAAATTAAATGTCGTCGACTTCAATAAGCATCAGCTTTGGCTGGTGCACCGGCCTCTTTTGGGAGGCAGCATCAGCTTTGGCTGGTGCACTGGCCTCTTCCTAGGCAGCATCAGCTTTGCTGGTGCACCAGCCTCTCGGAGCAGCATCAGCTTTGGCCTGGAGCACTGGGCCTTTTCGGAGGCAGCATCAGCTTTGTCTGTGCCCGCCTCTTGGAGCAGCATCAGCTTTGGGCTGGGCACCGGCCTCTTTGGAGTCAGAGCTTCAAGCCTTGGCTATGCATCAACCTCTTTGGAGGCAGCAGCATCTTTTGCTGGTGCATCAGTTTCTTTAGAAGCAGCATCAGTTTTGACTGGTGCGGAGTAATTTGGAATTTACGTCTGTCCTGGCTGATGTGCAAGGCTCTTTTGGGGAAGTCGCCCTCCTTAGCTGATGCAATGGGCTTCTTGGAGCCCTGGAACACCAGCTGAACTTCGGAGGCAGGCCAACCAAGAAACAGAAGTTGCTTCCTGTTATGCAGGTCAATGCCATTCCCAAAAAGAAAGGAAGGCTGAGGGTGTCAGGCGTCCTCCCTCGAAGAAAAAAACAAAGTAGATTTCCCCAAATTCCCTGGCAACCCTAGAGACAAACATATCTTCAAGAGGCCCTATTCTCAAGTCCTCTAAAACCTCAAGTAATTTCTTGAATTTTCTTCAGTGACATTGTCAGGGCCTGAGAGCTAAATGGGTAGGAGCTTCAAATGCTCATTTTTGGGAGTGTCTCCTGTTTGCATAGTTTGCAGGAGACTATGCCTCAGCACTGATTTTTATTCCTTTGCCCTAAAGAATATGTTGCTTTACCATTCACATCTAATCAAAACCAATAGAAACCGGGGTGGAGCAATTTTTATATGTTCGCCATGAACCCACACAAGCATTTTTCCTGTTTACTTCTTCTTTGCAAGCTGTTGCATTGCAAGTGTTTTCTGGCCGTAAATATACATATTTGTTCTGTATATCTTCCATCCAATGTGAGGCTTTCCCTAGTACTGATTTTTTGTAATCTCATCAGAACAGCTTCTCTGCCTTTTTCCATCATCCTAGGTGATATGAATGGATTAAAGTTGCCTTTATGTGGGATTTAATACTAAATGGTAGAGGAAACTGCCTGTCCATCCATTATTGAAAGTGAAAAGTGTTTGTGTTCTAAACACTGGAGAACGGCGCACCCATTTCCATGTACAGACCGGTACTATTACAGCCCTAGACGTGTCACTATGTAGTGCCGATGCCATTATGGACTTCAATTGCGAGTGATCGATGAAGTATAGTAGTGATCACTTTCCAATTATTTTAAAAGCACTAGATTCAAGTCCCTCCTGTTCAAGATTACCCGTTGAGTGTTAAAAAAGAGGCTGACTGGGTCAAATTTTTGAAGAGCATATTCAATCGAGCTACAGCAGATGAAAATTTGGATTGCATTGAGGATGCTATGGAATTGTTAATTACTACGTTATTTGCAGCTGGACTTCAGCCATTCAAGAACATCAGGTCTATTTTATGGCGCCGACCAGTTCCATGGTGGTCAAAGAAATTCCATAAACCCGATAGAAACTATGAGATCTTGGTTTCCACCTATGTAAAATAACGAAATGTAACTATTTAGCTGTTAGAAATTTCGTAAGGCTAGGGCTAAAGTGTTTATGTTTGAAAATTTAAAAAAATGCACGGAAAGAAATCTGGGATAACCTTTTCATTTCTTTCCATAAATTGGCCAAAAACTCCCATCACATTAGTGGTGGAGAAAGATAAGGAAATAGCAGGGAAGTTTTGGAACCTAGCCAACCACCTGGGTTTAAAAATAAATGGCATAAATGTAGGAGATATCCAAAAGTGGTGTCAATTGAGTGTTTGCCCTACCATTTTGCTAAAATATCTGAAAAAGATGAAATGAGAAACCGTATGCAACAGCAGAAAGCAAATGAACAGCATTATCTTGATTTCCAATAAATAAAGAGGAGTTCTATATAATGCCATTACTCATGAGAGAATTTGAATTGCTCTCTCACAGTGTAAAGAATCTGCTCCTGGTCCTGATGAAATTTCATATTCTATGATCAAGCGAATGCTGCTCAGAATACTAAAAGATTTATCCCTCATTATGATAAACAGAATTTATAAAGACATTACTACCCTTTAGGTTGGGAACTAGCAAGATTCCTTCCGTTTGTCAAGCCTGGAAGGATAGTTTCTTTGTAGGAATTATTCGTCCAATTGCCCTAACATCTTGGTTTGTGTAAACTATGGAAGAAAATGGTGAATGCTCGTTTTAGTGTGGTTATTTAGAGCGAGGTGAACTTTTTCTCGTCCGGCCAATGTTGGTTTCCGCCGTATGCGTCCCTGTTGATATCTTGGTTAGAATGGAGTCTGCAATTGTGTGCAGCCTTGCCTCTAGCAACCACTTTACACGTTTTTCCTTTCTGACTTGGAAAAAGCGTATGATACTACGTGGCGGTATGGAATTTTGAAAGTAGTCCATGAAATATGGTTTAAGAGAGAATTAGCTTTTTTATCAAGCTATTCTAAAAAATCGTTATTTTAAGTACAGGGTAAGATGCAGTTCTGTCTGAAGTCTGTGAAAACAAGAATAAGGTGTTTTTCTCAGGGCAGTGTGTGTAAGTGTAACACTTTTGCTCTAGGCAATTAATGAACATAGTAAAGCAATACCTGCTGATGTTATGTCGCACACTCTTTGTGGATGCTTTTTCTTTATCTTTTGCAGCTGCGCCGTTGTCAGTAGCAGAACGTCATCTACAAATAGTAAATAAATAAGGATAGTGAAATGGCTGTAAGTGCATGGTTTTTCAGATTTTCTTCATCAAAGACTGTATCCATAGCATTTCCTGTAGATTAGAGGGATACTGCAGACAGGCCAGATTTATATGTAAATGGCCAGTAGAATATCATTGTGTTTAACGAAACAAGGTTCTTAGGAATGATTTTTTGATACTCGGATTGGGGACATGGCTTCCCCATATTCTAAATCTCATGGGCTAAGTTCAGAAAATCCTTGGAATATCTTGACAGTTTTGTCAATACATCTGTGGGGAGCAGATAAGACTTTCCAGTTATTGAGATTGTATAAAGGCCTTGGGTTTTTTATCAAATTACATATGGATGTGAAAGTTTACACCTCGGCTACCCCAAGTCGCCTTAAGATTTTAGACTCCATTCACCATACTGGAATTAGGATTGCTACTGAGTTTTAGGACTTCACACCTATAGAGAGTATGTTAGTAGATGCTGGGGAATGCCACCTATCCTTACATTAACCAGGCTCTTCTGGCTCGAAGCTGGTTCAGATTCCAAGTACTTCCTGGATCCCTAGTATGCCAGTCTCTAAGCAAATGGAGAAGCTTTGATAGCTTTTATGAAAGTCATCCAAAGATGCCAGTCCATATCATGCCTTCAGACTGAAATCAACCCTCCAAAGACCTGAACATTCCAGACAAATGTGTACTACCGTCAAGGGCAATCTGTCTTCTTCTCCCCTTGGAAATTCCCAGCATCGGTTTTGTAACTACTTCAATCAACCAAAAAAGAAATGTCCCGTGATAAAATATTAAACGTTATACCCTTTTTAGATCATGTCAGCAACATGACAATTTTATGCCCATTTTTTTACTGATGGATCCAAAACCAGTGCAAGTATCTGGTTTTGGCATATTTTTTCCGTCCTTTGAGCGGTAGTGGAAGGCTCTCAGTAAATGCTTCTGGATTTTTACTGCAGATTATCGGTGGAATTTTAAATACTGTCAAAGAAGTTTTAAAAAGTAATGATATATTTTTATTGTGTCGTGACTCTAGTAAGCGCTCTAGAGTCACTGGGAAATAATTTTTATATTCGCAAACATCCGTAGTTTTAAGTATTCTGGAATGGTTATTTTAGCTACGCGGAGGGGTTTTAATATTGAATTTTGTTGGGTTTCCAGCACACGTTGGAATATCTGATGAACACGCGGCTGATGCAATTGCCTAGGGTGCTGTTTGTCTCGTATTGAACCAGATCATTTAAGCTGCCGTGCAAGAGATTTATATACGCCATTAGAGAGAGCATAAGTAACTTTTGGCAAAGAATATTTGTCAAATTTAACTACAAATGTAAAAATGAAGAACAATTGGCACCTGCAATCATCTTGGCAGAGTACGATTTTATGCCCAGAAAGGTTTGAAAACGGCTTCTGTGCCGCCTGGCGTAGTTGTACATACTAGGCTGAACACATTCTACTTGTGAGTCGTGATCACGACCAACTGTGGGAGATTGCTGGTTCCACTGAACTGTTATGCACTTGCTGGTTGAGTGCCCCAGGTTGGTGGACAGCGCAATCAATATCTCTACTATGGGGAAGGAGAATAATGTTTTTAAGTTGTCAAAAATTTTATAGGAGCAAAGTGGATTTAAACATGACTGGCTTGTTTTTTGCGATATCTTTTTACCACTGGTATTTTAGATAATCTGTAAATGCTTGTGTGCGCCTTGCTTTTATTCTTATTGAAATTTGTGTGTAGTAAGGTGAGTGTGCATGTACATATTTTGTATGGTATCTGTATGTGTGTGTGTATATGTATGTATGTATGTAATAATTTCTTTTTTTATGTAATTTATTTTAGTTTTTTTAATAATTGCAGTAGCTTTTATCATATTTTTTAAAGTAATTCTGTTTAATTTATTATTATTAAACTTTATGAGGGTCCTTTTTATAAATAGTTCGGCATCCAATGACCTAGTTGTCACGATGCTAAGGTTAATAAGTATCAATCAATCAACAATTCAATCTTTATCATTGTTAACAAAAAGGAGTAATTTCATCATATTGTAATAGAAGGCAACTGAATATTTAATGCCGCCTCAGTGGGCGGGTCAGTGGATGGTGGTTGTCTTACCACCGTCAGTGGCCGCAAGTTTCGTCTCGGACATGCCACTGAGGGGTAAGAGATGGTTATTTCTGGTGATTAAGTTCACTACCACATGGTTTTTGGAAGTCACGTAAAGCTGTTTGTCCCGTGCTGAGTAACCACTGGTCCATGCAACGGAAAAGCACCATACAAAACCAACAAAACTGAACATTTATTGCCCAAGGATCCTGCCCAAACTAATGGTTTCATCTTAAAAGAAATAGGATAAGGTTTTGTACTGAAATAAAGTGAGGGAATTTTTAAAAGTTAAATGTCGAATAATTGCTGTAGGCTGTTTTAGAAAGTGATGTCATTACATGGTTTTTTTGCCTTTTTTAGGAAAAGGAAAGTGAAGCAGAATAGTACCATCAAAATGCTGGCCTCTACACATCGTACTGACATGTTCTCTTTCTTCCATCTTTCTTTCACCCTCTCCTGAACAGTGCAACCTGGCAAGTGTTTTCTCCGGTTACACTCTCAAACCTCTATACCTTTAATTTCCGTTGCAATGCTGATGACCTCGTAAGTCCCCAGCACTTGGCACTGTGGCCTAATCCTAGCCTTCTAATCCTATATCTAAACCAAAGGGAAAAGAGCTACTGCATCACGGCTTCCCGCTCTCTCAGTGGAACAGTAGACTCCACTCACATGACAGACAAAAAACAATAAAAACTGTGTGCATTCCCCCTCCTCCATCGAAGCAAATAGCTAACTAACCCCATTTTGGGTTTTTGAGCACAAATAACAGGTTTAATGTAATTCCTTTGATAAAGGATGTTTGAACACCGTTCTGTTACTGTTTAGAGATGTCCTTAAATACCATTTTATTTACAATCGATATACCTGCTGTTTTTGTTGTATTCAATAGAAATTAACCATAAATTAAAGGTTCAGAATACGGGTTTCTTAATTCAACAGTATTTTATTAACAGCATTGTTTTGTGTGTACATAATTGGGGTCCACTTACCACCTTGAATTTAACCTTGTTTTTCTTACAGATAATTGAAATATACTGTCATCTAAGCTCATCCACGATCCAAGTTATGTAGTTTAGTGTATACGGCCAAAATCCCGTTTACTGTTCACCAGAAGTAACTTTTGGCTTCCAGCTCGATTTACCAACGCCAATTTCTAAGATCATTTGGTCTGTGTATCCATATGTTGTCACATAAGAATAACTGGCTTGTGTGTATTTACCCGCGGATGTACTTCATTGTATACTCAAGTTGGTTTTCCTTACATGAGGTTCAATGTTTGAAGAGTTTTCTCCATATCTTTTTATCTTTGGTGCTTTTTTTTAGTCACGACTGATGGGTGTTTCAAACCATCTGCCTCATCTTTTTCCTTTCCTCATCCTTGGAAACTTATTGTTCTACTACTTGCTCTGATTTTCAGTCTTCGCTCTCCATTGCCATCTACCAGATACAAACATTATTGTAAGCTTCTTTTCTCTGACTCTGCTCTCACTACATTATTATTTGGTAAATTTGTCAGTTTTCCAAATAAGTGATCCCTTTCTGTATTTCCCATTACCTTCTGTTACTTCTGTCGAATGACCACCATATTTCTTGGAAGCTGCATTTCAGGGTTAGGGGACGCCTGTTGGGCTTCTTTTTTACAATAGGGTTCATATTCTGAATTATAAAATGATAATGATAATAATAGAAATAACAACTGACATATGCATACACAAGCTCCTAGGGGCCTCCCTGTAATTTTCTCTGTGACTGATCTGGATGGGCACGACGTGATTTCCGAAATTCTGTTGGCTGTTGTTTCTACCACTATATTCCCGGAAGTTGTAATATCATATAAGTTTCCAAAACTTGGTTTGAGTAAGACCCTTCTTGTGCCCTTTGTTGTTTTGTTAAGTCTCATCTATTGCTTGTCCCGGGTACTTGTTGAAGTGCTTTCTCAAGAACATACCACCCAAGTATCATTTCCCTTTTCTAACATGTATCTTCTTATGTTAGTCTTGATCTATTAAAAGATTTTTTATTAACATTTCTTCCATCACCCATACTTTATCACACTGTGTTTTCAAGCAGTCTTAGTTCCTCGGTACGAGTGGTTAATTACACGCAAAGCCAATCAATCGGATCTACCATCCCAGTGGCCGCGAAGTTCCGAATCTCTGCTCAGCCAAGGCGAAGCAGAGGAATTGATTTCTGGGGTGATAGAAATTTCATTTCTCGCAATAATGTGGTTCGGATTCCCACAATTGAGCTGTAGGTCCCCTGCTAGGTGACCATTTGGTTCCTAGCCACGTAAAACTATCTAATCCTTCGGGCGAGCCCTAGGATAGCTGTAATCAGCTGCATTGGTCTGGTAAACTAAGATATACTCACAAACTTTCGCAGTCATCCTCTTTCCTCTCTATTGTTTGATCAGTGTAGTGAATGGGCTTTTAAACCTTTTACACTTAAGTCTTTGTGATTCTCTCACTCTTCTTCTAGTGCCACTTGGGATAATTACTGTCCCTTAATGTACCGTGCACATTGTTTCCTCCTTGTGTCCTGACTTGTCACATTTGTATACTGTATGAATAACTTGATCATGAAATATATGAAAAAAATTTCGTGGCATTACCTTTGTATACTGTAACATGTATTTCTTGGTGTATATTTGTAGCATTTATTCTTTTCATTACGTCCTATTCCCACGACTATATTATTCCGATAGTATGGTTTTCACAACAATTCTCCTTGTCTTTAAATAAGGTACATGTAGTTTCTACATTTGATTATTCATTTTTTTTCTTTCATAATAGTGAGTCTCTTCTTTCTGTTTCCCATTTTCTTCTGATGCTATCTTTTTAAAAAATATCCTATCCTCTGGATAGCTTTGAATTTCAAATCGTTTGGCTTTCTGTGACTTTGTTTGGTATTATAGGGTTCCATTTTCCGAGAACAATGATAGTAATTTCAGACTGCCCCTAAGTGCCAGAAATGTTTGGTCATTTTGAGTAGGCGTTTCCTTCTGGTTGTTTTTGGTGTCTCTGATTTTATGTCTGAGGATTCTCCTGACCTCTATTGCAGGATGTTACATTCTGTTTTGATATCTGTAGTATCCCCTCTCAAATCAAGAATCCATCCAAGTTCAAGTTCCTTTCTCTTCTCCAGAAGAAAGTGAGAAGCATTGTCTTTACTGTTCCACATTGTTTTTTTTTTGTATTTCTATTTTTTTCAATGTTCATGATTATAATGCGTACTGTTATGTTATCCAAGACGCATTCTTTTTCTGTTTCTTATATCCCAACAGCACATCCTTACTGAGACCACTTGCCCAATTTACCTCCCCCCCTCTTCTTCTCATAGCCCTTGCTTTCCTCTTCAGCTTTAGGTCTTTGGCCAGAATTTGGAGTCTTTGTGTTTTATTTCCGCATCCTTCCTGAAAACCCTCAGCTCGTTATGAAGACTGCGTGATTCCTCAGGCTTACTCAATAAGTTCCTGTGGTACTTTTCTGGTTCTTAGCTGACTGACAGCAGTAATCTATTTTTTTTTTTTAATCCAATACAGTCTTGTATGTGCTCCCACTTAATTTCACTTGTGTGGCTTAGTGTAGATGTGTACAAAACATTCCTCTTTGGCATCTGTTAGACTTAGAAATTATATCACTTTGTGCCTTTTTCTTTTTCAGCTTGTGATTGTTCCAATTTCAGTATAATTTTTTTTACATGTATTGTACATTCACTCGTCCCATTCTTTCACAAAGATTGTTAAAGTCTTGTCAGTTGTAGTAGATAATGGGCACTCGTGTGTTGTAATTCCAATTCCACCGATTAAACAATCCATGTAATTCTTTGAAGAATGTTAAATAGGACCATGTTAATTTGAGTGAAAATGCAAAGAGACTTATTCCCTTGCTATTTTAATTTTTTTCAGATGCATCAGTATGTGTGAATGAACAACTTGCACATTTTTAAAAGACTGCAATTTATTTAAGATTAGAGCTCAAATTTTTGCTGTTAAAAACTAACGAACCATTCGAGTCAGCCTTAAATAAGACTTAAGTGCTTTATCTGCTGTAAATGTCGTTAGTAATTCATAGAACTTATCCTTGGTGGGGGTCCAACAATGTGACTTTGTGTCTTGATAAATGAGTGCACAGTATAATGTTAAAGTGCCTTTATATCAAATGTTTTTATAATGAAAATTTTTATCTTCCGCAGTAGTTTTTATAGCATATTTTATATATTGTTTTTAATGTTTGTTTTAGAAGTATTTTCTGATTGTAGTGTTCTTGTACATGTAGTAATGTTCATTGCGTTTTGGCAGTTTTATATCACCGTTGTTTTTTTCAAAAGCGATAAGCACAATTTGGCTTTTGACCCTGATTGACTGTCAGAATGGGTCATTTTTTGGAGTTTTTAAGATTATTCTTTAATCATAAAAAAAATGTAACAATGTTAAATGTGTTTCTTTGTGTTGTTGTAGTACTTGCTTTTGTCTTGATTACGCCAGTTTTTATTTATCTTAGCATTATTTGTGAGACTTTTTTGGAACGCCATAAATCCACTGTGGAAAACAAAAAAACTTTAGACACCGTTGGTGAAAAGGAAAGGAGAAAACCGGCCCTTAATAGGTGGCTTTTGTAGGCAAGGTTTTTGCAGGGTTACATTTTTTACATCAGTATTACATTCCTTTTTGTACTCCTCCACTGATATACTCTTTCTTCCATCAATGCTATCCTTAATCCTCTCCTAAGAATATTTTCCATAGTGCAACTGCAAGCTTTTCCTCCAGTTATAGCTTTGAAACTTTCTACTCTCAATTTCCTTTTCAGCGCTTAATGGTCCTTCATAGGTCTTGTGCTTTGGCCTTTGCCCTAAATTCTATATTTCAATTCCACTTCAGATTTGGCCTCCTTTTCTTGACGTTGGTTAAAAGTTTTTCATTTCAAGCAGTTACATCTCTTATTTGCTGCTGCTCCTTATGGTGCTTAGAGAGTCCGCTTCTTCTTTGTTTCGTTTTGACTTAGGAGTTTTTTTCATTTTCTGTCTTCTGTGGGGAAGTTGGCATTACCTGTGGAGATGCCTTTCATTTGACTTCAGTTACTTAGACTCTCCTCAGCTAACAACGGGAAGTTTCTGTGTCTAATATTTTCATGTCCCCTTGCAACTTGCCCATCTCCAGACGTTTCTGAGGGTTCTGGTTGAAGGCACTTGTTCAGAAGTTTATTGCAATTGGTTTAGTCAGAAGATGACCCCTATTTTTGTGGACAAGCCTAACTCAACAGGGGCTACTTATTTGAAAATTCAAGCTTCTGGAGAATGTGGCTTACATTTCAAAGGAATACAGATGGCAATAGGAAATAATAGAACGAGATCAACTCTGAAGTATCCAGCGTTTAATCCCATTTTGCCCTTTGAGCCGTGGGTTTCTTGCCTGTGTGGGGTTATTGCTGTCATTGCGACTTGAGGTTCTTCCAGCATCCTTTTTTCGGTCATCCAGCTGGCAATCCCATTTATTCCTTTTACTGTACCTCTGTTCACCGTTTTTTCATTCCTTTCCCCCCGTGAATTTCCTCGCTCTCCTGACAGTTGGTTCATAGTGAAACTGCGAGATTTTGCTACTGTTACGATCTGTGCAACCTTTTTAATTCTTATTTCCATTTTCAGGTCCACCCGCTGGATTATCTTGATGGGTCTTTCGCGTGGCCTTTGGGCCTCAGTTTCTATATTCTATTTTATTCTATTCTGGGTTCTTTATGCCTTTTTTTCACCTTTGGTCCTGCTCAGGTCCTTTCACCTGGTGTTGGCATTGTAGCAGCTCCAGGGTCTTTCCACATTAGTGGTGGCAGTTAAGCAAAAAAAATCGTGCACTTTTTGGGTTAAAAGCCTGGAAACTTGGCACACTGGTCCTTTGACCCTACTGAATTAATTCCAGATGGTGGATCCATTCAGCAACCCCTCTGCTGGCTGTTATAGAACATTTTTCCAAAAGGGCCGCCACTTTTTTAAAATAATGCTCATAAACATTGGCATTCTTCATCATAGAATCTACAATCTTGGTGTCAATGTACAGTTTTGAGGTTGTCCTAGATAACGTGGACATGTCACTAGCTCATATGGCAACCCAGATCAGTTAATTTTCATATGGCCACCTTTTTTGTCAGTGCTTTGAACTTTAGCATTATTCATCCTGGAAGTTATAATCTTGGCATCTGAATGAATAGTAACTGAGGGTCCCAGAGACCACCTCAACATGTTCCCCAGTTTTCATTGACGACTAATTAGTCCCTTTGATTTAGGATATATGGCCACCATATTTCAATTTAATTAATGATATTGATATAGTTTTGATCATTTCATGCTGCTATCACCAATAGAAAGTGTCTACCATGGCATCTATTACATGGTGCATATGTATGGCTTTGTTGGATAGATTTTTTTTCAAAAATATGCACCAACATAACGTATATGACTCATTTCATCTTTTTTACAGCTTAAAACAGACAGTAACAAAATAACAATGACAGTGGTTGCAGATTTATGGTTGGGTGGTTTTAGAATAGCAAAAACTAACGCATGTCCAAGCCAATATAAGCTTGTAGATAATGTAGGAAGCAGTTGCTCCAAGAAACTCGTAATCCAACAACCTGGAATCTGTGTATGCTAATGCCAAAGAGACACAAAATCAAGCCGCTTGCAGTGTCCCGGTTATTCAACCCAAAGTGATGTGGGGGCTGGTACACATTAGGTGTGTTTGAAAACCTGCTCAACTTCCCAGGAATTGGTTTTCCATACCCTCAGGTCGCTTACTGTACAACACTTATCCACTGACTACCTAACCTGGAGCAAGCATTACTGGACATGGTGCAGCATGGCACAAGTTCCCTGTAGAAAACAAAATAAGCAATGCCAGGCTTGACAGGGCACGTAAAAGGAAGAATGATCGAGTCCACAGCAGCTAGCCCCGTTAAAATAGAAGATCAATCTCAGAGGATCACTAGAAAGGCAAACAGGATGTGTGCATCTTTTGTGCTCAAGAAGGACTGGGTCTGCTGGCCTTCACAGGGCTTTCCACTTTTTGGAATTTGATCATAAGTTTAGAAACTGTGCTATTGACTTTGTGACACTAATCTGTTGGCTAAAATTGGCTACTGGGGGGACATATTGCTCTTGATGCTCGGATCATACCAAGTGTTTGGCGAATTGTTATAAACGGCCGAACTCTCAAGACAGGACTCTGCGAACGATCGTCAGAAAATAGGCCTCATGGTATTTAGCATTTGCTGAGTTGGTCTAATATAGTGAGACATTTTCGGAGTCGATTAAGCCAAACCAGTCTTGAAAAGGCAGGATCTAAAGACCCTCTAGTAGACAGAACTAGTGAGCTTGTTTTCAGGCCGCCCAGGTTCATACCAACAAGGCTCAAGGAAAGAATATTGTCCGCCGATGTCCGTATCTCAGAGCCTTTCAATTGGATGGCAGGGAGTTTTTCTACTTGCTTATGACCCAGACATTGGTGTAGCCCTCAAACAGAGCATGCCAAGAAGGTTTTGCGACGCATATGCTTTTAGTGCTGGATAATGCATCAAAATCATCCGATGTGACATCTTCAAACTGCAGCAGACTTTCAATGGAAGATCCCGATGCTGTGATTGTCAAAAACGTCTGTCCCTTACTCTAACTGCAACTGGTTAACTATTGATACTTAATGGGCCAGATATCAAAGTAGCAATCTTTTTAAGATAAACCCAGTGTCATGTGCCAGCAAAACTCTACCAATCATTGCTTTAACAGTGTGAATCCCGAAGGACAGAATTCTACAAGTTCAACTCATCGAACACAACAGTGAAAAGAAACGCCAGTGCATCTACCTAGCATTGAAAGATTCTGAGAAACTAGAAAAGAGAGGTTCTTGTTGATTGTCTGTCAACCTGGTGCTATGTATCCCTTATGACCGAGTCCTTGGGGATTCCAAGGACATAGCGAACAAAGTTTGTGCTATTTAATGGATGATGGGGAGTGGGTTGTCCTCCTAACCTTGCCAGAATCTCTTCACTGTTTGCAGGCGTTGACTATTTGACCACAATTCCAAGTTGCTACAACATCGAGATTCCTTTCATGTGTACGGAATATCTCTTATTTGCAGCAAACATCTTTGTGTCGCCCTTTTCCCAGAATTGACATAATTTGCCAAAGAAGAATGACTGGTTGCTACATCTGAGTGAACTGAATTAGACGAATGATTTTGGCTGCTTACATGCTTCAACGTTCAACAGGCTTCAGAAAACACCTACTACAAAAGTTGCCCTCATGCCCCTGTTTTTCCTAGAGTGTGCACTTCAATTCACGCATGATGAAAAACACTATTGATGTGTAAAGTCTGCAACAGAATAGCTCAACCCTGGTGCCAAGGTTCCAGTCCTAGTAATGGCCGAACCACTCTTTCCATCATAGCAATCGCTCATTGTTGGGAGTTCAAACACTTGAGATTGCTGCCTTCACGATTCTTGGTGACTGGTTAGATGGCAGCATTGGACTACAAGCCATCTGCAATGCTGGTGTTGGCTACTAGTGGTGTAGCTGATCTTTGCTAAAGCCTCACATCGTAACCAAACAAGAACAGCCCATCAAGTGACAGCTGCTGCTCTCTTCCTCCTGAAGCATAATGCTTATGGACAATACTACCAGAATCTCATTATCTGAAGAATAGCCCATGAGGTTCGACAACTTGGAATGACAAGAGGTCACAGAATCGCCCCCATTTCAATACTGGGAGCTTGTTCCTTGACTGGGCTGTGCATCCTTCCAGATTATTGCATCCATCAGGAAGAAGGTCATTTCCAAGGCTACATAGAGCCACTTGCTCAGTTTTATTTCCGGGGTATTCAGTCTTGACCATAGCAACTATGCAAGGTGCTATCATCTCATATAAGGGATTATGTGCTCCCTCTCTGCAAAGCCTCCTTCCATCTACCAAGTAATCCTGTAAGGAGGGTTTGTGCAAGCAAGACTGGACGTCCATTTTCGCAATGGCAACTGATCAGGCCCGTGAGCGTAAGTCAATGCCTTGTGCAATGTGAAGGCGAGGCAGTTGGACGACTGCCAATCCTAAATGCCCTACAGCGCTGGATGTTGCAGCCCAGAGATAGCAAGGATGATCGCGAGTTCGAAGTATGTAAGCATTGATGATTCTCTAAAGCACCACGAACAAGGCCCGTCTACTCAGATGAACCTTTTCAAAGAAGTGACAGCCCTTGGCAATGTCAAGAAGACATGGAAAACCCATTCAAAAAAAAGACAGTGGGGATCTCACTATTACTTTGGACACTCAAAGGTCCTTATGAACTCTGATGTACAGGAAGACTGTGGTATCTGGTGTAACACGGTTGGCAGGAGCAACATGGTTCTATTTATCAAGGAAAGGTTTCCTGGATAGAACCAAGTCAGTCAAGAAACCAATCAAAGGAAGAGATTCCCTTTTGTTCTCAAGGGAGAACTGTCAACCTAAACAAAAGTCACTAGATGGCAACAATGAATAAGATTGCTCTTTGTTTTCAGACTGTACATTGCTGTCCAGTCCAGAGAAGGCAGCCTTGAGGATTTTCTTTCAGCATGAAAATCAGCCATGCCACCACTTTCCAAGGCTGGTGACATGAGGTCATGGAACAAGGCAGATCTCTTCATGAGCATGAATCTATGACCACATACCCCCTGAAGGAACAAACAACCTGAGGAAAGCCCAGGAAGTTACTGGCTTTGATCTTATATGGAGCCATCAATTGTACAAATACTTTCCCAGGTACGCTCACAAACTTGAGACCACACCAATACTGTATTCATGCCATACATTCGATGCACCACTGAACATGTGAACAGATTGGCACATTGTGTGGGATGTGTTAATGATCCAAACAGCCTCTAAGGAGCCTCCAGAGAGAAGAGAGGTACTGGGAATATGAATACGGGTTTGAAGCTGTCCTCAAATGTGCCTTAGTAACTGGCAAAGCTTTCCTTCGCATGGGTCAACGAAAACAAAAACTGGAGCTTGTTTCACATGCTAAGCAGTAACGAACTTTACCAATGTAACACTTCCCAGAAAGAGATGTATAGCACTATATGATAACATGTGCTTTCATACACAAATCACTTCGAGAAGACCGAAGTCCTCTTGAGCCAGGCGCACATGAGGATCTGATACTCCAGATGTCCTTCATCCTCCTGGATGCAGCTAACAAGGGACATAAAGTATGTCATGGTAACGAACATCAGACCACAGACGTTTTTGGTGCTCATCCCGTCTAAGCTTCACCTTACCTATCGGCGAGGTATGGATATCATTTGATAGGAAAGCATCACAGGTATTCCGCATCACACAACATAGCAGCTACCGTGTCCATCAAATTATCTGCACTGGCAATGTTTTCACTCATTTTACAAGCCTGTGATTACAACCTCACTTCTTTGCAGGAAAGGGAAAGAATACAGCATGGGGACTACCGTGGTCTGTTTACCCAAAAGTCACTGAAATGCATTCCTCCTACTCTCAAATGCCCCACCAAGCATTCCTGACAATGCCTTCGACAGTCTGGAGAATTTTTTGTTCTAATGCATGACAAAGCATGTGGCCTGGTAACAGGTCAATGATGCCGACAGCACCTTTTTCCCTTTTTTTCCAAAAGCAATCAAGAGCTTCTGGAAACTTCCCCACATAATCAGGCGCCCTCAGCAGCATGCGTTGGCGAGCAGTGGTATCAAGGTTGGGAATGTTTGGGATAATACATTACAGAAAGAGCCACAGCTTCCAAGCCCTGATGAGTGGGATGGGAAAAGAGGATGGGTTCATGGGAATGCCAATAATGGACAACACTTGTGATTTAGGAGCTTTAAAAATAAGATAAAAAATTTAAAGCCGATCCAGGTGTCTTAGATAGTAACTTAAGTTGAATCATCTGTGGCAAATTCAATGCCGTCTGTCTCCGACAGTACATGGTCAGCCAATGTTTTTCCTAGCTGCTTGAAGTCCTAGCAGTAAGTTTGTAAACCAGATCATTAGAATAAGCCTATGGTTCGTTTCCGAAAATTAATTCAAAGGCTTGAACAACATTTTTAACGAAACAAACACCTATTACAATGAACATGAGACATCTTATTGCTTGTATAAAAGATAGTTTCCTACCAGTTCCTCTTCTCTCTCTCTCCATCGATTCTCTCGTCCTCTCTCTCTCTCTCTCTTCTCTCTCTCTCTCTCCTCTCTTCACTCTCTCTCTCTCTCTCTCTCTCTCAGTTCTCCAATGATGAATGTTGAGTGGTGTGTGTGTATCCCCTCCATCCGGTCCTCCTCTCGATCATATTTCTTTCTTTTCAAACAATTATAAAACCAAATAATTTATAATGTTTACGGAAACGATTTTTCCTATATTTGTTTCTCTAATGCATTTGTTTATTATAGTCATTAATAATGTTTGGAAAGAATGAATAAAACCTTTTACACCTATCATTGCGTAAATATTGCTGTTGCATGTGTTCAGCAGTATGCTAGTTCAAATATACATTTGAAGAAAGTAAAGATACAGAAAAGTACTAAGAACTTATTTCAGTGTAGATGTGGAGAAAAGGAAAGCAAGATTGAAGAAAAAAATTCAGTGCTGTTTGCAAAGCTATACTGGACGACTTCATCTGATCTGATCTGACCTGTCAAAAATGGGCAGAGTTGGCTATCACAAATAGGCTGACTTTGGCACAGGCGATGGGCGAGGTGGTTTTACATTGAATGGGCCGACTTGGTTATGGGCTGAGTTGGGACCTATAACCATTTCTCAAAAAGTAACTAACAATGGCCTTTCCAGCTTCTACAAGACGTCCATATGACGCCCTGCAGAAAACTTGGCTGAAAGTGCCCAAAATTTCTCAATACCATACCACAATACCCCTTTCCATGACAATATAAATTATTCCCCTGAATGGTATTTCTATCTACAAACATCAAGAATATGACCAAGGAAACTCCATATTCCTTACAGTTTCTTAGCTCTCGTTTAGGAACGAAAACGTCCTCCGGTCCGTCGGCTCCGACTTGTCCACCTAGTCACTGAACCATCTACCGTCAGGGAAGGAATTGCTTTGGCCAATCAGAGGCCTCAACTACACAAGGTTTTGCTGTCGCCCTCTCTCATTGCTCAATAGCGTCTTTGTAAACGATCTCCCATTGGCTTGTTGAATGACAACCAATTTTTCACAAAGTATTTCTAATGGGGACCGTTCTCCTTTGATGTCTAACATAGATCGATAATACTTTAATAACGTGGTAGAGCACATACATGAAAAATAAAAGCCAGTTAACAAATGATAATTGTAGAAAGGGATGATAGAACAACAGAGAAGAGATAAAATCCTAATCATAAAATCTCAAAACCATCCATATGCCCAATATGCAAAATGTACATAAGTATATTGAAATTTAAATCTTGCTTCTATATGTTTTTATTTGACCCCTCCCCCCAACACACATACGACATTCAGAGTATTGTGGCCATGTGCCTGAGTTTTATAACCAGAACACGACAGCATTTGAAGACTTAAGTGTCTGGGCAAATTTTATACTTTGACTTTGTTGCTGCAACATTTAAAATTCATCTAATATTATATGCGATTGTAGGAAAAGTGAGGACTTGGGACTGCAGATGGAATTCTACGGCTTCAATTCCTCAGGTATCACCTTCACTGCAATGGAGACTAGTAGGTCCTTCTGTCTTGTCTAATGTCATTAGACCCTTTTAGTATGCATCCACAGACACAGACACACGCACAAAACTGCATACAATCAAACAATTAGCAAGTTGATAGTAAAGAGAATGTTTCATCATATATTACTGATACGACACTTAATTTAAAAAAAAACAGAAACCAAAAATATCCAAAGACACCTGAAATTTTGGTGCACTCCAACCGCCGCTCTGTTGACAAAGAGTCCAAACATCTGAAGGATGAGGACCTCTGACTCGGCCATACCAACAGAGTACGTGTTCTGAAGCTAAGACAGGAGACCCTACTGAAATAATTTGCTGACAAAATCATAGATAGTTTTCTTCTTTTAATTCCTTATTGCATTCTTCTGATCAGGTGTAGCCAGGTAGATACCTTCATTTCAAAATCAGGAAGTCTGCTTTGCCATATCAATATGATGCAATCGTTTTCACGAAGAGTATTTTTGAACAAAACAACAGTTCATATTCAGTTTCCGACCGCACAAAATTCAGTACATTCGTAAATCTTTGAATACAACCCATCAAATCTGTGACGTTATTATTAAATAAATTATCAACCTTAGCCAATGGTAGGAGCTTCACTGCTAATTGGAGGAGAGAGAGAGAGAGAGAGCAACATACTCTGTAAATAATAATAATAATAAAAAAAAATTCTGGTCCCTAACTAGAGTTATAATTAACTCTGTCCATGAGCCCGAGAAATAAATAAATAAATAACATGTAAATAGAGGTGAATTACACAATAAATAATTGACATTTTATAAACTAAATTCGTTGCCCTGCCTATTTATTGTCTCCGAGCCGAAATAATATATATCTCTAGCAAGAACAGGATTCCATTATATCTCTGAGTGGGAGCAACCTGTTGCTCTTGTAATGATGACCTCAAGAGGATGTAAGATGATACTGGCAAAGGTGACTTCACAGTAATCCCATTGGAAAAAAAAAAAAAAGGGAAGTGACGACACATATGACTACCCAGGTGATTTTAACCGACTGTACAACACTTGTTTTACTGAAAAAAGGTTCCCACGGCAACATGTGGAATGTCGCATGCGACTCTCCGGAGTTGTCGTAGTAAGTTTTGTTTTGTGGTGTTGTCCAGGAATTATGTGTTTGTCTGTGGTGAACAAAAAATATCGACTCTGATGGTTATTCGTTCTGTGGGTCCCTTAAGTTGGCGGAGGCTCTTTGAAGGATTATTCGCAACCGCTTCGGTTAATTGATTGGTTTCCTCCTTACAACAGAACATTTGCTCGTGAACATAGCTGTAATGTAGATATATATATATATATAGTTATATATATATATATATATATATATAATAATATATTATATATCTGATATAATATATATATATATAATATATTTATAATAATATATATATATATAGACCTCGTGTCCCTCTGACTCTAATCTTTCTCAGCATAATCCTCTATCTACAAACGAACCTACGAAGAGAATCTTGTTGGATGAATGAATGAAAATATTCAACGATAACGAGTAAATTTTCCATTTCAGTCTTACTTCTACCCGTGAAGGAATAGGAAAAAAAAAACAAAGCTTAGTTGAATATTTATGAAAAAATTCTATACGTGATCAAATTTATGGAAAGATTCTGCCAGCTTAGATACAATATATAAAAAATTCCCCATTTGAAGATGAAATCCAAAGTAAACTATGACCACGTGATTTCAGTATACAGAAACATCCGAGGTCCGATATAATAAGGTTAAACAATTCCGTTGCTAGTTGTTCACCCAACATAGCGTAACTAGTTTTCTGCGCACTTGGCGCCGATCTCCTGACATTGCATATACAGACTTCCGACCGCACCCTTGAGTCAGGCAATGAAAAATCAGTTGTTTCCAACAAGCCCAACTGAGGTCACAGTTGAGCAGCAAACTCTTTTGAAAGAGAAAAGAGAAGTAACATCGAATTAAAAACTGAACAGAAAAAAAAAACGATTTAATAAATAACGGAGACAAAGCTGTATTTGTGTCTACATCAACCTTCAGGGCGATAACGGAATCTCATTACTTTACTGAAATAGTTCCATAGGGATTTGTTGAAATTCCGAGAGTTTTTCCCCGAGAGAAATGGTGGTTTTTTGAGGTCATCAGATCTTGTGAGAATCTTTGAATCCAGAGATTATGGTGATTTTGTGCCGTTTTTTTTTTTTTTGTTTTTGTTTTCCACATTTATTACTGTAAATCACCATATTAGTGGGTTATTCATAGAGGTAATAGACCTGTGCTTATGTAACTATGGCACCACTTTGAAAATTAATGGTTTTGCTCCAAATGGTGAAGGAGTCATAATGTACAAAATAGATGAAGGGAGAGAAAACCTGATGTGAAATTATGCTTTTACAGATATTTGAAAAATTGAGTGTCTATCCGAAGGAAAAAAAAAAGAGCTGAAAAGAAACGTGTCAATAATTATTCTGAGCTAAAAGCAATGAATCTTACCGTTAACTTATAAGCTGACATAGTTTTAGGCCTATAGAACGCCTAAATTTCGATGGGGTGGGCCTAAACGTAATCCGCCGGTGAAAATACGCTTTTGTAGTCTCCCTGAAATAGTCAAAGGCACTCTGCAAAGTAAATCAACTGTCTTGATATTTTTGGAAACCAACCACCTTCTGAGTTTCTGAGAGAACTATTAAGTCCAGAGGGCCACTTCTGTAGAGGGACCTTACTAAGGTATATTGTCAACACATGCCACTAGTGCTCTGTTGGAGGGAAAGCAACATTCCAAAATTGATTTACCGTTATTTCAAAGACATTCTGATGTGGGTAAGTCATTTTGAAATCGCGTTTCTTACCTGGCCCTTAATTTAAAGAGTCTGTTCTATAGGACGTCAAGAAAGTTGATTACATATGTCAATTAAATCACAAAAAATTTCATATTATAAATGAAATAAGTTGGGGCGATTTCTTTTGTTTCAAACGAAGTTATGACTAGGAGAAGTTTTGAAAGCAACAAACTTCACTCTGAAGTAAAGTAACGAAAGCTTCCTCTGGAAACCCAAGGAAAGTGTTTCATTACAATAAACTCACAATCAATAACTTTATTCCTGTGGAAGATCCTCCTCATAGGCTGCTTCCCTGGGGAAGTTGGCATTGGGGCGAGGGCCGCTAGGTGCCCTGGGGAAACCATCCCTGAAAGGGCGAAACCTTTGCCAGGGAAACGTTTATTAACTAATGATAATAATAATAAATCGTTGATAGTATGGTGGATAGGTTCGATCTCATGAGAAGGGCTGTATACAGGGGGCTATTTTTAGGGGAATAATTCAACCAAAAGCCTCTTTAATAAATCATGAAGAATGAAGGTACCTGGGTTTAGAGCTTCTAATGGACGTAACGTCACGTCCCTGTGGTCGGGACCTAAACCCTGCACAACCTTTTGTTTTTTAAGGTATAACTGGAATCTACTTTCCTATTTTGGGCCATATTAACCCACGAAACATTGAACAAATCGAAGAGGTTCTGCTGAAACTCTAGAATTTTTTCTTTTCACGAAGATAAAACTTGATCAAGATCTACCTAAACATCTTTAAATTCTATTTAAATATATTATATATATATATATATATATATATATTAGTATATATATATAATATATATTATATATATCATCATACATAAGAAAAGTGTTGGTAATAGACAGGAAAAATACGTTTGCACAACTGTCCCAAACAAACGGCTTTGTTTCTGTGCCTTTATTATCTGATTTCAGTTTGTATATTAATTATTATTATTATTATTTTATTATTATATTATTCGGGAGAGCAAGAAGACGTAGAGAATCGAGCTATTAGAAAAGGGATAAATTCATAAATTAGCCTTAAAAAAATATTAACTTCTGTCGCTATAATTTAGTGACTGAATTCACTGTTGCTATAAATTCCAATGTATCAGTGATTCATTGTCCCTTGAATTCGTTCTCCAGGTGAATTATGCTGTCTTGTGAATTCACTGTCAAAACAAGCAGCAATTGAGAAAGTACAAGAGTACGGCAGTCAACATGGCCTATGAACGTGCATTAGAGACGAATATGTCTATAACCGCCTCCCTGCTACTCTCACCCTTATTCTCTCAGTCGGTAAGGCTGCTTCCTGCTCCTCCTCACACGCTGCTGGGTTCGCCTTGTGACGCAGCAGCTTCTATACTCGCTCTCGTGCATAGAACGATATGAAAAACTCTCTGGTATACACCACATCATAATAGTTCGACAAGGGTGGTTTGGTACTGGTTTACATTATGTAGTTGCTTTTTTATTTTATTTCGTCGAAAATGAAAAAACGGCAAACAGCGTCGTCCGTCTTCAAGAGGAATTCCCGGATGTTGTAACGCCAATTGAAACAGATTCATTGAATATCTCGATATAAAACAAATTACATGCAATTTATGGAAGAATAGGATAGTCCCCGAAGAGCGTTGACAGACGCCATGTGGAAAAAGAAAATATGAAAACTGGCATCGTTCAGGGAGACAGAGCGACGCAACTTGGCTTGAGCCGGGGGCCTTTGGGGGAGGGAAGGGGGCACATGGACATCCACCAGACCGCCACAAACACCAGTATTCAGCTTAACAATGAGACAATATTTATATATATTATATATATAATATATATATATATATATATAATATATATATATATATATTATATATATATATCTATATATATATATAATAATATTATATATATTATATATTAATGCCTCCTGGTTGTGCTGAATAACTGGTTGTTTTTTCAATTAAAGTAAAGTGAAAAACAAAATGGAATGAATTAAGGATTTCAATGCCTCTCTCACAGAAGCGTGCTATAGTAGACTTGACCAAGTACATTGATCAATCAATGGATTAGAATAACAAATGATCTTCTTCTTCTTTCTAAAGTGACTTTACGGACCACGACGGAGAGAGAAGAGAAGCCTTCGTTAGTAATTGGTAAAGTAGCCTAGTGTTCACTGCCAATAAAAACAAAAGGATATCTCATTTATTTGTCACTGATATTCTCTTTTTTCTTTTTATTGACAATGGTGTTACAGCAAAAAAAACAATAAATGATTTACACATGAGGTAGGGAGGGCAGGTGATCTCTTTGCAACATTTTCAGCGTGAGATGGACAAGCGAATCAAGTGCAAGAGAGAGAGAGAGAGATGGAGGGAGGAGTGTGCATGAGAGCGCCTGTGTGTGAGCGACAGGTCGCATGACCGCATCCATAGTGGAAAGGTGACTGGAGGATCTGCTGTTCGGACCAGGGTCAGGGAGACCAGACTGTCTCTCCCTCAGTGTCTCGCTATCTTCTCATCTCTAACATGAAAGGCTCACACTTGGTGAAGGGACACTAATCTATTTACTTATCTCTCTCCATCTGAAATTCCAGAATTAGTGTTATACGTATAGGGTGATTAAAAAGAATGACCCTATTTCATGATTAAATATTTATGAAGAAAAATAGCAAAAAATAAAACTTATAATACAAGTATTATAACAGTCAGTTTATTTCACATGTGACAAGTGCTCAATATGCAACCCTTGCAGACGGAACAGCATCAATAAGATAAGAGAATTCTTCCCAAACACGTTGAAGCACATCAGGATTAATTGAACTGATCGCTGTAATTATTCGATTTTTTTAAGTTTTCCAGGTCAGTGGCAATGGCGGAACAAAGGACTTTATTTTTTTTACCAAACCCCAAGAAAGAAAAAAACTCACAAAACTGGAGTCAGAGTCTAGGGGGCAAGCACAAGAAGCACTGGCCTGGGGCCCCTATCGACCAACCATCGCTGTGAGGCAGTTTTCATTAAAAAATGCTGTAAATTACAGAAAAAAATGGGAAATCTGATCTTACCAAAACACCCTCTCCCTCATTGATTCATTACATTTACTTACGAAATATTTGATCATGAAATAGGGCATTTTTTTAATCACCGTAATAGAAACAATAGTGTGGGGAAGGAATGAGAGAGAGGAGAGACTCTTACCCAAGATGTTTTTGTCTGACGCTACGACGTCAGGAATAAGGCTAACTTTTTAAAGCATTATTTTAAGCTTCTTGACAAAGTGCAACGATTGATATTTTGATTATCTTGGGGAGAAGGGGATCTGGTTGGGGGTGGGGGCGCCGCCTCTGAGCCCTGTTTTAAACGGCCAGGATTTCGTTTGGGTCTGCTGACACCATAGGAACGGTTTTGTCGAAATTAGACATAGGTATCCATAGGGTTGGACATAGGTCGAGGACAACCAAACAAAATTTGGATGAATCCTCTCTAATCTTCTGAAGCCTTGAATGAATCCTTCTAACTCTCCTGAATCTCAAATGAATCATCAACTCTTCCTGAAGCCTCAAATGAAATCCTCTCCAACTCTTCCTGAAACCTCAAAAGAATCTCTAACTCTTCCTGAAAGTCTCGAATGAATCCCTCTCCAACTCTTCCTGAAGCTCAAATGAATCCTAACTATTCATGAAGCCTCAAATGAAATCTCTAACTTCCCTGAATCCTCGAAGAATCCCTCTCTTAAATCTTCCTGAAGTCTCAAAGAATCTGTAACTATTCATGGAGCCTAAAATGAATCCCTCTCTAACCTCTTCTAAAGCCTCGGATGAAATCCCTCTCTAACTCTTCCTGAACAGCCTCATATGAATCTCTAACTCTTCCTGAAGCATCGAATGAATTCTCTCTCTAACTCCTGAAGCATCATATGAATCTCTAACTCTTCCTGAAGCATCGAATGAATCTCTCTCTAAAACTATTCCGAAGCTCATATGAATCTATAAACTCTTCCTGAAGCTACGAATGAATCCCTCTCTACTCTTCCTGAATCCTAAAAGAATCTCTAACTCTTCCTGAAAAAACCCGGAAATGAATCCCTTCTCAATCTTCCTGAAGCCTATAATGAATCTCTCTCTAACTCTTCCTGAAGCCGAATGAATCTTAACTCTTCCTCAAGACCGGAATGAATCCACTCTAAATATCCTGAAGCCTTATATGAATCTCTCTCTACACTTTTCCTGAAGCTCAAATGGAAATCCCTCTCTAACTCTTCCTGAAGAACGGGAATGAAATCCGTCTCTAACTCTCCTGAAGCCTGAAAGAAATCTCTACTATTTCTGAAGCCGAATCGAATCCCTCTCTAAATTCTTCCTGAAGCCTCAAAATGAATCTCTCTCTAATCTTCTGAAGCCTCAAATGAATCACTATCTAGGCTCTTCCTGTGAAGCACGGAAGAATCCCTCTCTACTCTTCCTGAAGCCTAAATGATCTCTAACTCTTACTGAGCCCGAATGAATCTCTCTCTAAATCTTCTGAAGCCTCAAATGAATCTCTCTCTAACTCTTCCTGAAGCCTCAAATGAATCACTCTCTAACTCTTACTGAAGAACGGAATAATCCCTCTCTTCACTCTCCTGAAGCCGAATGAATCCTCTACTCTTCCTGATGCCTCGAATGAATCTCTACTCTCCTGAAGCCTCTAAGGACTCCCTCTCTAACTATTCCTGAAGCATCGATTGAATATGTAACTCTTCCTGAAGCCTCAAATGAATCGCTCTCTAACCTTCCTGAAGCCTAGAATGAATCCCTCTCAATATTCCTGAAGCCTCGAATGAATCCCTCTCTGCCCCTTCCTGAAACCTCAAATGAATCTCTATCAATCTCTCTGAAACCTCGAATGAACCTCTCCAACTCTTCCTGAAGAATCGAATGAATCTCTAACTCTTACTGAAGCCCTCAAAGAAGCCCACTCTAACTCTTCCGAAGCCTCAAATGAACTTTAACTCTTCCTGACAGCCTCAGATGAATCTCTAGCTCTCGCGAAGCCCGAATGAATCCCCTTCTAACTCTTCCTGAAGCTCAAATAATCTCTAACTCTCCCTGAAGCCTCAAATGAATCTCTAACCTAGTACCTGAAGCCTTAAATGAATCCCACTTTAATATTCCTGAAGCCTAGATGAATCCCTCTCTATCTCTCCTGAAGCCTCGAATGTGAATCCCTCTCTGCCTAATCCTGAAGCATCAAATGAATGGCTCTCTAACTCATCCTGAACCTCGTATGAATCCCCTTCTCTCAAATGAATCCCTCTCCAACACTTCTGAAGCCTCAAATGAATCTCTAACCATTCCTGAAGCCTCGAATAAACCTTTCTCTAACTTATCCTGAAGCCTTAAATGATCTCTAACTCTTCTGAAGACTCGAATGAATCCTCTCTAACTCATCCAGCGGCCTCAATAGAATCCCTTTCTAAAACTCTTCTGAAGCCTGAAATGACTCTCTAAGCTTCCGAAGCCTCAAATGAATCTCTAACTCTTCTGAAAAAAAAAAAACCTGAATGAACCTCTCCTCTAACCTTCCTGAAGCCTTGAATGAATCCCTCTCTAACTCTTCCTGAAGCCTCGAAGGAATATTCTAACTTTACCTGAAGACTCAAATGAATCTCTAACTCTTCCTGAGGCTCTCGCAGGAATCTCCTAAGTCTTCCTGAAGCCTCGAAGAATGTCTAACTCTTCCTGAAGTCTCGAATGAATCCCCTCTAACTCTTCCTGTAAAATCTCATGAATCACTCTCTAATCTTCTTGAAAGCCTCGAATGAATCGCTCTCTAACTCTTCCTGAGGCCTCGAATGAATCCTCTCTCTAACTCTCTGAAGCCTCAAATGAATCTCTAACCTTCCTGAAACCTCAAATGAATCTCTAATTATTCCTGAAGCCTCGAAAATCCCTCTCTAACTCTTCCTGAGGCCTCGAATGAAGTCCACATATCGACTCTTCCTGAAGCGTCAAAGGAATCGCTAATTCTTCCTGAAGCTCGAATGAATCCTCTCAACTATTCTGAGCCTCAAATGACTCTCTAACTCTCCTGAAGCCTCGAAATGACTCCCTCTCTAAATCATCCGGAGGCCTCAAATGAATCTCTTTCTATCTCTTCTGAAGCCTGCATGAATCTAACTCTTTCCTGAAGCCTCCCCGAAGGAACCCTCTATAACTCTCCTGAATCGAATGAATCCCCTGTCTGATCTTCCTGAAGCCTCAAATGAATCTCAACCCTTCATGAAAGCCCCGAATGAATCCCTCTCAAACTTCTTCCTGAAGCCTCAATGAGTCTCTAACTCTTCCTAAAGCCTCAAAAATGGAATCCCTCTCAACCTTACTAAATCCTCGTATGAACTCTCTAACTTTCCTGATGTCTCAAATGAATTCTAACTCTTCCTGAAAAACTCAAAATGAATCCCTCTCTAACTCTTTCCTGAAGCCTCAAATGAATCTCTAACTCTTCCTGGTGCCTCAAATGAATTCTCTAACTCTTCCTGAAAGTCCGGAATGAATCTCTCTCTAACTCTTCCTGAAAGTCCGAATGAAGCCCTCTCAACTCATCCTGAAGCCTCAAACGAATCTCATAACTCTTTCCGATGTCTTAATGAATCTCTAACTCTTCATGAAGTCCGGAATGAACTCTCTCTAACTCTTCCTGAAGTCTCGAATGAATCCCCCTCTAACTCATCTGAAGGCCTCATATTGAACTCTAACTCTTCCTGAAGCCTCGAATGGAATCTCTACTCTTCCTGAAGCCGCGAATGAATACCTCTCTAACTCTATCTGAAAGCCTCAAATGAATCCCTCTCTAACTCTTCCTGAATTCCTAAAATGAATCTCTAATCTTCCTGAAAGCCCGAATTGAATCCCTCTCTAAATCTTCTGAAGCCTCTAATGAATCTCTCTCTAACTTTCCTGAAAGCCTCGAATGAATCTTTAACTCTTCCTCAAGCCCGGAATGAATCCCTCTTGTACGAACTCCCTTTAGGAGGAAGTTGTAACTGGGTCTTTATTTTAATCTTAAACCAGTGACAAAACAAATCAGTATGGGCGAGGAAATATCAGAAAGACACAGCAAAAATCTCACAATATTATTACCCAATAATATACGACACTGATGGCTCATCCCCAAAGTAATCATAGACAACAACACAATAAGGCCATCAAATAACTCAAAGAGTCACTATAACTACAAGCTAAACCCTTATCATAGAGAAGAAACAAATTTTAATCTTAAGAGGACCCCAATTAATTTTACCACCACGCTAAACCTATTACTAAATAGAAGGAAAGAATGGAAGGACATACAAAAAGAAACAACCAATTCCTATCCTAAGACCATAACCCAATTCTAAACTTAATATACTATCAAAACACTTAGAACACCTTATAATTATACACTCCAAGGTGTAGCAAAAAATAACACACAGGATTTGTACTATGACACAGACAGTTACTTATTACAGAAGAGTCCAATATCGCTCAAAAAAATGCAGTCCACAGAAAGTCACTCCCAGCAGAAGAAACTGCCTTACAAAACCGTTGGTGATATACACACTTTAGTTACGGTCGTCAAAGATCACAGGGATACTCCTCTTACCTGAGAGAAGACCCCTACTTGCCCAACAAAGGCCACTTGGTTGCTGATACAGTGGAAACATCATTCAAAGACGTGAAAAAGGCTCTCGAAGCCAGAAACCCACACAAAACGGCCAACGCCAAGATTTAGACAGTATGCCAATTAAATCACAGTGCAAGTCGTACTCCTACATGTAGCTTCACGTGCATAACTGCCTTTCACAGTAAGTAAGCAGCTCAAAGACAGCTAGATGATTGTTCTCAGAGAACAAAGCGAGAAAAATCTTCCACAATAGGACGTTATATATTGTAATTATCCACGACAGGCAGACAGATCAGCAGGCTCCAGAGTCCTCCAACGGCCTTTGAACCTTTCTTGAGAATATTGGAAGAGTCACAAAGTCACCTCTCCTTACCACACTCAGTCACCATAAAGAAAAATAAACAGAGTTACAAATTGGCAAGGAAGCAAACAACTGAGGATGGCCGCACTTCAAACTGCAATAATAGATGGCCGCCACAAAACTTAAGCTTTTTTCAACAAAGCAAATGAACAGTTACCTTAACCAAAATGTTACTAAACGTAAAACAAATAGCAAAATACTAACTTCAACTACGTATTACAAAAATTGCAAACAATAGAAAAAAAAGCCATCAGTGCAAAAAGGACAAAACAAAGAGATTTTACTTTAAATTACGTTACGGCTCCCTGACACCTGCCTCCCTCAACAAAAAAAAAATAATTTGACTTCAAAACAGGAAAATTAATTTTTTTTTTTCTTTTTAACCTTAAGAAATATATGGTAAAGTAAACATGACAAGCATACACCTACACTAGGACTACTTAATCTAACTGGGCCCCCCCCTAATAAAAAAAAAAAAAAACAGGGAACTACGGGATTGCACATAAAAATAAGCAAAAAACAACCTTAGGATAATTAATAGCCTATACCCATCTGAAAAGAAAATTAGAAATCAAGAACGTCATAAACAGCCAACACTTCACATCTAGAAATGCATCGGGGATCTGATTGTCCATCCTTTTTATAGGTTGGAAGACCAGGTTATATTCCTGAAGGGAAGTGACACTCGGCAGAATCCTTGATTCGCTCCCTTCATCGTATTTATGAACACCAGTCGGGTTATGGTCCGTTGTCAACACTTCAACCTGGAAGAACTAGATAAATAAATGGAAAAATGGGATCGATCTTCACCAGAGCCAAAGCTTCCTTCTCTATGGTCGAGTACTGTCTTCAGCCGGGAGTAAACTTCTTTACTGAAATAAGATACAGGGTGCATTTCCCTAACCAGCTCTCTGAAACAGAAAAACTCTCCACTGCCCACGTCACTGGATCCACAGCCAAAATAAAAGGTTTATTAAAATTGGGGAGAGCTAAGAATTGGTTCCGAAGACTAATATTACAGGTTCAACTAGGAAACGCTTTTCACACTCTTACCTCCACAAAAACTTGGGTTCTTTTTCAATAGATTGTTAAAGGCTGGGCGATGTCAGCCAAAATTTTCAGGAACTCCTGTAATACCCTAAACAACCAAGAATTTGCGGACACCACGGACATTACATGGCTGAGGGAAGGTTGGCTATAACCTCAATATAGCAGTTTAGGGAGCAACCTTCCCCCCCTTAAACCAACCTCATGCCAAAGATAAGACTATAGCCTACCAAACTCACACTTATTGATATTTACAACCAAACCAGCCTTTCGTACAAACCTGAAACAGTTTCTTAACCTTTTAACATTGGGTTTCAGTCCGAATGATACCACCAAGTCGTCAATATATATTCGGTACCCGCCAGCCCGCATATCACCCTATCATAAGCGCTGAAGTACAAGCTGCCTTTTTTAAACCAAAATGCATCACCTACATTCATACAACCATTTGGGAGTGACAACTGCCGAAATCTCAAGGCCTGTGAGGACAATGGCAACTGCCAGTAACCTTCAATAAGTCTAATTTAGTTACAACCTGCATCCCTATCCGGTCTCATTAAATCTTCAATCCGGGGAAGAGGGGAAACTGTCACTCTTGGTACCTGATTAACTCACGGTGTCAACAACATTTTTATAATTACAGTCAGGTTTGTTACCAGAAACTATAGGAGAACTCCACGGACTTGATGCTGGTGAATAAGATCATGGTTTCCAGCATATACGTGTACCTCCTTCTCAACTCTTTGGCTTTTTCTGGGTCAGGCGGTAGGAGCTGCTTTACTGGACGAGGCGTCACCTACAGTCAATATCATGTTCAAGCCATGAAGTTAAGCCCTGGGAGTCTCTAAACACTTCTGGAAAAGACTTATCCAAACATAACATGTACCTTTCTTCTGGACTTCATTTCAGATGCTCCACAAAAACATTAGCTATTAAAATTTCAACAATTGTTCTTAAATTCTATACAGATAAATTCTCTACAGATACATGGTATCAACTTATATTAAATACAGTAGCTAGAGGACATGGTATTTCATAAACAATATTTAAATGGATCTGGATTTCTACCTTCATTATTTCTTTAATCTATTAACGTGAAAAATTCTATCTTTTAGAGAACTGGAGGAATCTAATCATAATCACCAGACACCTTTCTTATTACCTTCCATGGACCTTTAAATCTGGGTTTCCCCTGTACACTAATCAGAGTCCATATCTAAAACCAGAACCAGATTCTCCAGATTCGATAAGAACGACTTACTGCCTTGTGATAATAGAATGTTTCATACAAGCATGGGAGCTTGCAAAGGATCTGGGCAAACTTCCAAGCACCACTCAATTTTTATTTCTCAAATTAGATAAAAATTATTTTAAATTTTGAATTTGTTTCGTCCCCAATCAACACTTCCAAATAACCTTCCAAAGACCCGAACCTCATGACCATAACCAATCTGAAAGGAGAACACAGTAGATTCATGTGGGTGAGTTCTTAATGCAAAAAATGCATAAGGTCGTTCCTTATCCCAACTACTCTCCTTTCGCATAACAGTACTTACCAATTATATTTTTAAGGTTTGGGGAACCTTCCACAAACCCCTGGACTTTCGGGATGATATGGGACACTGGTGATGGCTGAATGGCCAGTTCAGCACCACCTGTCCTCTGGAAAGTACTTGGACAAGATAAAATTAGCTTAACCGCGATCTGAATGAATGGTACAAGGAACCCATACCGACAAAAAATTTCTACTAACTTTTCCCAGGACAGCTTTTGACGTACCTTTCCTAAGAGGGAAAGCCTCTGGGAACAGAAGCCTATCATCACGTTAATAAAATACATATATTCCCGATTGGGTTATAGGTAAAAGGCCAACAACATCAATGACAATCTCTGCCAAATGGTGCACCAAATTACGGATGGGTTTTAACGGAGCCTTTCGCAATACATGATTGGGTTTACCCATGGAACTGGCACGTCTCACAAGTTCGCAAGAACAGCTTAATACACTTCTCATATTAGGAAACCAAAATGGCTTGGTTAATCTCTTTAAAAGTTTTTGTACCCCAAAGTGCCCGATAAACGGCTCCTCATGGCTACGCAGCAATTGTCCTGAATTGTTTAGGTACTAAAATCGCTTATGGTACCCAGGAAGAATCCATAAAGAGAAGAACGACTTAATCTATACAATAATCCTCTCTCTGATACAAAACAGGGCTTAGAAACATCATCCCCCTCGTTATTTCCACATCAAATTCATCATGCTGAGCTCTTATAAAAATCAGCCCTATTCCATGCTCTAACTACTTTACTACTATCACTACTTCCTAAGACTCGAGCCTTCCTACTGTTAAATACTACCTTGTACAGGGTCTAAATGTAAATCTCCCGTCCATCAAGAGGTTACACCCTTTTCTCGGGGGCGAGTAGTACAGAAATAGGTAATTTATTTAAGGTAAAAATGGGGAACAATTCTTGTCCCTCCACAGTACATAAGTCATTCCTAGGATGGCCCAGATAATATCTTTACCAAACACCCATATTTCAATCTCTCATTCAACCACAGGAAGCCGACACACAGTGTCAGGAAAAACCACATTAAATAACATAGTTAGCGATCTTCACACAAGAGGTAACCTACTTTCAACAATAAAGACGAGCAAGCACCTGTGTCCCTCAAAAATTTGACATATAACTTCCTCCTCAAAAATCTCAGGCCTTACCTGGGCCAAAATATACTTATTAAATGACAGTCACATGGGGGAATCTTTTCTCTTTATTACCTTACCATTTTCTTCATTCTCCTACAGAATGTTGAGAAGCTTACTTGATTCACCAAAGTAATGGGAGAAGTAGCCTGCCTCTGTAAATAATCTGACGAGCAAACACCTAGCCGGGTATGTCCTGTCTTGTTACACCAGTAACAGGTTCTACTATTCCCCAATACTTAGTTATAGTACGACTAGGAGGAGCATTATAGTTTTTGCAAATTCCTATACAAAAATTACACCAGGATTACTTTATGGTGATTTTGACCTGAAAATTAGAATTTGCTTTAGAGTTTAGCCTGAAAATTAGAATTATTTGGTTAAAGAACATTCTCTTTCTACTCTCCCCGTTACCCTTGACCACAGGGAAACTACCCTGAAGTTCTCAGTACCAACTATGGTCAATATATATTCATCACTCAAACTGAGCAATTTGGAAAAAAAGAGGTCACTTTCAAGTCTTCTAAATGCACTCTTAAATCTTAGCACACGATTCTTAAAATCTCAATCAATATCATTCCTTCAAGGCCGCAAAGTAGTTACTTGAGCGACTCTTGAGCCAGTCATCAAAATGCTCCTGCTTTACAAGGGCAAATTCCACAAAAAGGTCATGTCGGGTTTGTTAAAATTCCTAAACTCTGCCTTAGGCCTCGGGAACCAAATCATAAGCTTTAATATCAAAGCTTTCACTTTCTCATAATGCCGAGATACTTGCTCCTTATGGCATTATAAACCTTCTGAGCCTTGCCAGCAAGCGACATTGATCACACTGTCCAGACCTCCCGTAGGCAAGACAACTGGAAGCAACCCTTTCAAAGGCTTAAAGAATTCAGGCCGCTTATCCTCAGTAAAACAAGGTACAAGTTGTAGAGCACCCCAAAATCTAAACTTTCCCGGTATCTTCACGGAATGGGGGTACTACACACTTCCTACCTTGCTGGAGCTTGGCAATCTAACTCCATTCCAAGCATTGCTCTCTCATGTGCTCTGATTCTCTCCAACCCTCGAACTCTAACTTCTTTAGCTCCAAAACATGCTGAAAATCCTTTACTAGTGGCTCATTTTCCACATTTGACCGAACGCGTAGAACAGGGACCAAACATCATCAGTACGAGGAACTCTCTCAGTCTGACTTCCATCAGGCCAGATGCCTTACCCTTCAAAAATCACTCCACAGTTGGGAGATCTGAAAAAGACTCAATCCGAGGCCCCTTTACATCAGACTCACTCATGCTTTCACTAATTAATTCATCAGCAGTTTGTTTCAGTTCCACACAGGCCTATATTCTTTACCAAACTTGATAACACATCCTTTTTCAATTCCTATTGTTAAAGAAATGCCTAAACCACCTAGCACAAGCTTTAAAATTTCTTTAGTCAAGCACTCAAATACCTAACACAATCCTCAGACGCTAAATATTCAGCAGGGGTTTAAACTCTACATTAGCCATTAGTGAAACGGAAAGAAGGAAGGTGATGAGGCACAACAAAAATACATACTGAAAACTCACCAAGAGCACAGTCTGACCACTCGCACCACCGACGAGTTTGTCCTGGGATCTGTCACGGTCGCCACTTTGTTACGAACTCCCATTAGGAGAAGTTGTAACTGGTTCTATATTTTAATTCTTAAATCCAGTGAAAAAACAAATCAGTATGGGCGAGGAAAATCAGAAAGACACAGGCAAAAAATCTCACAATATTTCTTACACAATAAATATACGTACACTGAGGGGCCTCACCAAAAAAAGTAATACATAGAACAAAACACAAAAGGCCATCAATAACTCAAAGAGTCACCTATAACTAAGCTAAAACCCTACTCATAGAGAAGAAACCAAAATTTTAATCTAAGGGACCCAAAATTAATTTACCACCACGCTAACCTATTACTAAATAGAAGGAAAGAATGTGGAAGGACATACAAAAAAGAAACAACAATCCTACCTAAGACATAACAATCTAAACCTTAATATAACTATCAAAACCACTTTAGGAATACATATAATTATACACTCCAAGGTGTAGCACAAAAATTACACACAGGATTGGGTCTATGACCACAGACCAGTATTATACAGACGAGTCCATATATCGCTCAAAAAATGCAGTCACAGACGTCACTCCCATAGGAAGAAACTGCACTTCAAAACCTTGGTGGAAATACAACACTTTAGTCTACGGCTCGTCAAAGATACAGGGGATATTCCTCCCTCTTACCTGAGAGAAGACACCCTACTTGCTCCAACAAGGACACTGGTGCTGATACAGTGGATACATCCATAAAGCCCCCCCCCCCGGAAAAAGGCTCTTCTCAGAGCCAGAACCACACACCCAACTGCCAACGCCAAGATTTAAGACAGTAGGCCACTTAAATCACAGTGCACGTCGTACTCCTCATGTAGCGTCACGGCATAACTGCCTTGTCACATTAAGAAGCAGCTCAAAGGACAGCAGATGATTGTTCTCAGAGAAAAAGCGAGAAATCTTCCACAATAGGACGTTATATAGATATCCACGACAGCAGACGATCAGCAGCTCCAGAGTCCTTCAACGGCCTTGAATATTCTCTGCGAGAATACTTGGAAGAGTCCACAAGTCAACTCTCCTTACCACACTCCCAGTCACCATAAAGAAAATAAACAGAGTTACAAATTTGGCAAAGGAAGCAAAAACACTGAGGGAAGGCCGCACTTCAAAACTGCACTCACTAGATGCGCCACAAAACTTAAGCTTTTTAACCAAAGCAAATGAAACAGTACATTTAACAAAATGTAGACTAACGTAAAACAAAATAGCAAAATACCTAAACTTAACTAAGTTTACAAAATTGCAAACAATAGAAAAATAAAAGCCATCAGTGCAAAAAGGCAAAACAAAGAGATTTTACTTTAAAGTACGTTACGGCTGCTGACACCTCTACATCTCCTGAAAGCCTACATATGAATCTCTCTCTAACTCTTCCTGAAGCCTCAATGAATCCCTCTCTAAACTCTTCCTGAAGCACGGCAATGAACCGCTCTAACTCTTCCTGAAGCCTGAAATAAATCTCTACTCTTTCTGAAGCCGAGAATTGAATCACTCTCTAACTCTCCTGAAGCTCAAATGAATCTCTAACTCTTCCTGGTTGTCTCAAATGAATCTATAACTCTTCCTTGAAGTCCGGGAATGAATCTCTCTCTAACTCTTCCTGAAGTTCTCGATATGAATCCCTCTCTAACTCATCGGAAGCCTCAAACGAATCTCTAACCTCTCCTGATGGTCTTAAATGAATCTCTAACTCTTCCTGACGTCCGGAAGAATCTCTCCTCTAACTCTTCCGGACGTCTCGAATTGAATTCCCCCTCTAACTCATCCTGAAAGCCTCATAGGAATCTTAACCTCCTGAAGCCTCGAATGGAATCTCTAACTCTTCCTGAAGCCCAGAATGAATCCTCTCTAACTCTATCTGAAGGCTCATGAATCCCTCTCTAACTTTCCCTGATCCTAAAGGAATCTCTAACTCTTCCTGAAGACCGTAATGAACCTCCTCTAATCTTCCTTGAAGCTTAATGATCTCTTCTCTAAACTTTTCCTGAAGCCTCGAAGAATCTTTAACTCTCCTCAAGCCCGGAATGAATCCATCTCTAAATCTTCCTGAATGGCCTCATATGATCTCTCTCTAACTCTTCCTGAAGCCTAAAATGAATCCCTCTCTACTCGTCCTGAAGAACGGAATGAATCCGTCTCTAACTCTTCTGAAGCCTGAAATAAAATTCTCTACTCTTTCTGAAGCCCGGAATGAACCCTCTCTAAAATCTCCTGAAGCCTCAAATGAATCCTCTCTAACTCTTCCTGAAGCCTCAAATGAATCCCTATCTATGCTTATTCCTGAAGCACTGAATTGAATCCCTCTCAAAGCTCTTCCTGAAGCTAAAATGGAATCTCTAACTCTTCCTGAAGCCCCGAGAATGAATCTTTACTCTAAATCTTCCTGAAGCCTCAAAGAATCTCTCTCTAACTCTTCCTGAAGCCTCAAAGAATCCCTCTCTAAACTTCTACTGAAGCACGGAATGAATCCCTCTTAACACTTTCCGGAGGCCCGAATGAATCCTTCTCTAACTCTTCCTGATGCCTCAAATGAATCTCTAACTTTCCTGACGCCTCTAAGAATCCTCTCTAACTATTCCTGAAGCTCGAATTAATATGTAACTCTTCTGAAGCCTCAAATGAATCCCTCTCTAACTCCTTCCTGAAGCCTCAGAATGAATCACTCTATAACTCTTCCTGAAGCCTCGACTGAACCTCTCTGCCTCTTCCTGAAACCTCAATGAATCTTCTATCTAACTCTTCTGAAACCTCGAATGGAATCCCTCTCTAACTTTCCGAAGCCTCGAATGAATCTCTAACTCTTCCTGAAGCCTCAAATGAATCCACTCTAACTTTCCCGAAGCCTCAAAATGAATCTTTACTCTCCTGAAGCCTCAGGATATGAAATCTTAGCTCTCGTGAAGCCCCGAATGAATTCCCTCTCTAAACTCTTCCTGAAGGCCTCAAATGAATCTCTAACTCTCCCTGAAGCCTCAAATGAATCTCTACCCTACCTGAAAGCCTTAAACTGAACCCTCTCTACATTCTGAGCCTAGATTGACTCCCTCTCGATCTTCCTGAAGCCTCGAATGATCCCTCTCTGCCTCATCCGAAGCCTCAAATGAATGTCTCTCTAAACTTTTCCTGAAACTCGAATGAAATCCTCTCTATCAAAATGGAATCCTCTACACACTTCCTGAAGCGCGAAGAATCTCAACTATCCTGAAGCCTCGAAAAAACCCCTCTCTAACTCATCTGAGGCCTTAACTGAATCTCTAAACTCTCGAAGCACCTCGAATGAATCCCTCTCTAACTCATCCAGAGGCCTCAAAGAAAATCCTTTCAACTATCCTGGAGCTGAAATGACTCCTAACGCTTCTGAAAGCCTCACATGGAATCTCTAACTCTTCCTGAAACTTGAAATAACCTCTCTCTAACTCTTCCTGAAGCCTTGAAGATGAATCCCTCTCTTAATCTTCCTTGAAGCCCTCGAATGAATATCTAAACTCTTCCGAAGACTCAAAGGAATCTCTAACTCTTCCTGGGCTGCAGGAATCTCTAAGTCTTCCTGAAGCCTCGAATGAATGTATAACTCTTCCGAAGTCTCGAAGAATCCCCTTAACTCTTTCCTGTAATCTCATGAATCCCTCTCTAACTCTTCCTGAAGCCGAATGAAATCCCTCTCTAACTCTTCCTGAGGCCTCGAATGAAACTCTCTAACTCTTCCTGAAAAAGCCCAAGAATCTTCTAAATCTTCCTGAAACTTCAAATGAATCTCTAATTTATCCGAAGCCTCGAATAACTCCCTCTCTAACTCTTCCTGAGGCCTCGAATGAATCACCTATGACTGCTTCCTTGAAGCGCAAATGAATCTCTAATTATCCTGAAGCCTCGAAATGAATCCCTCTCTAAAATCTTCCTGAAGCTCATATGAATCTCTAACTCTTCCTGAAGCCACGAATGACTCCCTCTCCTAACTCATCGGAGGCCTCAAAGAGAATATCTTTCTATCTCTTCCTGAAGACTTGAATGAATCGCTAACTCTCCTGAAGCCTCGAATGAATCCCTCTCTAACTCTTCATGACTCGAATGAATCCCTGGCTGATTCTTCCTGAAGCCTTCAAATGAATCCTCAAACCTTCATGAAGCCCCGAATGAATCCCTCTCAAAACTCTTTTCCTGAAGCCTCAAATGAGTCCTCTAACTCTTCCTGAAGCCTCAAATGAATCCCTCTCTAACTTCCTAAATCCTCGTAGGAAATCTCTAACTCTCCTTGGATGTCTCAAAGATCTTAACCTCTTCCTGAAAAACTCAAAATGAATCACTCTCTAATTTCCTGAAGCCTCAAATGAATCTTAACTCTTCCTGGTGTCCAAATGAATCTCTAACTCTCCTGAAGTCCGCGAATGAATCTCTCTCATAATCTTCCTGAATCTCGAATGAATCCTCTCACTCATCCTGAAGCCTCAAAGAAATCTCTAACTCTTCCTGATGTTTAAAGAATCTCTAACTCTTCCTGAGTCCGGAAGAAATCTCTCCAATCTTCTGAAGTCTCGAATGATCTCCCTCAACTCATCCTGAAGTTCATATGAAGCTCAACTCTTCCTGAAGCTCGAATGTTTTTAATTTTAAATCTCTAACTCTTCCTGAAAGCCCAGAATGAATCCCTCTCTAATCTATCTGAAAGCTCAAATGAATCCCCTTATAATCTTCCTGAATCTAAAATGAATCTCTAACTCTTCCTGAAGCCCGGAATGAATCCCCTCTCAATTCCTGAAGCTCTAATGAATCTCTCTCTAACTCTTCCGAAGCCTCGAATGAATCTTTAACTCTTCCTCAAGTCCGGAAATGAATCCATCTCTAAATCTTCCTGAAGCTCATATGGAATCTCTCTCTAACTCTTCCTGAAGCCTCAAATGAATCCCTCTCTACTCTTCCTGAAGCACGAATAATCCGTCTCTAAACTCACCTGAAGCCTGAAATAAATCTACTACTCTTTCTGAAGCCCGGAATGAGTCCTCTCTAAATCTTCCTGAAGCCTCAAATTAATCCCACAGCTCTCCTGAAGCACGGAATGAATCCCTCGCTAATCTTCCTGAGCCTAAAATGAATCTCTAAATCTCCTGAGCCCGGAATGAATTCTCTCTAAATCTTCCTGAAGCTCAAATGAATCTCTCTCTAACTCTTCCTGAAGCCTCAAGAATCCTCTCTCTAACTCTTAATGAAAGCACGACTGGAATCCCTCTCTAAATCTCCTGAAGCCTCGAAGAATCCTTCTCTAAAGCTCTCCTGATGCCTCGAATGAATCTCTAACCTTCCTTGAAGCCTCTAATGAATCCCTCTCTAACTATTCCTGAAGCTCGAATTACATAGTAACTCTTCCTGAAGCCTCAAATGACTCCCTCTCTAATTTTCCTGAAGCCTAGAATGGAATCCTCTCTAACTCTTCTGGAACGCCTCGAAGAAATCCCTCTCTGCCTCTTGCCTGAAACCTCAAAGAATCTCTATCTAACTCTTCCTGAAAAACCTCGAATGAATCACTATCTAACTTTCCTGAAGCCTCGAATGAATCTCTAAACTCTTCCTGAAGCCTCAAATGAATCCCACTCTAACTCTTCCCGAAGCCTCAAATGAATCTTTAACTCTCATGAAGCCTCAGATGAATCTATAGCTCTCGCTGGAGCCCGAATGAATCCCTCTATAACTCTCTGAAAGCCTCAACTGAATCTCTAACTCTCTGAAGCCTCAAATGAACTCTACCTCTACCTGAAGCCTTAAAGGAATCCCTCTCTAACTATTCATGAAGCCTAGATGAATCCCTCTCTATCTCTTCCTGAAGCCTCGAATGAATCCCTCTCTGCCGCATCCTGAAGCCTCAATGAATGTCTCTCTACTCTGCCTGAAACCTCGAATGAACCCTCTCCTCAAATGAATACCTCTCCAAACACTTCCTGAAGACTCGAATGATCTCTAACTATTCATGAAGCTCGAAATACACCCCTCTCTAACTCATCATGAAGCCTTAACGAATCTCTAACTCTTTCAGAAGCCTCGAATGAATCCTCTCTTAAACTCATCCAGAGGCCTCAACTGAATCCTTTCAACTCTTCCTGAAGCCTGAAATGACTCTCTAAACGCTTCTTGAAGCTCAACTGAATCTCTAACTCTTCCTGAAACCGTAGAAATAACCTCTCTCTAAATCTTCCTGAAGCCTTGAATGAATCCCTCTCTTAACTCTTCCTGAAGCCTCGAAAGAATATCTAACTCTTCCTGAAGACTCAATGAATCTCTAAACTCTTCCGAGGCCTCGCAGGAATCTCTAAGTCGTCCTGAAGCCCGAATGAATGTCTAACTCTTCCTGAAGTCTCGAATGAATCCCCTCAACTCTCCTGTAATCTCATGACTCCCTCTCTAACTCTTCCTGAAGCCTCGAATGAATCCCCTCTAACTCTTCCTGAGGCCTCGAATGAATACCTCTCTAACTCGTAATGAAGCCTCAAATGAATCTCTAAACTCTCCTGAAGCTCAAAATGAATCTCTAATTATTTCCTGAAGCTCGAATAAATCCTCTCTAACTCTTCCTGAGGCCTCGAATGAATCCACCTATGACTCTTCCTGAAAGCCGTTCAAATGAATCTCTAATCTTCCTGAAGCCTCGAAGATCCCTCTCTAACTCTTCCTGAAGCCTCAAATGAATCTCTAACTCTTCCTTGAAGCCTCAAAGAATCTCTAACTCTTCCTGAAGCCTCGAATGGACTCCCTCTCTTAACTCATCCGGGAGGCCTCAAAAGGAATCTCTTTCTACCTCTCTGAAGCCTGGAATGAATCTCTAACTCTTCTGAAGCTCGAATGAATCCCTCTCTAACTCTCCTGACCTCGAATGAATCCCTGTCTGATTCTTCTGAAGCCTCAAATGAATCTCAAACCCTCTGAAGCCCGAATGAATCCCTCTCAACTCTTCCTGAAAGCCTCAAATGAGTCTCTAACTCTTCCTGAAGCCTCAAATGAATCCAATCTCTAATCTTCCTTAATCCTCGTTGAATCTCTAACTCTTCCTGAAAACTCAAATGCATCCATCTTTAACTCTTCCTGAAGCCTCAAATGGAATCTCTAACTCTTCCTGATTGTGTCTCAAATGAATCTCTAACTCTCCTGAAGTCCTGAATGAATCTCTCTCTAACTCTTCTGAAGTCTGATGAATCCCTCTCTAACTCATCCTGAAGTCTCAAACGAATCTATAACTATTCTGATGTCTGAAATGAACTCTAACTCTTCCTGAAGTCCGGAATGAATCTCTCTCTAACTCTTCTGAAGTCAGTCCGAATGAATCCCCTCTAATCATCCTGAAGCTCAACGAATCTCTAACTCTTCTGATGTCTCAAATGAATCTCTAACTCCTCCTGACGTCCGGAATGAATTCTCTCTAACTCTTCAAGAAGTCTCGAATGGAATCCCTCCTCAACTAATCATGAAATGCCTCACAACGAAATCTCTAACTCTTCCTGATGTCTCAAAATGAATCTCTAACTCTTCCTGAAGTCCGGAAGAAGCTTCCTCTCTAACTCTCTGAAGTCTTCGAATGAATCCCTCTCTTAAAATTTCCTGAAGCCTCAAATGGAGTATCTAACTTTTCCTGAGCCTCGATGAATCTCTAAACCTCTTCCTGAGCAGGCCTTGCAGGAATCTCTTGCGTCTTCCTTAAGCCTTAAATGAATCTCTAACTCTTCATGAAGCCTCGATTAATCCCTCTCTAAATCTTCCTGAGGCCTCGAATGAATCCCTCTCTAACTCTTCCTGAGGCCTCAAATGAATCCCTCTCTAACTCTTCTGATAGCCTTAATGATATATATAACTTCTTCCTGAGGCCTCTGAATGAATCCCTCTCTAACTCTTCCGAGGCCTCAAATGAATCCTCTCTACTTCTTCCTGAAGCCTTAAATGAATCTCTAATCTCCTGAGGCCTCGAAGGAATCCCTCTTAACTCTTCCTGAAGCCTCAAAATGAATCTCTAACTCTTCCTGAAGCCCTTAAATGAATCTCTCTCTAATCTTTCCGGAAGCTCGAATGAATCCCTCTCTAACCTCTCCCCTGAAGCCTCGAATGGAATTTCATCTATTCTGAAGCCCGAAATGAATCTCCAAACTCTTCTGAAGCCTCTAATGAAACCCTCTCTAACGCTCCGGAGGCCTCAAATGAATCTCTTTCATCTTTCCTGGAAGCCTCAAATGAATCTCTAACTCTTCCTGAAGCATCAAATGAAATCGCTCTCTAAACTCTTCCTTAAAGCCTCCGTTATAAATCTTTACTCTTCCTGAAGCCTCAAGGAATCCCTCTCTAACTATTCCTGAAAGCCTCAAACGGAATTCTCTAACTTCTTCTGATGCCTCAAATGAATCTCTAACTCTGTATGAAGTCGGAATGAATCCCTCTCTACTTTCCTGAAGTCTCTAAGAATCCCTTCTAACTGTTCTGAAGCCTCAAATGAATCTCTAACTCTTCCTGGAAAGCCTCTAATGAACCTATCTCTAACTCTTCCTGAAGGCCTAGACTTGAATCTCTCTCTAAACTCTTCCTGAAGCCTCGAATGAATCTTAACTTTCCTGAAGCCTCGACTAAATCTCTAACTCTTCCTGAGGCCTTGCAGGAATCTCTAAGTCATCCTTGAAGCCTCGAAGAAATCTCTAACTCTTCTGAAGCCTCGAATGAATCCCTCTCTAAACTCTCCTGAAACTCATGAATACCTCTCAAACCTCTTCCTGAAGCTCGAATGAATCCTCTCTAACTCCTTCCTGAAACCTCATGATCCTCTCTAACTCTTTCTCTGAGGCCCGAATGAATCCCTCTCTAACTCTTCCCGAAGCCTGAAATGCAATCTCTATAACTCTTCCTGAAGCCTCAAATGAACCTAACTATTCCTGAAGGCTCGAATGAATCCATATCTGACTCGTTTCCTGAAGCTTCAAATGAATCTCTAATTCTTCTGAAGCGTCGAATGAATCCCTCTCAACTATACTGATTAGTCCGCAGCCCGGACCATGAGATACAACGAACGAGATACCGACTGAACCCTACCGGATTTAGGAGTATACTTGTAAACTCTGAAACTGACCGTCTGCCGAAAAATAGATGGGGCTTACTTAACAAGCACCATAATGCTCGGTAGATTTGGGGTCTAGGTCCAAATATGAGATAAAAGATGAAACTAATATATAATATATCTGACAGATCTCATGATTAAGAAGACCAGTGACCAGACATTTTGGGGGGTGGGTTCCCCTTGACAGACGCATGAAAAGGGGCGTTTAATTGGATCTAGATCCAACTAGGACGATACCGAGTAAAATTACCACTACAATAGCACTGCACATCCGAAGAATACTTGTGGGTAAGGACAGACGTTTTAGTGGGTGGTTACCCCCTGACAGAACGAACCACAACGAGTGGGGAGGGGGAGAAGGATCTGCATCCAACGTTGGAGATACCAGTAAAATTTGTAATACAATAGCACTGCACATCCTAGAATGCTGTGATAGTAATACCAGACATTTTAGTGTGGTGTTACCCACGACAGACACCCCACAAGAGTGGGAGGGGATGGGGGAACCAGGAATGCTTCCAACATTGGAGATACAGGTGGCAGGGGAAAGGCAAGCCTGATAATGATGCTAGATAGTATAGTGGGGACGCTACGATTGACCCGTATTATACACTATCGTGATATATTTAATAAAATTTTGTATACTTTCTATATCCTTTGTAAATTATTTATCTAACACACAGTGCTTTCCCAACCTTTGGCTTTGAGGAACCCCTGAGACAATTTCCTCATCCCCAAGGAACCCCAGTACACACACACAACACACACACACACACACACACACCTATATATGTATATATATATAATACCAAATCTATATATATATATATAATATATATATATATATCTAATATATAAGCATTTGTTTAAATTACGTTCAGTAAAACAGAGGGAAAAAATCTCGCACGATAGTTTACGATAAATAAAATTATAGGACTACGAATTTCTCACGCATGTTTAACGAAAAATATTATACACGGTAATAAATAACATAATTAAATAAAACGAATCTTCGGAACACGCCTGGCTATCGTTAATGGAACCCTAAGGTCCGCGGAAAACCCGGTGACGAGGCTGATCTAAACAAAAATTATTTTGGATCATATAAATAACAGTCGTTCTGTAGGCCCATAATAATTCAGTTATATTATATTTGTCAAGCAAGCAACTGATTGATTATAGTTTTTTTTTTAGTTTGTATCCAATAAATATTACAAAACATACAATTAAATCCAGAAATACATATATTTTAATCTAAATACATTGCATGTTAATGTTACAAAAAATTCTTGTGAAATATTTTAACAATTTCTCTTTCAAACTGGCCTGATATATCTCTGGTTTTTTATATCGAAGCTTTTAATCTATATATAACAAACGTTCAGGCACATTCTTGGGTTTTTTTTCCCTTTTTTTTTAACAACCATATATTTACAATGTAACTTGACAAAATTAAAGTGCGTGTTTCTTTGTTTCTCGATGACTCCGGAAAATCAAATACATAATTCTAATGAAATTGCAGGACAAAACTACAAAATAGCTTCAAAACTCCTTTAACCAATTATTAAGTTTTCAATGTTCTTAGCAGAAATTATAACATCTATGAATAACTTGATTCGTCAGCATCACAAAACTGGCATGAGAGTCTTGAATATTTTCATTCTTTGAACCTTTTTTATGGGTAATATTTCGTCGAATTATATGTATATATCTCCCTATCGCACAGAAGAAATTTCAAAGTTGATGTTTTCCCAAAGCAGGGCCAATTTATAAATGGGTATCTATCTCAACAGTTGGCTGTACATGTGGCCAATAAGTTCAAATATATAGTCTCGATTTAAGACAAGGAAAATTAGAACTGTTTTCATTTTATAACCGTTCGTAAGACCTCCAGAATACATAGGTGCCCCCCCCCCATTACACATGAAGTCTTTGTGTAACTTTCCGGTAAACAAGCCCTTCATATGTTGAATTGTTATAATCATTGACATATAATTGTATTCTCATCACAGGTAATTTAAGAAAGAGGCAGCTAGAATTACTTGGTCCTCCATAAAAGATTACCATTCCTATCCCTCCTTAATCTTTGACTTTGTTAAAGTGTCTCTTGATAAATCACATGTTCCCCCCAAATGTAAAAGAAAATTCTTTACTTATTAGTTTTGCATATTTGACAGGCAAAGGGTAAATATGGGAAACATACCATTCTTTTGAAAAAAATCAATGTTTATGACAATAACAGCTTTTTTGATGAAATGTAAAGTCTCTGTTGTGAAAGCTCGCAAAGTATTCTTAATTTTACAAAAATAATTTGTTCACGATGAGTTAACAGCATTTCGTAATTATCAGAAAAGAAAATTCCCAAAGTTGTTAAAAAGACCGGTAAATACTTGAAGCCATGATAAAGGCCAAACAGACCTATCACCCATGGCCTAATCCCAAATATGTTCGTCTTATTTATTTGCATGCACCCGTGCGCTTCAAATTTAGACACTAATGTGCTAATCTCAAAATTCCCTTACACGGCAACAAACCATTTGTATCATCGGCAAACCCAAGAATTCAGGTGGGTTATCATTCGGTAAGGGCAGTGTTCAATACAACTATTTCTTTTATAGAAAGATACAGAGGTTCCTGGAAAACAGAATAAAGGAGCATAGAAAGAGGGCAGCCTTGTCGAATCCCCTCTCCACACGAAAAATATTTACCAATGTTACCATTAACAATGCAACACTTCCAATTATTCGCTGTACAATATCTATGAAGGAAATCAGTCTCACCACAAAAAACTAGTATTTCAAGAATCCGAAGACAAAATGAATATCAACACGGTCGAAATGCTTTCGATCCAATCAAGATTAAAATAGCACCATTGAACTTTTTCTCACTACAATAATACCACAATATCTTCTAATTAAGTTTACATGTATTTAGGATCGTCCAGGCACACAAATGTCGGGATGATAAGGTGAAGATACTGTTTGCATTCTTTTCGCCTTATATTAGTAAGTATCTTAAAGTCACAGAAAAACAAGAATTGGTCTCACTTAGCCAAAGCACTATCATCGGTGCCTTTCGATATGAGAGAGTGACCAATGCAATTACTCTGACTCTTGGAGAGAGTTTTCATTTCCATAATATTTTCAGGCACAGCTTTAGTTCAACCCTTAATATCTTCCCAAAATACCTTATAAAATCTATTGGGATGCATCTACCAGGAATTTATTGTTAGCAATAGAACGAATAACATCACGATCTTCGAGAGATATATTCTTGTCGAAATATACCTATCATTATCAGAATCAGTCAATTTTTCTCTACAAACTGCATGAAGAAGTTTTGCCAAGGTACATCACAAAGTTTTTCCGGTAAAGTTTTGGTAATACCTGAACACATAGTGTCAATGGCCTGGCTCTTGTTTTAAAATTATTAATTCAAGGCTTCTTGGTGGGGACTGGTAAGCGTTTTTGTACCAAATTGTAGGGATGGGGCAAGATGGTTCAAAAATAAATGGCGGCAAGTTGCCCACTCGTTATTTGATAACAATAATAAGCCTATTTATGTATATTATTACGTTTGTTTCTGGATGTTTGGAAGAGAATGAAATTAGTGTTCCTATCATTTCCTCCACATTGTTCTCACAAGTTTGCAGCCCTGGATTTTAGTGTTATAGAATCTGAAGAAAGGTTAACAGGGCATGTTGATTCGTGGATGACTGGTAATCAGGATCAAGTATGCCAATCGTGGACATTCTTGGTAAGTTTCCTCGGCTTTACCTCTAGCTGTCACTATCTAGTGATGTTTCTGATGTTTTCAAGATTTAGGATCGAGGGAATTCAACTTGAATTACAGACTATTTCAAGATTTGATTTTACGTGGGGGTTATGTAAACAGATTGAGAGATGTCCGAAAAAAAAGACACATGGGCTTCAGATCAGTCACAGCTTGATACAGAGTTAAGAACTGCTCCTGTTGATCAGAAGAAAACTTAGCTGAAGAGAGCCTGCGTTTGGTAAGCCAGGAGAAAGTGTGGGTCCAGTTCAGGCTATGTAACATGGGGGAGCATGAAGGACTCTGACGGGATTATTTAACCACCTGCACAATTACAACTAGATGATGGATCTGAGTAATTTTTGTATTTTGGAATTCAGAGGGTATTTATGCTATTTGATTTAAATGCAATGTATAATTTTCTTTTTAATATCATGTGCCAACTTACCCCATAAAGCGTGCCAACTTAACCCGTGGGGAACTTGGCATGATATTCGCCAATAACAAAACTGTAAAAAGTGTGCCAGCTAGCCCGGTCTCCCGCTACTCGCTTTAGCTGTTACGAGATGAAAAATTATGTAGCCGGGTTGGAAGCACTGGCACTATAAAGTAGCTATAAGTCTTATCATGATTAGAGTATTGCTGAAAAGTCTACGGTACATAACATTGTTAATAGAGTTACGCACACATTAAATAGATAGTAATACATATGTATCTAATATATACGCTATAGCAAGGGTACAGATCATAATAATTGCGCTAAACCTACTCGGTTTGTTTTATGAAGCCGGACTACCTTCTTTTGGTTCAACTGGACTTTCATGCTGATGAAATCATGGAACAGTTTTTATTATTCAGTATTTATGAATGAAGATTGTTGTTACTATAGTCGATTTTTTTTCGGCTTGGTATAAAATTCGTCAGATAAATACACCGGCTGAGGAAGGACAAAGAGGAATCTATGTTTTTTTAAACATCTCTCTACACAGCAAGTTATTTCGAACATTTCATTCTCTCAATAAGATTATGAATAAATACAAGAGCAAACGAGACCAAAAAAAAAAAATAATAATCACCTAGCATTAATGTAAAAGAAAACAAGAGAAAATAAAATTAGTGCGATTGTCAGTTTTTGCTATCGTTAATGTTTAATGGCTCAGTGTATTAGCGGAATTGTTAGGGTTTATGCGTAAGCGTTTAGGAATGTTTATGAGTAAGTGTATGATGAATGTTTAGGGTTTAGTGAGTGTTTAATGTGTCGATTAGTGAATGTTACTGAGTTTTTAGGGTTTAGTGAATGTTTTGTGAATGTTATTGAATGTTTATTGTGTAAGTATTCAGTGAATGTTTTGTCTTTAGGGTTTTAGTAAATGTTTTGTGAATGTTAAGTGAACGTTTAGTGAATGTCTTGTGAATGGTAGTGTTTAGTGAATATTTAGTGTAAGTATTCAGTGAGTGTTGAGGGTTTTAGTGAAAGTTTTGCGAATTTTAAATGAGCGTTTAGTGAATGTCTTGTGAATGTTAGTGTTTAGCTAATGTTTAGTATGTAAGTGTTGATTAAGTTTTTAATGAGTGGATGTTCATTCACTGTTTAGTATTTAATAAGTATTTAGGGTTTGGTAAGCATTTAGTATTTAATGAGTGCTTAGGGTTTAGTGAATGTTTAGTGTTTAATTAATGTTTAGGATTAAGTGAGTGTTTAGTGAATGTTTACCGTGTATTTTGGGTATAATGAGTATTTAGTAAATTTAGTGTTTTAAGTGTTTAGTGAGCATTTAGTGTATAGTGAGTGCCTAGTGAGTGTTAGGTATTCAGAGAGTTATGTGTTATAGAGAGAAGAGAGAGAGAGAAAGAGAGAGAGAGAGAGAGAGAGACAGACAGACAGACAGACAGAGAGTGTGTGTGTGTGTGTGTGTGATAGTTGAATATTGCGAAGTGTGCAGTGCTTACTGAGGAGTGCATTGTGAGTGTTGTTTGTTAGTGATTTACTACATTACTGTTATTAGTGCTTCGCTACATATGCAAAGAAAGGCCTGTATTTTACACAGGAACCATTTATGCTGACACTGCTTAGAGCCAAGAAGCAGATTGGCTAGGCCTGACCAACAATGGTTGGAGTTGTTTAGGTGTTCGTAAGGTAATTTTTTTTCTTGAAATTGGTCGAATAATAATAATTAATAAATAATAAATAAAATAATAATACTACATAATAATAATAATAATAATAAAATTAATAGTAAATAAAATATAGTAACAGTACTAAGAGGCTGGACCGAGACCTTTCAATTATGGCCTTCCGAAGTCACTCGGCAGGGAGATTGGCTACTCCAGTGATTGACGCCCTATGCCTTGCAACACAGCTGACATATTTGCACATTCGGTTGTCCGATTTTTATGACTGTTGAAACGCACTTATAAAATCCTATTAACAATGGTAAATACATGAACAGACGTGAGGATATAACATGATGTTAGTGCCGGTCTAACTGGATATAATGAACAAATAAAGAAAAAAAATATTACAAGGGAGAAAATAGCCGAATAAGGGTCGTCAAAGCCCAGCATCGATAGCATGTATTGAAACACATTACATAGGCTGCCGGTGGTGCGGGACGGCGGGAAGTTAAGAGACAAATGCCCACTCACTGGCTTTTTAAACATCAAACTATGTTCAATTTTATTTGAAGATAGAGTTTTCTTCCCTAAATATATATGGTACCTGAATCTTGGTGATAGGTGGTACTAATCAATTTGAGGAGGCAGCCGGAAATAAGTGGACTATTAGGTAACCTGACATGATATTAAGGCCAACTAATTTGGGATCAGGAGCTCCAAGTTGTCTGAATCGTCAAACTTCGGGGAGGGTGGATAAAATGGAGGGAAAAATTTTTTAATATTTATAGTTAGGCTTATCCTGAAACAGATTCATCACCATTTTCCGTTTCCGTAGTAGTAATTTTATTTGCGTGGTGATACATCATCTCTTTGTGAATGTGCGGGGGTGTTAAAACGCTCTTTATGATGGGACATTTGATGTTAATATCAATCGAAGGTCCCATATCCCGATAAAAAATTCATTCATCCACACCGAACCAACAGCAAATAAAGAACAATTCAGTTATGGTAAGACCCGTTGGGTATACGAACTCGACAGGGCTGCATTGTCCTAACTATAGGCAAGAAAGAAAACGACCAAAGACGCTATCTAAAACGACAAAATACTTATCTTACATTTCTTTTGTTTAGAGGAATTGAGAGTGGCACCTTATGACTGTTTAAATTATTCAAAAAAATGGTCGAAGCACACACTTGTAGCTGTGGCCGACAGCTAAAAGTATGTGGCTGACCATTGTGACCCCATCCCATCCGATAAAATACTTTGGTGAAGTTACTAACTCCAAAACCAAGGATAGTGTTAATATTATATTTAGTATACTCATACACTATATATATATAATAGAGATATTATATAGATATATATATTAATAAGTGAGACATAGATAGATATATATAGAGATATATAAAGATAGTTCTCTAATTAATATTTATAGATGTATAATATATTATTTTATATATTAGTTATTTTATATATACTTATAATAATCTATATATATAATATATATATCTATTATATGTAATATACTATATACTAGATATATAGTTATATATATTATATGTAATATCACAAACACTTCTACATGAATATACATATATAGATACCTATATATATATATATATATAATATATATATATATAATGTGTGTGTGTGTGGTGTGTGTGTTGTGTGTGTGAAACTATAGAAAGGAGACCAAGGCCTAGTAAGTCTCACACAGTATTTATTAGATGTGATGGAATTAATGAAGTGAATATTCCAAACTTCAATAGGAATTTTAAAAAAAAAAATAACTCCGGCAGAATTCTTATCCTAAATCATCAAAAATATTTCTTGGATTTTCAGATACTTACCATATTTCTAATATTAATATTGCCTATGACTAGATGTTGAATTATTTCAAGGTGTCCCCCCCAAAAAATTTTTTTTTTTTTTTCTCTCCCTTCAATCAAAAGGTATATCGAAGATCGTGCCCAGGCTATTGTATTACAAATTTTACTTGAATCTCTAAGTTGGATGCAGTTCCTGGCTCCCCTCCACCCCCCCACTCGTTGTGGGGTGTTCTTGTCAGGGGGATAACACACTAAAATATATGTCATTACACTGCAGTCCTATAGGAAGTGCAGGGCTATTGTAGTACAAATTTTACTTGGTACTAGATGTTGGAGAGAGATCCTGTCTCCCTCTCCCCCCCCATTCGTTTGTGGGTGTCTGTTCAGGGGGGTAACTACCCACTAAAAATGTCTATCAGTTACCACCTCCTTCATTACTATAGGATTACAGAAACCTATTGTAGTACAGATTGACTGGGTATCTCCATGTACATGCAGATCCTGTCTCCCCTCTCCCTCCCACTCGTTGTGGGGCGTCTGTCAGGGGGTAACCACCCACTAAAACGTCTGTCATTATCACCACAGTATTCCTAGGAGAGCAGTGCTATTTAGTTAAATTTTACTCGATATGCTCCTAAGTTGGATCTGATCCAATTAACCCGACCTTTTCAGTGATGAGTCGTCAGGGGGAACCCACCCTCCAACAATGTATGTCACCTGGTCATTCTATAATCAGTTAGAGTCTGCAGGTATATTATATATTAGTTTCATCTGCGTATCTCATATATTGGATTCGACAAAAATCTACCGAGCAATTAGTGGTGCTTGTTTGTTAAGTACGCCACCCATATATTTTCGGCAGACGGTCAGTCTTCAAGTTTACAAGTCTAATCCTAAATTCCCGTAGGGGTTTACAAAGTCGGGTATCTCGTTTCGTCTTGTATCTCAATGGTACCGGGCATGCAGGGAATATGAAGCCTCCATGAATCTCTACTCTTCCTGAAGCCTCTAATAAAACCTTCTCTAAATACATCGGGGCCTCAACAATGAAGCCCTTTCTAACTCTTCCTGAAGCCTCAAATGAATCTCTAACTCTTCTGAAGCCTCAAATGAATCTATAACTCTTCCTGGCAAGCCTCAAATGAATCTCTAACTCTTCCTGAAGCCTCAAATGAATCTCAACTCTTCCTGGAAGCCTCGAATGAAATCTCCTCTAACTCTCCTGAAGCTCGAATGAATCTCTTAATCTTCCTGAAGAAGCCTCGAATGAATCATACTCTCTAACTCTTCCCTGAAGCCTCGAATGAATCTCTATCTCTTCTGAAGCCTCGAATCGATCTCTATCTCTTCTGAAGGCCCTCAAAATGAATCTCTAAACTCTTACATGAAGCCTCGAATGAGCCCCTCTAAACTCTTCCTGAAGCCTCGAGAATGGAATCTCTAACTCTTCCTGATCAATGCCTCGAATGAATCTCAACTCTTCCTGAAGCCTCGAATGATCCCCTCTAACTCTTCCTGACAGCCTCGAATGAATCTCTAACTTTCTGAACCTCGAATGAATCTCTCTCTAAACTCTTCCTGAAGGCCTCAAAGAATCTCTAAAACTCTTCCTGAAGCCTCAAAGAATCTCTAAAATCTTCCTGACAGCCTCCAAATGAAGCTCTAAACTCTTCCATGAAGCCTCGGAATGAATCCTATCTCTTCCTGAAGCCTCGAAGAACTCCCCTCTAACTCTTCCTGAAGCCTCGAATGAATCTCTAACTCTTCATGAAGCCTCAAATGAATCTCTCTTAACTCTTCCTGAAGCCTCGAATGATCTCTATCTCTTCCTGAAGCCTCGATGAATCTCTAACTATTCCTGAAGCCTCGAATGAATCTCTAACTATCCTGAAGCCGCACGAATATGAATCTCTCTCTAACTCTTCCTGAAGCCTCGACTGAATCTCTAACTCTTCCTGAAGCCGACGAAGAATCTTATCCTCTTCCTGAAGCCTCAAAATGAATCTCTAACTCTTCCTGAAGTCTCGAATGAATCCCTCTCACAACTCTTCCTGAAGCTTCGAATGAATCTATACAGCTCGCAACTCTTCTGAAGTCTCGATGAATCTCTCTCTAACTCTTCCTTGAAGCTCAATGAATCTCTAACTCTTCCTGAAGCCTCAAAACTGAATCTCGAACTCTCCCTGAATCCTCGAAGAATCCCTCTCTCAATCTTCCTGAAGTATCGAATGAATCTCTAACTTTCTGAAGCCTCGACAATGAATCTCTATCTCTTCCTGAAGTCTCGAATGAATCCCTCCTCTAAACTATTCTGAAGCCTCGAATGAATCTCTAACTCTTCCTGAAGCTCGAATGATATCTCTCTCTAAACTTTCCTGAAGCCTCGAATAATCTCTAATCTCTCCTGAAGCCTCGAATGAATCTATCATCTCTAACTCTGCCTGAAAGCCTCGCATGAATCCTCTCTAACTCTTCCTGAAGCTCGGAATGAATCTCTAACTCTTCCTGAAGCCTCGAATGAATCTCTCATCTAAACTCTTCCTGAAGCTCGAAGAATCTCTACTCTTCCTGAAGCCTCGAATGAATCTCTCCCTCTAACTTCTTCTGAAGCCCGAACGAATACTCTCTCTCTAATCTTCGAAGCCTCGAATGAATCTCTCTCTAAAACTTCCTGAAGCTGGAATTGAATCGCTAACTCTTCCTGAATCCCGAATGACATCTCTAACTCTTCACCTGAAGCCTCAAGAATCCCTAACTCTTCCTGAAGCTCACGAAGATCTCTCTCTAATCTCCTGAATCCTCGAATAATCGTCTCTCTAACCTTCCTGAAGCCTCAAAATGAACTCTAACTCTTTCCCGAAGCATGAATGAATCTTTAAGTCTTCCTGAAGCCTCGAAATGAATCTCTAAATCTTCCTGAATCATCAAACTGAATCCCTCTTAACTCATTCCTGAAGGTCGAATGAATCCCTCTCTAACTTCACTCCTGAAGCCTCGAATGAATCCTCGCTAACTCTTCCTCGAGGCTTTGAAGATGAAATACCTAGGTCTTCTGAACCTTGAACTGAATCTCTAATTCTTAGCCTGAAGCCCTCGAGATGATCCCTCTAACTTTTCCTGAAGCCTCTAATGAATCCTCTCCTAACTCTTACTGAAGCCTTAAATGAATCTCTAACTCTTCTGAAGCCTCGAAATGTATCTCTAACTCTTCCTGAGTCTCGAATGACCTCTCTACACTCTTTCCTGACAGCCTAAATTGAATCTCTAACTTCTTCCTGAAACCTAGAATGAATCTCTCTCTAACTTTTCCTGGAAGCCTCGAATGAATTCCTCTCTAACTCTTTCTGAAGCCTCGAATGAATCTCTAACTTTTCTGGAGCATCAACTGAATATCTACAGTCTTCCTGAACGCACCGAATGAATCCCCATCTCGACTCTTCCTGGAAACCTCCACTATGTATCCCTCTCTAAAAATTCTTCCTGAAGCCTCAAACGAATCTCAAACTTATCCTGATGCCTCAAATTGAATATCTTAACTCTTCCTGAAGCCGGAATGAATCCTCTCTCCTAACTCTTCATGAGCCGCAACGAATCTCAAATCTTCCTGATGCCTCAAATGAATCTCTTAACTATTATCCTGAAGCCCGGAATGAATCTCTCCGCTAACTCTTTCATGAAGCCTAAAATAAATCCCTCTCTAACCTTCCTGAAGCCTCAAACGAATCTTCACACTCTTCCTGAAGCCTCAAATGAATCTCTAACTCTTCCTGAAGCCTCGACATGGATCTCTAAACTCTTCCTGAAGCCTCGAATGGATCTTAACCTCTTCTGAAGCATCGAATAAATCTCTCATCTAACTCTTCTGAAGCCTTAAAGAATCTATAACTCTTCCTGAAAGCCTCAATGAATCTCTAATATTCCTGACCCAGCCTGAATGAATCATCTAACTCTTCCTGAAGCCGTCGAATGAATCCCTCTCTAACCCTTCCGAAGGCCTCGAATGAATCCCTCCTAAACTCTTCTGAGGCCTCAAATGAACCTCTAAACTCTTCGTGAAGCCTCCAATTAATCCCTCTATTACTCTTCCTGAAGCCTCAAATGAAACCTCCCAAAACCCTTCCTGATGCCTCGAATGAATGAATCCCTCTCTAACTCTTCTGAAGGGCCTCAAACTGGCTAAGCTCAACAGTCAAAAGATATTTCAAAAATATAAAGATAAAAACTAGATCAGGCTGTCTCGTTAATTTGACTAAAAAAACACTGAAAATACCGTTGTTTATTTCTTTCCTGAAATACAATAACGGCTCCTCTAGACCAAAGAGAGTGGAAGATATAATAAACAAAACTATATACGAATGAACACAGTCTTTTTCTCCCAGTTTCTGATTCAAGGGGAAAGATGGTCTTAACAGAGAGAGAGAGGAGAGAGACGAGAGAGAGAGAGGAGAGAAGGACTCTCTCTCTCTCTTGTTCATAAGCATACACTTACATATAAAAAAACACAAAAACATTAAAAAACAAACAAACAGCACCAGCAGGACCTTTAGTGACCTTGAACACGGCCCAAATGAGCCCAAACAATCCACATCTGTCCAGAGGCAAAGGGAATTCGCTCGCCCCACCGATAAGCTTTGAAGTTCAATGATTCCTGATGACGTCACACAGAGTGGTTTCATTATATCAAATGGGCATTCACACTAAAATGAAGGGTGAATAATAATTATCTAATGCCAATTATAAAATTCAATTGTTCTATTTAGAATGAGAAATATTTGTAATAACAATCTGTCTTATAGATTTGCTTACAAGGATTTATAGACAGAAGCTGGTCCAGAGTCCGATCCTGGACAGATATCGTGGGTCTGCACGACCCAAGAGAGTGTTTCAAAAACAGTTTTTTTCCCATAAATTACACCCATGTCCATTGCGGGTGTAATCGACCTGCAGACGGTCTAGGATACTGTTCAGGTTTTGATGGCTAAGCAGGACGGCAGCCCCTCTCTTCAGTGCATCCCCTATTTCTGAGGAACACTAGGTCAAGGACGACCCACATCTTAGTAGAAAGGTCATGTGATCGAAAATCAAAGTTATTACATAACAAGTTTCTCAATGAAACACTCTTGTATAGTCATGTGACTTTGTTGTGTTGGAAAGTCTAGCTGGTCCTATATCTAAGTAACACCACCACAAACCGAGTGGCAGGAGATGCCACCATACCGCCATATTGTCCCAATTGCTTCGAGTGCAATTTTTGTCATTTTTTGCATAAAGCAAAGTTTCTAGATAAACATCAGATATGAGTAGTATCCTTCTAATCGTGTTATGTACGTTGGAATATGTCGGGGGATGATGTTTTTTATAAAATGAATGCCTTGTGAATGCAATATCACGTCGTAAATGCGCTCAGGTCACTTGACCTTGTAGTGCCAATTCTGTGTTTTTTTTACGAATAAGCAAAGGTCTTATGTAGCCAATTCATGTCAGACTGTGTTGCATAATAGCTAATTAGTGTATTTTTTTTTTTATATTGTAAATTGTTTCGGGGATGTTTATGTTTGTCACGTGAGCAACTCTGGGAGCGGCAGAGAGTTCACATAGCAGAAATATTGTCTAATTCTTCGAGTGTCATTTTTTGAAGTTTTTTTTGCAAAAAAGCAAGTTTAGATTGAAAGGTCGGAGACTGAGTATTGTTCATTTCAATCTATTTTGTACTGTTGGAATATGTCGGAGGATTCCATATATGATGTGAATGATGTTTCTATAAAATGAATGCCTTTCGTGAATGCCTGCCACTTACCTACGACTTACATATGCCCTTATGGTCACGTGACATTCAAGTGCTAATTTCTGTGTTTTTTTTTTTTGCGCAAGAGCAAGTTATTACGTAGCCAATAGGTATGCCCGTTTTTTTTTTCTTTTTTTATGAAAAAAAGCCAAAAATTATTAGGGTAAACGAAGCCATGTGAAAATTGGAAAAGTGTTCATGCTAGTAGGTTTTGTCATGTTCAGTATAGTTTTGTTCATGCTAGTATAAATGTTTTATAGTGGGAATATGTGGAGGTTTGCGCGTGTTTCATCGCGTACGTACTCTGGGCCATTGTAATGCGAAGAATTCTGTTTACCTTCTTTTACAGAGTGCTCATACTATTGTTTTGCTCCTCTCTCTCTCTCTCTCTCTCTCTTCTCTCTCTCTCTTCTCTCTCTCTCTCTCAGTCCTCTTGATCCTTTTGATTAGTGTTTCGTATAATCGTGGGTCTCTCCTCTTCCCTTTGTTTTAGTTGGTTCACATATTTCTGGGTCTCTCTTTCAATCTCTCTCTCATCCTTTGTTTTAGTGTTCGCATATTTCTGGGTCTCTCTCTCGCTCACTCTCTCTCTCATCTTCTCTCTATAATGCCTCTTTGATCTTTCCTGTTTATGTTTCGTTATATTGTGGTACTCTCTTCTCTCTCTCTCTCTTTAATCCTTTGTTTAGTGTTCGCATAGTCTCTCTCTCTTCTCTCTCTCTCTCAAAATGAATCATCTCATCTTTGAAAGCTATAGCAAGTAAAGCGCTCTCTCTGTAGTAGCCATCTGCTTGGTGATGGACTACCCGGCGTGAAGTCACATAATCAACAGATATCACAAGTTTCTATCGGTGATAAGATTAGTGTGAAAAAGTAGGAAAAGGCGTCTTCTAAGGTAGTTTTATCAAGTGTAATACTATAAATCAGAACCAAGATGGCAGTAAGTTCCAACTGCCGGGGAGAGGGTGGCGTAATTTGGGCTGTGTTAGCAAATTACGCAACTACGGATGAGGTAGCAGGAAGGGAATGCATTTCTCATCGTATGAATCAAGCAAAACAGTCCTAACCAAAGAATATACAAAAGCATTCATAAGATATATTAGAAGGATATAATCCTTCAAACTGGAAAAATCTAATGAAAAACATCTGAAAAAATAATTGAAGAAGTTCCAAATAAAATCCAAGTGGCCAAGAGGACTCATAAAGAAAATATACATAAAACCAAACATATTCCGACAAAGAAAATGAAGAAGGTGACTTCTTGTGAATATCCTAATTGATGCTTAGGAAAAAGAATGCCCAAAGCATGAAACTGTGTAAGGTTGGGTATAGCATAGTCAATCACAAAACCTAATCAGAAAATGTGCGGCATGCAACATTCCGACCCATCCACAGTGTGCTGAGGTAATTACAGATTGGAGAAAAAGATACAAGAATTTTTTGTTCAATGTTATCAGGATAGACAATGTTATTAAATCAAGATTGAATGTACCAAATAGTTGAGGGATGAAGAAGAAGAGGAAGAGGGAAGAAGGAAGAAGAAAAAATAAGAAGAGGAAAAACGGAAGAGAAGTAAACAAAAATGAAATGACAGAACAAAAAATCAGGAAAACAAAGACAAGAAAAAGTATGGATGGCAGAAGATACTAATTGATAACTACATATAGGCAAATAAAGCAGCATACCTACGAGAAATAAATTACGAATGACAACAGAAATAGCAAATCCCGAAGAGGGCTTCTACCCAGATCTATACAAGACGGGAAAGCAGGAAAAAATAGACAAGAAAGACAAAATCTGCAACCTTTTGAAAAGAGTGGAATTGCAGATTTGGAGAAGAGTCACTACAAACTCAATAAGATATGCAAAACTATGAAATATAGTATGGTAAATGTGAATACCTTAGATGGATATGGGGATGATGCAGGAGATCTGCATCCAAAAATATGTAAAACCTAAAAGAAGGAAAAGGATGTAAGTTCACGACAAAAAATGCAAAATATATGCACCCTAGCCATGAACAAATCAAATAAATAAACAAACCAAGTAATAAAATCAATAATAAGAAAGAAACAAATAAAGAGAGAAATCAAGATATCAAGGTAAAGGAAAAGCAAACAACCAAGAGATATGCAGAAGGTGGTCAGCAAAAATTCTCAAAGCATCAGCTCCGAAATTCTACTCAAGAGATAATAAACTGTATTTATGATGCAAGAGGATATTGCAGAAACGGAGAAAATGCAGGATTCAGACACAAAAATTAATAATTAGATGAAGGAGATCAATATTATGAAAAGTTTGGAGTTTTTAATGTCAGAATTCTGGAAATGAAAAAAAAGAAACAACATACCAGAACAGGAAAGAGACATGGGAAAATCCCTTATTACTGACCAGTATTAAATGAAGGAGAAAACACGCAAACCATCATAGTGATGAATGCGCCAGGGTTTAGAATAGAGTAACTCAAAAATGAAAAATTAAGAAGTACTTAGAAGAACTAAACCAAAATTGAAAAGAAAATAGATATAATGAATATAAAGGTGAAACGGTATTCACAAGAGACTGGAAGATGATCAAATAAAAAGGGTTCCAAACTTATAGATCAGATAGAAAAAATAGGAAATCAAGGGGGAACCGCAAATATATGGGGGAAAGACAAAAACAAGGAAAATATATGAGAAAATATAGAACTCAGAAGTGAAAACTAATAGCTGGAAGAATTTGAAATCTGAAAATGATGACATAGTAATATATAGACCCCCTAATCCCTAAAAGAGTTTGACATTAATAATGAAAAATGGATGATATATGTAGAATCACAAGACTGGAATATTCTCCTAATCTGGTGACTTCAACGTTCCTTTCGTAGAATGGAAAAGAACGAATAGGAGATTGTGAGTTGTACTATTACATTAACAAAGAGAGTAATGTGTGCAGAAGATAGAGGCAATTGAAAAAGCTATTAGGATATGCTCCTAGAATACAACATTCAACAAATAACCACCTCGCCAACAAGAAAGGAAAAATACTTTTAGACCTAGTATTTGTGAACGAGTGAATTATGTTAAAGAAATAATAGTTATAATGCGAGTATTCAGACCATAATGTCATAGAATAACAGTTCATTCCAAAGCAATGTGAAATAGAGATAAGCAAGAAATGAAAAAGGGGAAGGATATGGAAAATACAACTTCTACAGTAAAAATATAAAATGGGTAGAAATTAATGAAGAATTAAACAAAAGATTGGGATAACATTCGTAAGTGATGACATAAGGGTAAAATACGGAGATATTATATAAAAATATGGAGAAAATAGGAAAAATATATACCGAAGAAGAAAAGTAAACATCATTCATGCATACCAAGAGACAGAGGGTCTTGTTCCAGAAATCAGAAAGTCGGGAAAAAAGAGTCTTGCAAAAGAAAAAAAATGCATGGAAGTTATAGAACTAAAAAGTAAGATAAAAAATGCAGAACAAAAGATTATACAATCAAAGAAAATGAAAAACGGCTTGAAGAAAAAACCTATAAATATCAAGCAAAACCCCAAACTATTATACTCATATGCGAAGAAACTGATAAAGAAGAATAGAAATAGGCACTCTGAGAATTGAAGGGAGATTACGAATGAAAAAAAAGGAAAGAAATTGCCAAATACTGGCAGCAGAACGATATAAGAGAGAATTCACCCCTAGAATAGAATAATGAAGATAATGATATAGAGTAAGGGATGAAAAAATAAGTGAATATTTAGCTGACATAGATATAATGAAGCTGGATATTGTGAAGGCTACTTATGAAATTTAAAAAGGGAGCTGCTGCAGGGCCTGGATGAATTCCCGCTATTTTGTTAAAGAAAGTAGGTCATTCTATCGCAAAGGCCACTTGCAATATATTAAGACAAAGTTATAGAAGACAGGCAGTCTATGATTGAGCACAAATTAGCATCTATTTACCCCTAATTTCAAAAGGGGATAAAGACTAGAGGCAAGTAAGTTATATGACTGTGAGTACTACATCACATATTATGAAAGTGTATGAAAGGGTAATGAAAGAAAAATCATTATGAACATTTAATAAAAAATAATTTGTTTAATAAAGGACACAACATGGGGTTTCGTTACCCGGGTGCCAAAGTACACAAACCAAGTTTCGTCCACCGTGAGAACATATTCAAAAATATGCAAAGCGGAAAAATGAAAACAGATGTGGTTTTATTTAGACTTTGCAAAAGCTTTTGATTAAAGTAGACCACTTAATATATTAGCGAAGAAAATTAGAAAAACACAATATCGTGGAGAAAGTAGGAAGATGGTTTAAAAGATTTTACACACAGAAAAACAAGATAGTTATTGCAAACGGAGAGGAAATCGGTATGAAGCCAAGGAATATCCGGTGTGCCGCAAGGTACGGTGTTAGCTGCCAACTGTTTGTTATTATGTAATTGAAGACATAGACAATACTGTTAAGGCATTCGGTAGTGAGTAGTTTCGCAGATGACACAAGAATAAGTAGAGAAATTACGTGGAAGAAGAGAGGAAAAACGCTATACAAAGAGACCTTAACAAAGTATATGATTGGGCAGGAGGTAAAAGGATGGATTTAACTGCGATAAATTTGAACAATAAAATTATAGGAAGACAGAGAAAGAAAGCTATATGCATATAAGGGACCTATAATGAGACCATCACAAAATAAGGAAGCAGTTAAAAGACCTTGGTGTGAGAGAATAGGAACATGTTATGCAATGATCAAATAGCAACTCTGTTGGCAAATGTAAAGCAAAAATGGGAATGGTGTTACGGCACCTTCAAAACAAAGAAAAAGTGAACACATGATATGCTTTATAAAACATATGGTTCGTTAGTCCACTGGAATATTGCAATATGATAATGTACCCACATATCAAAAGGATATTGCACAAAAGAGAGGTAACAAAGGTCCTTTACAGCTAGAATAGAAGAAAGTAAGGACTAGATAATGGGAAAGACTACAATTCTTAAAATTATATAGTCTAGAAAGAGAAGAGACGCTACTGATAATTCAGGCATGGAAAAAACAGATAGAAGGAATAGCAGAAAATTCAGGAACTAAAAATATCAGAAAGAGCAAGCAGAGGTAGATTAATAGTGCCCAAAAACATACCAGGGAAAAATAAGGAGTAGGGAAAGCACACACAGGACATTAATCCACTACGCACCAGCATCCGATAATGCAGCGTTTATCAATGCGTTGCCAGATCATCTGAGGAATATATCAGGAGTGGAGCGTTAGATGTGTTTAAGAATAAGCTCGACAAAATACTAAAACTGCATCCCAGACCATCCAAGATTGGAGATGCAAAATATACCGGTAAGATTGTACTAGAAACTTCTCTGCGTAGACATTAGAGGTGCCTCGACAATCTGATGGCTGGATCGAGAGGCAAGAGACTGTTGTAGAGGTGGAACCTGGGGCAACCCGAAAAAGATGTAAGGTCTGTAAGTCAGGTAATGTCTCTCTCTCTTCTTTCTCTCTCGCGATATAAATAATTCCATGTCATCTCTGAAAAGCTGTAGTAAGTAGTAAAGTTCTCTCTCTCTCTCTCCTTCTCTTCTTGTGTGCGTAAACATCTCTCTCCCCCCCCTCTCCTGTGCTTTTGTTGTGCGTAAACATCTCTCTCTATCTCTCTCTTTGTTGTGCGTCAACACCTGAGTGATCCGACCTTGGAAGTGGCTGGGATCCCATATATTGGACATGATCCATTTCCTTTCGAATTGCCCTTTCTGGTGTGTGTGTGTGTCTGTGTGTGTGTGTTTTTTTTGTTTTTTTTTAGGACAGTTATATGGTAAACATTGCTAAAGAGACAGGGTCATGCCAGTATAGTTTGAGTATTACTGGAATATGTTGGAGGGGGTGTGTTGTATCGCGTACGTGCTCCGGGGTAATGTTGGTGCTGTATGTTTGTGCTGATTCCGTTGAGTGCTCATTTCTAATTTTTTCGAGTGCCTCATTTCTAACTTTTTTTTCAAGTGCTCATTTCTAATGTTTTTTTCGAGTGCATATTCTAATGTTTTTGCTTTTTTTTCAGTCATGGCTTCTAGGGCACGCAGAGTCTGAGTACGGCCGAAATCAATGAAGTCATTGCTCAATATGAAAGCGATGATTGATGGCAGTTACGTAGCAGGGACATCTTCCTGCCATTAGGCCAAGTCCAAGCTGCGCAAGCGTGTTCGCTGCCGAAGTCGCCCCATCTAGAGGGACGACCACAGACGAACACAGATGTTTGCGATGCAAACGGGCCTGTGTTCCCTACAGGCTCAAACTGTCTTGTGTCCGAAGTGTGGTGCCTAGTAAGTTAGGTAAGTACATCATGCAACTTTTTTACAAATGTGTTTGCATAAATGCTATGTAATTTTAATCTTTACAAAATATATATCATCCATTTTTTTACCTAAAATACTGAAATAGCTTATTTTTTCATTTCTGTCGATATTTCCCAATATTTCTCAATATTCCCTTTCGAAAAATTCTTTTTTGATGACTGCAAATAATTTGCAAAACATCCAGCAAAGCACCAGAATAGTTTATGCAATCACAGCATAAGCTATCATAGCTAAGTAACATGAAAATTTCCTCCATTCTCCATATTTCAGGTAGCAAAAGTTGGGCCGTCGCACTGCGTGGGTGGGGCCCATTTACTGTTACATATCCATTAGGTAGTGCATACCGCTATAATATTCTTGTTCTTATCGAATTTGTGATATCTGTAGATTTCATGCATAAATATCAATCTTATAGTAGTTACAGACATTTTTATAAGGAAATTTCATGGTAAAACAAGGAGGTCAACAAATGACCATATACACTAGAGAAGTTTTTATGGGTCAGATTTTTTTTTTTGATGATTGCAACATAATGTTGAAACGCAGCAATCTACCATAATAGGTCTTATGCAAATCTACGCATAATAGTAACTAGATAACACATTGAAAATTACATTCCATTCCTCCATTTCAGGTAGCAAATCTTGGCCGTCGCACTTGTCGTGGTGGGGGCCATTACCTGTATAATCAATTAGGTAAGTTTACTACCGCTATATATTTCTTGTTCGCTATAGAATTTGTGATATTCTGGTAGATTTTCATGCATTAAATACCATATCTTATAGTAGTTACAGCAATTTTTATAAGAAATTTTCATGGTGAAAATAGCAGGTAAAAAGTGAACTTTAGAGTGGCCCGATATAACAGCTAATTCATCTTTGTCCAAAATTTTTACAGAAATTACTTTTTAGGATATATGACTTTATTCTGTATAAAAAATCAGCCACTTCCTAAACGGCATTTAGGTAACAAAAAAAATGCGTGAAACTTTGCCATGTTTTTGGAAGCAAAAAAAATTTACTTTTTTTTCTCTTTTCAGATTGACCTCTATGGAGTCCGACACCTTTTCTGGCTGTGGGACTTGTAAAATTGTAGTTTTAGGAAGGATTTCCCCCTCCCAGTTTATTTTCTTATATTATAGGTTATTTGTATTTTTTATAAATATGTTTTGTAAATTATATTGTTGTTATTACTAGTTTTTTTAATATTTGTAATAACTATCAAAATAATGTAGATGGGTATTATTTATCTTCTTCAGTAGTTATAGTATTTATCTTTAAACTAATTAGAAACTATAATGGTACAGCAAAAATGAAGTTACTGGTTTTGGCAAAAATTTTCTCAGCCGCTGGGTCGAGGTTGAACCACTTACATTTAACGGAGGGTAGCGATGAATAGCGATACCTGTCAGGGTTAAATCCCTCAAGTGTAAAATCATGAAGCATTCTGCAACAAGCAAACAAACGGAAAAACCATCAGATCCTTCGGACAATGTCCACCAGAATCAAAACAACAACAAAAACTGTGAAATGACGACAAGTGAATAGATAATATGACCTATTTCCTATAAACAGTCAGATGCGGATTCAATAAACCCATGCAATATTCAATCACATTTAGATAAACCCCCTTTACATCAGAATAAAACTGTAATGCATCGTGTTAGAATATACAGGTCGTGGAAAATTACGTTCGGTATATCAAAACTAAACTGCGCCTCATAAACATTTAATAATTTCGCTTATTTACATAACACGGTCAATAAGAGCAACTAAACAGAGAGAAAAAACTTATGTAAAAATTCATGAATTAAATTGATATGCTCCGTGTTTATTTCAAAAATGCACCTGTTTTCTGCTCATGAAGAATCACTTGTTTACGGCGGTATCCTTCAAGTGTGGCTAGCCTCTGGCGACTCTCCTTTCTGTAGAGTGAAAATCGCCCTAATGGGCTAAATCTGGTAGTGTCAGTTTGTTATACGTAGCCTTCTTTTGACTATGTGTTCTTTGTAAAATCGTTTGCCTCAGTAAAGGGTCCGAATAGGACCGAAAGTACCAGCTATCCGCTTTTTATTTTTTCCTTCGGGCAAAAAAACCTTTTATATATATATATATATATATATATATATATATATATATATACTATATATATATATACCTATATATATATATAATATTATATACTATATAATAACTATCTAATACGACTACATTATATATATATATGTACGTGTGTCCGTACACGTTCGGATAACATTGTTACTATGAAACAACGAACTAAAACATCAAATTACTCACTCCAACTACGCAAAACATACCAAGAGTGTAAACCCCCCCCCACATTCCCCTACCTCCTCATCCTCCCTCCTCCCCCACCATATTTCCAACACCACTCATGCACCTGAACAAAGGACAAAAGGACAGAAAACTACGTTTTAGAGGAACAGTTGCTGAAATCAGAGTTGCAAATGATACGTGAAAGGAATATTGGTGGGATATTAATATATATATATATATATATATATATATATATATAATATATATAAGATATATATATATATATATTATATATATATTGTATATATACGTGTTTATTTACAATAACTAATAGGGATAAAAAATTAGCATACATGGTAAAAATATAACTAAAATGATAGTTACAAAAAAAAAAAAATGAAGTACGGGCAATAAAATATAAAAAGAAACAAAATTTGAATGATAAACGGAAATACAAAGAAAGACAAGTGAGATTTACTCCATATTCGTTACAAACCCAAAATGATGAATAATAAGGAAAACCGAATATGAGGTCTTCGCTGACGCAAAAAGAATGAGGTCACTCTTCAACCTGTCACCACTTTCTTATTGGATTGGATCAGATTCTCTATCTCTCTCTCTCTCTCTCTCTCATCTTCTCTCCTCATCTCCTTCGTCTCTCTCTCTTCCGAGATATCTAATTTCCCTTTCTACAGGCATTGTCCTAATTTTCACAAAACGACTTCGTCTTTAGAAACCAGAGACAAAAATACGTCCTCTTCGGGCTCAAAACAAACTACAAGTTTTCTGAAGATGCAGGTTGCTTTAACCAGTCAAAATAAGAGGTTTCCTTGTTTTGATGTTAAGAATTCAACCATAATTCCAAACTCCAGTACAGAGAATTTACAAACTCTCATCGAATAACATTCAAAATATACTTGTACACTCATTCATAAAAGAACAATTTGAAAACACACCGTATTTCAGCAGTATTTCTCGCTTTCGCATCGCCCCCACCTATGGTTACAAGGAATCGATATTGCAGGTTGTCATCTAAGAGTGGGTTCACATCACAGTAAAAACATGTCTTAAACATAAGTAAGTAACTTATCACATACACAAGTCACTAATAAGTTGAATA
>NC_087214.1:30837146-30855171 GCF_015104395.2 Macrobrachium nipponense
TGCTGAAATCGATAAAAAAAACCCAGGATTTTGTGAATACTTCTCATAGAAAAATACTGCGAAAAGGCAAATTTTCCACGAATAATGGGAGGAAATGTTCTAGAGAGTAATCCATGAATGTGAGAGTCCTGTAATCTGGAGCACAACAATAAAATACAGGGGATCCACTCTCCATACGAACCCGATTTTACAATTGTCAAATATCTAGGGACACTTTTATTCCTATCCTAGTGTTCATTGCCAACGGATGTGCGTGAACCCGATTGTCCTATCTTTGGAGTGGGTGCAATCAGTTCCCTCAAAGCCTCCCAGTAGTGGGGAAATGTGGTAGGAGGTTAGCTCCTGTAGGTTAAAATTTGGCTGCCCGTCAGGCTTTTAGCATGCTGGTAAATTTTTGTATATGAAAATAACGTTTTTGGGTACATGAACTTTCCTGTCAGACATATACTTAGCTTTACGTACTCTGACGTCACGACAGAATTCATAAAAACTCGAGGCGGCTGAACGCGACAGGTGAGTAGGTCCAGGTGATCTACCTTGCCCGCCGCTGGGATGGCGGGTGTAGAAACCATCATACCTTTCTTGCCGAGAATTTTTTTCTGTCGTCGGTAGTCGAACACAAAACCCCACCTGTTTTTGTCTGGGGTACCGTCTTGACAACGGTTTGGATTCTTTCTCGTTTTCCCGCCCTGGATTGTTTCTACGGACTTTTTGGGTGAAGTACCCGACTCTTTGGTTTTGGCCTGGCATTCGCGATTTGTGGAACAGTTACTTGGACTTTTCTTTGGGATTTATTTTTCTTTGGATTTTTCTTGGAGTTCATGATGTCTGATGTTGATAACTAAGAAAAAACTGCTATGTTTTAGATTTGTTTGTATGACTGAGTGTAGGTGGAGCCTACCGAAAGCTGCGGGTACAAACCCCTCACACGGTAAAGTGTTTGTTAAGTGTAGATGGAATGAATGGCAAGCCCGCCCCCGCCCTTTTAAATAAATCCCTTGTCAATGAATGTGAAATAGCTGAATGAGGATGATGGAAGTCTTTTGTCTTCCTTGCGCCTACTTGAGGAAGCTTGCGTGCTTCGAAAAGATAAAGTTAGGAAAGCTTCTTCCATGGTGGGGCAGCCGTAGTAGATCCTACGTATTAGCGAGTTTGGATGTAGATAATCCTATTTTTAAGAAGTTAGCTCCTCCGTTTGTGCAGTTTTCAAGCTCCTGCTCCCTGCCAAACCGAAGCCGAAGAAATTGCGCCTTCGGAAGATGAGGCCCTCAATTGAAAGCCAACCATTCCGCATGTAATGGAGAGGAAAAATCAAGCAACTAGAAGGTAAGAGTGATTCCAATATGCGATTTGTGCAGTGAACCCCAGTGCAGTGGAGGGTTGGCGTCTGATCGGCTTCCCTAATGCTTCCAGGCCTAGACCTCTTCCAACGACCTTCCCAGTCCCAGTGGAGGAGGAAAGTCGAAAGCCGCAGGAAGGTTAGGGAGGCATCCCCAACGGTCAGGCGTCCGCCCCTCAGTAGGTTTCCTGTTGATCGTTCCCCAAGGCTACCTATTGGATTCGCTCCAAGAGAGAAATTTTGTCGCCAGTTGCTTCTCGTCTTCGCCTTCCGCCTTCCTCCTAAAAGAGGATGGGAGCTCTTCGAAACCTCGCGCCCACCTTCGAAGAGAGCCTGGTAACGCTCCCCTGCGCCCGCCCTATTCCAGCCCTGAAGTTTTTTCGGAAGAGCCCTGAGGGTGGAAGCGAAGAAGCCGTAAGAGACTCAGGAGTATCCGTTCACTATCCGAGGCGGCAAGATCATGCCACCCCCTTCTCCTGTTCCACTGAGTTTTTGAATTGATTCCCTGCAACGGGTGTTTGGCTAACCTTTCAGTGCGCAGATTTCGGCTCTGGCTGCTCTCTTTTTGCGTGTCTTCCTCGTCGCAGGAAGGACGTCCTCGCTTCCTGTAAAAGAAGTCCATGGCTCCCCTCTCCTTGACTGTCTCCGCTTTTCGAACGGAAGGAAAGGCGCGCTCACCTGTTGCGTGTTCGGATTCTCGCAGGAGGCTTGGCTTTGCTTCGGACCAGGGTGGATTCGTAGGGTTGGGTTTATTACGCGTAGTAATGCACTGTCTCTTTTCTGAGGCGCATCTCTGTAGGGGGTAAGGGATCTCTCCTTATTTTTCGCCATGCCGTTGGGAAATTAATTGGCACTTCAATTAGATCACGTCTTGCGTCCTAAGCGACATTCGTCGCCTGACAGGACCAAGTTTCTCCTTCAGACAAGGAGCAAACTGCGCGTAGGAGATCCTCACCCTACAGATCGGCTCTTTCTCGAGACCACGATCCGCTCCCCTTGACCTGAGGCGCGGAAGAGCCTAGTAGGCACTACCTCATCCCCTCGTAGGCCGTCTCCTCCGTCCTCGCCTCCACTCTCCGGTTTTGAACAAGCGCCTAGAATCGGACAGGCGTCCAAGAGCTTGTTAGGCGCGTTTTCCGCCTGGCAGGCCGCGCTTCATCACCTGGACTTTTACTCGCGTCGAGTCACAGGCCCGAGAGGCCGTAAGCATGGACGCTTCCTTCCCGCCCCTGGTAGGCGCGCACCTAGTAGCCGCTCGTACGCCAGAAGGATTCTCTGTCGGCCTCGGTTTCAGGCGCCAACGAGCCTGGTAGGAGCTTTTCGTATGGGCAGGCGGCCGTTAGCCTGGTAGCCCGCGTCCTTCCTTTGGATAGGCGCCAAGAGCCTGATAGAATTTGCTTCTTCAAACAGGCGCTCCATGGCACCCCTTACTGTCCGCCTGACCTCCTATTAGGTCTTCAAGGATCTGGACAAACGCACTCCTCCAGAACAAGAAGGACATTGCAAGTAGACACTTGCCTGAAAGCATTGTCTCCAAGAAACGACTTATACGTCTAACTGCCTCTAGAGACTCCTTTGAAGCAATAGTCGCTGCCTCTAAGGATCAGGAGTGGCTTCTTCGGCTCAGGAGGAATCAGGACCCCTCAGAAGAAGAAGGACCAAAAGACGCCTCAGTTTCCTCCTATAAGAAACTAACAGAGTTACTACTATGCAAGAGTTTGGAGATATCCTTTCTCCTGTGGCGCCCCCTTTCCTTCCTCCTTCTTCGTTATTCTCCACCCTTCGAAGACGTTTACGAAGGTTTCGTCTTGTGTTAACGGATGAAACCTACTGATTTTTCCATGGCAAGGAAGTGGCACTGAGAAGGTTTTGGGGAATGGCTCCTTTCCTTTAAGAAGGAAGAGGAAAGGGAACGACGGTTTTTTTTTTTCCCTTTCCCGTCCGCTAAACTGAACCGGCATGGATTGGGATTCTGGTACGAATCGTGAGAACCTTTAGGCCTCGCTCTTCCGCCTTCGTCTGGCGGACGTCGGACTTCTCTTCATTAGTGGATGCTGCTCCGTCGTGTCCGCCCTCGTTGTCCGCCAAGACGACGTGGGGAATGAACGAACTTGGAACCACTTACTGAGGGTAATAGTTCCGAGGTCCTGGAACGTTTTTCAACCTTCCTTGATTGGTCTTTTAGGCGGTTGCTGGCTAATAAGAACCAAGACCCCAGTAATGCTCTGTCTCCTGAAGAGCTTAACTGTGTATCCTCACTTGCAATGGATACAAAGCAGTGAGAGACGGATCCGAGTGAAGTCTCCCTCACTGTTTGGAGCTGGAGTGCTTAAGAAACGGTCGGTCTAACTGTTCGTTTCTCACGAAGGCGGCAGTGTCCTCATGCACCAAACGGGCCTCGCTCTTGTATGCTCAACTCTCTCCTCTTCTGTTCCCCTAAGAAAATTATCCCAGAAAATGTCCTCGATTGCCCTTTCAGCTAAGGCTACTCAGGACATGTTAGCCCCCAGGCGGCCAGGAAACCTCGCTCTGTCTTTCCAACCCAGGACCAAGAAAGAGACTCCTCTGAGACCAGGAGCCCTTTCGAGGAGGGGGACCCGCCTGTCCAAGAGGTTCTGCAAACCAGAGGGGACTAGACCTTTTTAAGAGAGGTAAAACCTATTCTCTAAGTCAGTTTCAGAGAGGGAAGAAATAGCGGTCAAGGACTCCAGAAATCATCAGTGGGTGCCAGACTACTGAGAATTTGCCGAACATCCTGGGTCCTCCCACAAAGGGGCAGACAATTGGTCCCTATCTGATTGTCAGCGAAAGGATACCTCATTCCCTTTTCGTCAAGACCACCATTTGACTACAACTGCCGAGGGAGTTTGGTAGCCAAGTACAAGGACCCCATCATGAAATCAAGCCCTTTTTCTCTAGCAGTAGATCTCATGCTAGAAGAAGGAGGCTATAGAACTAGTGAAAGATACCCCGCGTCTAGCGGGCTTTTTCTTTTACCAACAGACTTTTCCTAGTTCCGAAGAACTCAGGAGGATGGTAGACCGGTGTTGGATGTAAGACGTCCCCTGACGTCTTTGTGGAAAAGAGGAAGTTTCGCCATGGAGACAACTTACCTCAGTGTTTTAGCGGCTCTCTTTCGTCCAGGGGTACTGGATGGTGTTCTCTAGAACCGTTCATGGACGCTTACTTTCATGTGCCGATCCATCCTTCCTTCACCGGAAGTGATCTACGATTCATGATGGGAGGAAACTCTTAGCACCAATTCAAGGCCTTGTGCTTCGGCCGGCCTAGTCAACTGCACCCCCAAGTTTCCACGGGTTATTGAAAAATAAAAACGTGGTCGCAGTGGCTACATTTGGAGGGAGTGAGGGTGGTTCGCTTTATCTCGACAGACTGGCTGAAATCAGAGCAGAGTCTCAAGAAAGAAATATTTCTGGAGGACCTTCAAAAGACCCTTACATTGGCACGGGAGTTCGCTGGGACTTCTGAGGTGCAACTTTCCAGAACGTCTCAACATAAATTAATCCCCCAGTGCAAGAGAGGATCTATCTGGGGATTCGGATAGCTTCTCTGGCTTTTTTTCGGGCTTTTTCCCGGTCGCCAGAGATGGATAAGCTCGTTGCTACGTAGAAAATAAACGAACCTTCCTAGAGAAAGATTGCATGCGACCAGCCGAGGGAGTGGTATGAGTTCTGCTGGGGTACAACTCGCCCTCGCTGGAGGGCAATTAGGTTTTCTCTATGGAAGGTTGGCTCCCCCCCCATCTCAGGTCCCTCAGGCCCTCTAACAGTTTCTTCCTATACCAGAACTGGAGGCGTTCTCTCCCTAGAATCTGGAAGTTCTTTCTCCTTCAGATCCTCCAAGAGAAATCAAGAAGAGCCTTCGGTGGTTGGAACGACCCAACTTTCGATTTGTGGAAGGGAATGTCTCTCTACATGCCGAACCCCCCAGCCATGTGTTGTTTTTTTTCCCGACGCATCGGAGGCAGGTTGGGTAGCGACACTCGGGACTAAGAGAAGTGTCAGGCACCTTTGGAAGGGGGATCAGGTGTCCTGGCACATCACAAAGAAGGAGTTTGTATGGCAGTCCTGGATGGCATTGAAAGCGCCTTCGAACCCCACGTCCGAAAATGCAGTAGTGCCAGGTCAATTCGGACAACACAACGCCTTGGCGTACATCAGAGAAACAGGGGGACGCCACCTCCTTCTCCCTGTACGACAAAACAGCAAGGGATCTTCTGCTTGTGGTCTCCAACAGGTAAAGATCCAGTTCTTCTTACACCAGAGTTCGTACAGGGAGAAAGGAACGTCAGGGCCGATCTCCTGAGGCATGGAAGAATCAACGTGCCTGCCTTCCCGAGTGGCCCACCCGTCCACTCCAGAAGTATTGCCAAGACCTGTGGGAGAAGATGGGGCCAGACCTCACATCGATCTCTTTGCAACAGCAAACGAACGCAAGTAATCGAACTTTACTGCTCCCCGATCTCAGACCCCGAGGAGCAGTTTCAGTTGGATTGCGTTTCTCCTAGATTGGACAGGGCTAGTACGTTCTACGCCTTTCCCCCCTTCAAAGTACTAGGACAACCCTCAAGAAAAATTTGCTATCTCGGAAGAGGACAAGAATACCGCTAGTAGCTCCCGTTCCTGGCCCCGCCCAAGATTTGGGTTTTCACAGAGGGGTTACTGGAAATGGTTGGTTGGTGACTTTGTTTCCAAGAGCAACTTTTCCACAAAGGACAAGATTTTGCTCAAACGAAACCCCACTTCGACAGTAATCCACAGAAACCTCCCCGCTCTCAATCTTGACTGGCTTTCGACTGTCAAAAGTCCCTTTGGTCAGAGCGAAGGGGGTTTTCGACAAAAGCTGCTAAGGCTATCGCCTGCCCTAGCTAGCTAAGAAACCCTTCGGACCCTTAAGAAAGTCTACCAGTCGAAGTGGGACGGGGGGTCTTTCCGCCGTTGTGGTCAGGAACAGAAGTGTTTTTCCCTCTTTCCAGTACCCTCTGTTGACTCAGATAGCAGATTTTCCTAGTTTTCCTCAGAGACAAAAATGCGGTTTGGGCAGTATCTACTATCAAAGGATACCGTAGCAATGCTGGCTGGGCGGGTGTTTCCAGACATAGGAATTTAGATCTTTCGAATAACAAAGATCTTCATGATCTAGTTAAGATGCTTTTGAATCTTCCGAAGAAACTTCGAACGAAGTTCCAAGTTGGAATCTGGATGTGGTTCGTTTTTTGTTTTTTGTGGTTTTTTCCTTCGTTTCCTTTTCCTGAGGTCCGCTAGATTTGAACCACCACATTATTTAGCCTCCTTCAAAGATCTCCACGAGTAAGGAAAGCTCTCGTTTCTCATAGATTTAGCAATCCTGTCTAAACAAAGGGTTAGTGGAGAATTCATGCACCCTAGAAGGAAGGGTTAATGGTTTCAAAGGAGATTCCGTTGGTTTTGTTCCATTCCTTCCTTCGTGTTTTTAAGCAAAAAATGAGAACCCCTCAAATCGCCTTGGCCAAGGAACTTTGAGGTTTCGTGGTTTTATCTGCCCTAAGTATGGGGAAAGAACCTGAGAAAGAATCTTTGCCCCCGCGGCCCCCCTCTTCCCCCAGGTTATGGTTTGAAAATACTACCTTCAAAGAAGAAGAAAACCCTAAGGGCCATTTGAGGACAGACTATGGTGCTCTGTGAAAGGAAAACCGCCCCAGCAGACCATTGTCGAACAATTCGCCTGTCTTTCTTCATTAGAAGTGTTTGTGAAAGGAAGCACAAGAGATCCTTGTAATGAAGCCAACTTTTCACAAGGCTCCTAAAAGTCAAGGCTCATGAAGTGAGAGCAATTTGGCCCACTTGTTCCTTGGCCTTTAAGAAGAATATTGTCTCTTCAGAAATCCTGATGAAAACGACATTCTGTAGGAATGGTAATTCAGTATTCGCCAAACCACTATAACTTGAAAGACGTCAGTATTACGTAATGGACGAGTGCTTTCGCGTTAGTGGGGCCCGTACGTTATCGGCGGATTCGGTGCTTTGGGGCAGGGAGCTGGAACATATCCTTAGTAGTTTTTTCCCTTGTTTTTTTTTTTTTGGTAATTGAGGTTCATAATGGGTTTGTATGAAAAATGATGCCAGGTAGGCATCCTTTTTTTTCGTTTCGTAATTGCTAATAACCGTTTAGTTTTGGTTAGTGTGATCGGATTTGGTTTGACAAGCTCCCTTTGCTGTTGGTTTTAAGTGGACCAGGTTTCTGGTCATAGAAAGAGTGGGCGAACCCCCATTTGACATGATGCCCGACGTTGGATTCTACTCAAGCAATTAAGAAGGCGGATATCAAGTCCCGTTAGTTAGACCCAAAAAGAAGAGTCTTTTCAGCTGTATGGTCACGCCCCTCGCTGTAGCCTCTTATGGCTATGGGCATACTAACTAGAACAGTATCTATTGAAGTCTTCACCAGCCTAAACAAGGTAAGAACCAATGGTTATGGTTTTATCCTACAACAGTTGTTGTTTACCCTTTTCTTTGTTATTTTTTCTGGTCTTGTACCCTCCCCCAACCAAGGGTGTCAATCAGCTAAGTATAATGTCTGGACCAGGTAAAGTTTCATGTACAAAAATGAATATTGTTAGTTTTACAATAAAGTTTTGTTTTTACAAATACTTACCTGGGCAGACATATAAACGATTGATGGCCCGCCCAGCCCACCTCCCCTCAGGAGACATGGTATAAGAGAGAAAAAAGCTGGCAAGAAAAGGTATGATGGTTCTTACAAACCCGACCTCCCCAGCCGGCGGGTAAGGGGTAGAGCACCTGGACCTGACCTGTCGCGTTAGCGCCGCCCGAGTTTTGAATTCTGTCGTGGACGTCAGAGACTTAAGATAAGTAATTGTCTGCCAGGTATAAGTACTGTACAAAAAAACTTTATTGTAAAATAACAATAATATTTGTTAAGTTGGATTGAATTTAGTCAGGGTACCTAACAAAGCAGTTCTTGACAAAGTGATTGCAAAACTTTTCTTTTGCACAAGAAAACCTCATGGGGTTGCTAGAAGGTTTGCAGACGAGAATTGAGGACCCGATTCATCCCTTGTTTTAGATTTGGAATTGGGGGGGGGGGGGGGGGGAAAAAGACAGCTTCTGTTTGCCAATACCTTTTATTTAATTATTCAATTATAATTTTTAAGTTACAGTGGCATTTCAGGATCTTGTATTTTCTGCATTTGGTGTTTTTTACTCTAAAAGTTTGGGTAGAATAGCATTTTGAGGACAATAGCATCTTTGCTACTCCTAGCCTTTAGTTTTCATTTATTAACAGTTGTTTTGTAGGTGGCCACCCCTTATGGGGCTCTCCAAAATGGAAATAGCCTTATTATTGAAAGCCTTTTGACACAAGACACATTGTCCTTGAGAGCAATGCATAAGGTGCCTCATTTTTTATTTTTCAACAAGGTTGATAAAGATGTTTTAAATGTGCATTTTCTGAAGCCTAACTGGTTACTGGACCTCGTTCCCCTGATCAAGTTTGTTTTTGATTGGGGTCTGGAGTCCAAAATGAACAGAATGGCCAATGGTAACTGTTTTAGGAGGGTGAGCTTTAGTTTTAAATTTGCATCATTGGGATTCCCATACTGTCTTCAGGACTTTCGTAATGCTTGATAACAATTGTTATTTCACTAATAATTACAACTATAGCTGTACATTTTAAGTAAGCTAAAAAACAGTACTACTGGTTGCATGCATTTTACCCCAATCCATTTCTTGCTTATTTCTGTCAGCTATCTCCGTTCTTATGCATACTGTGTCCCTGGTTGATACTGGTTACGTAATTTTAATCTTATTGAAGATATTTTATTTTTGAACAGGTTTGCTATATATGTGGAAATAGTGTGGCAAAAATTGCCTCTTATCCATCACACCTTGAGGGCCATAAGTTACTTGGATCAACATTGTAGCAATCACTAACTGTCATTGGACTGCATGGATTTGCACCAGTCCGACTTTTGGAGCATCTTTAAGCCTTTTGTTTTAATTTTATTTATTTTTGGTCCTTGGTTTAAAAGCATCATTCGACTTCTGATTGGGGTTTTTTATAGTGTAGAAATTTGTAGGTTAATAGAAACATTACCTTTATTTTATAATTTATCTAGCCCTAAATCCCCAAAAACCGCCCACCAAAATTTGCCATCATTGGCGAACGGCCCAGTTCACCTCCTATTCTGTCCCGCCAGTTTGGCAATGCTGCTGTTGACAGTTACACAAAACCTTCCCTGGAAAATCAGTTGTTAACGAGCGGTCCCGTGTTGTTTACATCCACATGCCCGCTCTTTATAAATTTTCCTAAACCTTTTTTGTGCCTTGTTTACAAAGCTTTCAATTTAACTTGTTTTATGGCAATTTGTTTTATGTTTAATTAGCACTAACATGTTTAATATCCCACAGAAATAGTGAATTAACCCTTTTATTTCTATTGTGGTATTTTATATTATAGCTATTTACGAAATTTTTGCGGCGAACCCGGAATTACGTTGACCTGTTTCCGCCAACAGTCCCAATGGATTGCCAAGATAATTTCGATGCTTCCTTTTCTTTCTGCCAGCAACATCATGAATTGCCCGGCTTGTTGGACAAGGATGAGTTAGCAGGGAGTATTGAACCCCCATTGACTTTGTAGCTTTTAACTCGTGGGGACACAGGTTTGTGACTTGACGTTATCGTTTGTGACTTATGTTAAGCCTTGGTCTGACCGAAGACTTGACGACTTAGCCTATATGAAACCTCAAAGGAAAAATCTTTGCAGCCTTAACAGGATTTATTAGGGAAGGGAAAAAGAAATCGTAGCTAGACCTGTATCTTAATGATTTTCCTTTGATTTGGTGCGCTCATGGGTTCCTGGCTCTTCGTGGTTGGTATCGTGGGTGATTCCCGATTGCCGAATTAATTGATGCTTTGCCACGTGTACACAAATGGTTAATAGTGGAAGTTCGTTTCTTTGATGTTGATATTCAAAGGTTTTTGGGACGGATCAAAACGTAGTTGGAAAAAAAATGTTGAAAAATTACAGGGGGGCTTAGTTTACCTAGATTAGAAGAACATTTCAAGCTAAGTTTTTAACTAAGCTGGTCAGAGGAATTTTTGAAGAAGCTTTTTACTAGAATGTCTAACAACACTTTTCAGATTCATTTTCAAGCTCCTCGTCAGGTACCTGTCAACAGCACCATGGTAACGGTGTGACAGATACCCCGGCTTGGTGCAACCCCGTCGTGGCGAAGGCCTATGGGGGATCCTGTCTTGGGCAGGTGCCTGACGATTCTTTAACCAAACATGTCCCCTGGTTTAGTCCCCGTAACATGGGCCAAAGTGGGGGCGCTTATTTAGGGAGAAGAGGGGGGAGGGGTATTTAGTGTTTAGACCTAAGATAGCTACCTCGTCAGGATCTTACTTGTTTTCAGGGAAGGGTATCTTTCCAGTTTTTAGGATCTGAGACGATGAATGAATGATGAGCGTGGATTCGTGGCGAATGATTGATGTTTCCTGGTGAACGGCCGGTCCATGATGCCCAAGTTCAAGAAACTTGTTTTTTGATTTTAATTTTGGACTTTTCCTTCCTCAGGTGAGGCCTAAGCAAGGAGCAAGCCGCTGCCCTTCGTTGTATTACAGAAGGGATTTTTTTCTTGACGGTCCTTGCCTGGTCCGGCAGGGAATTTTTAAGTTTTTTCCCTTAGCTCAGTAAGGTTCGGCGAAGATGAGGGCGGATGTCGTCACTAAACCTTTCGAAGGTGATCGGGGAAGGGGAAGGGAAAGAAAGCTCGTCATCTTTTCTACGACCAAAGTACCGGAGAGGAGTTTATTGAAGGTAGGCGGATGACACTTCATACTCTCGACCCCCAAATCCAAATCCTGATTTTGTCGACTTTGGGTCAACCTTTGCTTTCCAAGGCTTTTCGGTCTCGGGTTCTCATCGAAGACGTTATTATTGCCGATGGAGTCTGTTTTTATGAGCCCCGTTACAAGAGAACTCAATCCTTCAATATGTTTGGGTCCTTCGGAGGCCTTTTAATGTATATCAAGGACTTCCAGGGGTTTGTTCTTCCTCCCGATGCTCCTCTTTTTGAGAAATTTCTTTTCCCCCCCCCCCCCCCCCCCCCCCTGCTAGTCTATTTCAGTTGGCTTTCTGTACATCAGAAATGAGCTTGCTGGGCTTTCAATACAGGCCTTTCTTGTTTCTCTTAAGCATAAGGCCCCCCACTTTTAGCCGTGGGTTTTTTATTTTTGTCGTCAGTTTACCCTCCTTCTGTATTGGAGATTCATCGACGAGAAACCATTGTTTGTTGTCCTCTTCTCCTTTTTGGCGATTTCCCTATTTGATGGTATCTGAAGGTTTTCGAAGGAACAATCAAGGTGATGCCTCTTCCAAAGCTCACTGGGTCTTATCAAGGGTTTTTTCCTCTGGTCCTCCTCCCGTTCCTTTAAGGAGTAAGGGTAAATTTAGTGCCAGATCTGTACCTTCTGCTCCAGCCCAACAACCTCCTCCTTCTGGCTCGTTTTACCAGTGTACATCTCAGGTTTCTGGCACCTCTGCTTCCTCCTCTGGTGCTCACTCTTTGAAATGCAGGAGAGGTTCTTGGCGTGGCTCTAAGGGCAGGGGAAGAGCTCAACCTCCAGGTGTACCACCTTCTTCTCCTTGCCTCTACGTAAGAATTTTCAGAAGTAGGAGACATTACCTCGCCCGGAGACCACAGTAGGAGCTTGTCTCTCTCGCCATTGGTCAGCTTGGCAGGAGAGAGCAGTGGATGCTTGGGTGGTGGAGGTCCTGAAGGTAGGTTGCGAGTTCCCTTTTGTTTCCAGACCTTCACTTTCCAATCGTCCTCTCAAGTTCAGCGGTTATTCCCCGCACTCAATCAGGGGTCAAGCCTTGGAGAATTTGGAGCTTTCGGCTCTCTGGAGAAGGATGCCCTAGAGTGAGCTCCTCCTTCTCCTGGGTTTTACTCGCGGGTGTTGTAGATCTAAAGGCCTCGGGTGCCTGGCGCCCCATCATAGATCTTTCGGTCTTGAACAAGTTCATTCTAAAGTCCAAGTTCCGAATGGAGACTTCAGACTTCTTTCATCCGTCAGGATGGGGGACTGGATGATTTCCATAGATCTGCAGGATGCTTATCTGCAAATCCCCATCCATCCGAAGAGCAGACCTTACCTTTGGTTTTTCACGGACTCGGGAGTTTTCCAGTTCAAGACCCTTGGTTTCGGCCTCACCACTGCTCCACAGGTCTTTTCTCGGGTGATGGCTTTTGTTTCGGTTATTCTGCATCAGTTAAATGTAAGGATGCTTCGATATCTGGACGATTGGTTAGTCCAGGCCGAATCTCTAGAGAAATGTCTCCGGTCGAGGGAGATATTTCTGTCTCTTTGTGTCAAGTTGGGCATTCATATCAACTTCAACAAGTCCAGTCTAATCCCTTGCCAGATCATGACTTATCTGGGGATTGTTTTGAATTCCCAGATTTTGAGGGCTTCTCCCACTCCGAAATGGATAGACAAGCTTCTAAGTCTGGTCAAAGAATTTTTATCCTCCGTAATGCAGCCAGTTTCTCTTTGGAGGACTCTCCTGGGCCATTTGTCATCCCTCATCCAACTGGTTCCCAGAGGTCGTCTCAGAATGAGGTCCCTTCAGTCGACACTTCGCCAGTCGTGGGATTTAGTTTCAGAGGACACGATAGTCTCCTCCTCTCCACAATGTTGGAAGGATCTCCGTTGGTGGATGCAAGTTCACCGCCTCAAGTCAGGGACATTTCTTTCAGTTCCGCCGGACTTAATGTTTTGGTCAGACGACTCTGATCAAGGTTAGGGCGCGCACCTGGGCTCCGAAGCCGCTTCGGGCCTTTGGTCAGAGGAAGAGAGGATTATGTCAATAAATTGGAAGGAACTAAGGGCAGTGTACCTAGGCCTTCTTTCACTTCAGGATCAACTGTTGGAGTCGGTTGTCGCGATCTTCGTCGACAACACCACAGCAGTCTTGTACTTAACCCTCTTACGCCGACTGGACGTATTTTATGTCAACATTTTTTGTCTCCCTTGTGCCGACTGGACGTATTTTACGCCGACTTACAAAAGTTTTTTTTTAAAATTTGCGCAAAAATACTTATAGGCCTACCAGCCTAAAACTTTTGAATCACGCGCCTTGGGGGATGCTGGGAGTTCACGGATCAAGGTGTTGTTTTGTTTACAATCGTTACGCAGGCGCGCAAGCGCGAATTTCTTTCTTGCCGCACTAAAAAGTATCTGCGACACATCTCGGAAATTATTTTGTCACTGACATAATTTTTGTACCATTGTAAATTAGCCGTTACATGAAGTATTATATATGAATATGTGCGCATTTTTTATGTAGAATACAACAATAAAATAACTCATGATGTAGCTTTATCAGTTTTGAGATATTTTCATATAAATAACGATAATTGCCAAAATTTTTCAACCTTCCGTCAACTTTGACTCTACCGAAATGGTCGAAAAACGCAATTGTAAGCTAAAACGCTTATATTCTAGTAATATTCAATCATTTACCTTAATTATGCAACTAATTGGAAGTCTCTAGCACAATATTTCGATTTATGGTGAATTTATGAAAAAACTTTTTCCTTACGTCCGCGCGGTAACTCTTCCGAAAAAAATCATACATGCGATTGTGGTAATGTTTGCACCATTTTAAAATTAGCCGTTATATAAAGTTTTATATATGGAAATGTGTGCAATTTCATGCACAATATAACTAAAAACAACCCATGGTTGTAGCTTTTATCAGTTTTGAGATATTTTCATATAAATAACGATAATTGCCAAAATTTCAACCTTCGGTCAACTTTGACTCTACCGAAATGGTCGAAAAACGCAATTGTAAGCTAAAACGCTTCTATTCTAGTAATATTTAAGCATTTACCTTCTTTTTGCAACAAATTGGAAGTCTCTAGCACAATATTTCGATTTATGGTGAATTTATGAAAAAAATAACATTTTCTTTACGTCCGCGCGGTAACTCTTCCGAAAAAATCATACGTGCGATTGTAGTAATGTTTGCACCATTTTAAATTAGCCGTTACATAAAGTTTTATATATGAAAATGTGCGCAATTTCATGTAGAATACAACAATAAATAATTGAAGGTTGTAGCTTTTCTCATTTTTGAAATATATGCATATAAATCACGATAAATAGAAAAAAAAAAAAACACGTTCGGGGTCAACTTTGACACTACCGAAATGGTCGAAAAACGCATTTGTAAGCTAAAACTCTTACAGTCTAGTATAGTTCAGTCATTTATCTTCATCTGATTGGAACAAATTCGAAGTCTCTAGCAAAATATTTAGATTTATGGTGAATTTAAAAAAAAATCTTTCCTTCCCTCCGCGCGCGGATTCTCCGCCACAAATCTCTGAAATACGTACGTCCCATTATATTTGCTCCGTTTCATATTAGGCATTTCATAGAGCTTTATATATGAAAATGTGCACAATTTCATGTAGAATAAAACGAAAAATATTTGAAGGTTGTAGCTTTTCTTATTTCCGAAATAATTGCATATAAAAAATATATATATATAAAAATATTCGACATTCGGTCAACTTTAACTCGTCAGATATGGTCGAAAACTTCAATTGTAAGCTAATACTCTTACAGTATAGTAATATTCAATCATTTGTCTTCATTTTGAAAGAAAGAAATTGGAAGTCTCTAGGACATATTAGATTTATGGTGAATTTTTGAAAAAAAATTTGTTTACGTCCGTGCGTTACGAATTCATGCATTATTTTGTGATAATATTTTCTCTGTGTTGCTTTTATCGTTTTACAATGTGTTATATACCAAAATGATCGCAATTTAGTGTCCATTACAACGAAAAAAAAGTAACTTGTTACCTTTTCACCGTTTGCGACAGCGTGGATTTGAATACAATTATATATGAAATTTCGTTTTTGCGCTATCATATATCGCATTATTTATATATGATAATGATAATTTTTTTCATTTCTGAGGTTGCATACTAAACTTCAGGCAATGACAAAAAAGGAGCCAAAAATGAACTCTTAATCTTGAAAACTAAGCACGCTGTGATTTTTTGAAAAAAATATTTTTTCGCTTCCGCGCTCACTCCGAAACCCCTCCGGCACCCAGGAGACAATTTTTTTATTTACCGCTCCGGCGTAAGAGGGTTAAGAAACGAAGATGGCACACAGTCGGACCTTCTCACTCAAGAAGGTCAATCAATCAACCTGTGTTGGGCAGAAGATGGGGATTATGTTGGTCCTCAGTTATCCTGGGCCATCACAATGTCTTAGCAGACACCTTGTCAAGACCGAACGAAGTTCAAGGGTCGGAATGGACACTTGCCCGGAAGTCTTCGGCAGCCTCAGGAAGAAGTGGCCTGTCACAGTCGATCTATTTGCCACCCCACTGAACTTTAGGTGCCAGATCATCTTTGCCTCTTACCAGACTCCTCAGAGTGCCAGGACAGACGCTCTTTTGCAGGACTGGAAGGACCTTCAACCCTATGCATTTCCTCCGTTCGCTCTGGTGAGGTCAGTCCTCAACAAAGTGAGAGCAACAAAGTGTCTGGATCTCACCTTGATTACCCCCTTCTGGCCACAAAAGGAGTGGTTTCCCGACCTACTGGAAGCTCTGGTGGAGCCCCCATTCGTCTGACAGAGAGACCAGATCTTCTCTAACAACCCCATTTTCATCGGTTCCATCAGAGGCTCCACATGCTCATCTTCATGCCTGGAGACTGTCAGGAGATTCTCCAAGCACAAAGGGTTCTCCCCAAAGTGGCGCGACAGTTGGCCGACCCAGTCTGCAGTGTTTCTCCTCTGAATGGGACATTAATTAAAGTCTTTAGTTTCTTTAGGTTTTCTTCTGTTTGAGCCTCTGAATACGGCCGATTTTAGGGACCTCTCTTCTTAGCCACTCTTCCTTGTCTTGCTGGCTACAGCCAAGAGGGTGGGTGAACTGCATGCGCACTCTTTTCTGGTTGCTAGATCTGGACAAGACATGATTTTGTCATACCTTCCCAAATTTGTCACAAAGACTGAATCGTCTGATAATCCCATTCCCAGGTCTTTCGTGCTGAAGTCGCTGGTCGACTTTGTCAGTAATTTAAATGAGGAATTAGTTCTTTGCCCTGTTAGGGCGCTCTCATGCTATTTACGCTGGACGAAGGATATTCAGGGTCGTCCCCGTCATCTGTTTGTTTCACTCCAAAATGTCAAGAGACCTATATCAAAGAATGGTGTATCCTTTTTTCTCAGAGATCTTATTATATTAAAACTGCTGGTTCGGCTGCCTGTGAGGGCCAAACGCCGAGAGCACACAGTTTTTAGAGCAGTTGCTACATCAGCAGTTTTTATGAAGAACGTCTCGGTCGCCAAGGTGCTTGAGGCGGCGACTTAGCATTGTAATTCTGTTTTTTGCTTCCTTTTACTTGAGGGATATTTCTCTAGTTCTAGGCGACCTTCGTTCCTTGGGCCCGTTGGTGATGGTAGGACAGGTCGTCAGACAGAATTAGGTAGTCTTCCTGTTTTACGTTTGGTTGGTACCTGTATATTATTTTTTCTTTTTTGTTGTATATATTTTTTTGTTTTTACATTATAACTTATGGCAGTTTTTGGTTTAGTTATAATGGGAATTAGGCAGTTTGGTATTTAGGTGTTGTTGATGACAAGGACTAGCTGCTAGACAACTCATGCTGCTTCCATTGTCAGTGTGACATGGGACCAGCCACTGGGTTGTTGGGACTGGCGACTATGCTTCTCCCAAAGTCGATGCCGACCTAGGACTAGCCACTGGTTCGCTTGTCCTGACGACTCACGCTTCTTCCATTGTCCTTCTGGATAGGGAATTAGTCGATGGATCGTCTGCTGTCATCTGGTGACTCATTCACCATCTACTTTTTGTCTCCCCTGTTTTCTCGGAGTTAGACACTCGTGCGAGATCAGGCGACATTTAGTAGCCCTGAGTTTCTTGTTGACGACGTCGGTTGCGTTAATACACCCTCCGATGATCGTAAACATGAGACCAGGTTGGACTGCCGGCACTCGTCCTTCGGGACTGAGTCGCCTTTTTGCTCCCCGCCCCTTTCTCTTGGCACCAGAAAGCTCGAGTCAGTAGTAGCTCATGAGCCGATATCGCTGCTGGCAACGTTGGGTTGCGTTGATACACCCCCAATGTTTGCTTGGCTTTGAATCGCCCAGGCAGTCCAGGCACTCACCCTTCAGGGAAAGAGTTGTCAATACCTGATCCTCTCTATTGGCGCCAGACATTCATTAGAGAGCAGGTGTTGTAGTGCTTGATAAAGTCATCGGGGTGCAGCCTTGCTGTCCTCATTTTGTCCTGACTGGTCACCTGACTTTAGTACAGACTGACTGACTATACACTTACTCCTTGTCCTTTACTACCGCAGTTCTGCGGCATTATGGTAGGAGACTTTGAGTTCTTAGTATCTTAGACCTCGGTTGAGTTTTTAACTGCCTATGATATATTTCTTTGATTGTTTTATGTCCTATTCTCTCTGAAGGGGAAATTGTACTTGGATTCCCTCCTTTTCAGTGGTTAATCGGGCTAGATAAATTATATTAAGGTAATGTTTATTAATTTGGAATTTTTATTCTAAAATTAATATTAATAATACTTACCTGTATAATTTATCTAG
>NC_087214.1:30855671-30860671 GCF_015104395.2 Macrobrachium nipponense
GCAGGAATTACGGTCGTTCGAAGTTATCCATATGCCGAGATTGCAGGCTTTCATATTCTCAAACTGTGCAACATAACCCGCCTGTCCTTAGCGATTCGCGGTTGTTGAAGGGTCATCCCTTGTGAAAAGACTCGAAAATATTACCTCTCGGGAATGTGACGATGAAGTAGATCTCCCTACTGTAGCTACTTTATTAACCCAATATAGTATCAGTGCCCCTGTTGAAGATAATGAATACACCCAAAAGAGCGTAGCATATTCCAACCAAGATGGAGGGACCATGCTGGACCGTTTGAGCAGGGATACCAAGCAGATGAGGTTCGATCACTATTCCTCTTCGGTGAAGAAATTAAAGGAATATGTTATCTTCCCCGCCGGTATCGGACAAAGTGGACGAGTCAACATGACATGGTTGAATTAGTATTTATTCCTGTGGGGAAGATGTGTGGGTATATACTAGCAATGTGTCTAGATAATGTATTATTTTCATAAAAACGAATGTGTATTATGTCTGTGTATTCTTTTTGTACACCTTTTCCACTGTATTCTTGTATGACCTTGTATGGAATATTAATTCATGTATTTCTGTATGACTTTTGCTACAAAAATAATAACAATTCTGTATGTAATCTGATATTACGTTTAACCTCTTTACGATGGAATATTATGTATCAATATACACATATCATAAATGATTAACCCTCTTAAGCCGGAGCCCTAAAAATCAAAACCTCTCCCGTATGCCGGGCCATGGTTGGAGTGAGCGCGGAAGTGGAAAAAATAATTTTTTCAAAAAATTAACAAGCGCGCGTACTTTTGAAGATTAAGAGTTCATTTTTGGCGGCTCCTTTTTTTGTCATTGCCTGAAGTTTAGAATGCAACCATCAGAAATGAAAAATAATATCATTATCATATGTAAATAATGCGATATATGGTAGCGAAAAAAAAAAAATTCATACATAATTGTATTCAAATCACGCTGTGCAGAAAACGGTCAAAGCTAACCAGTTACTTTTTTTTGCGTTGTATTGTACACTAATTGCGATCATTTTGATATATAATACATTGTAAAACAATAAAGTAACACCGGAAAAATATTATCACAAAATGATGTACGAATTCGTAACGCGCGGACGCAAAAAAATATTTTTTTCAAAAATTCACCGTAATTCTAAATAATGTTCTAGAGACTTCCAATTTGTTTCAAAATTAAGACAAATGATTGAATATTACGATACTGTAAGGTTTTAGATTAGAATTGCAGATTTCGACCATTTCGGACGAGTTAAATTTGACCGAATGTCGAAATTTTAATATATATATTTTTTCATATGCTCATATTTCGAAGATGGGAAAGGCTACAACCTTCAATTATTTTTTATTGTATTCTTCATGAATTTGCGCACATTTTGATATATGAAACTCTATAAAAAGGCTAATATGAAAAGGAGCAAATATTAGGATAATGCCATGTACGTATTTCGGAGACTTGCGGCCGCGAATCGGCGCGCGGAGTGAAGGTAAATATATTTTTCAAAAATTCACCATAAAATCACAATATTGTTTTAGAGACTTCAAATTTGTTTCAAAATGAAGAAAACATGACGAATATTACTAGGCCGTAGAGTTTTAGCTTACAATTGCGTTTTTCAAAAACTATTTCGGTAGAGTCAAAATTTGACGAACGTGGTTTTTTTTTGTTTTATTTATCGTGATTTATATGCAAATATTTCGAAAAAAGAGAAAAGAAAAACTACAACCTTCAATCATTTTTAGTTGTATTCTACATGAAATTGCGCACATTTTCATATATAAAACTTTATGAAACAGCTAATTTTAAATGGTGCAAACATTTCGACAATCGCACAAAAAAATTCTGATTTTTTCGGAAGAGTTACCGCGCGAACGTAATTTTTTTTTTTTTTGTTTTTTCATAAATTCACCATAAATCAAAATATTGTGCTAGAGACTTCCAAGTCGTTGCAAAATGAAGGTAAATGAATGAATATTACTAGAATATAAGAGTTTTAGCTTACAATTGCGTTTTTCGACCATTTCGGTAGAGTCAAAGCTGACCGAAAGTTGAAATTTTTTGCTTTTAACGTTATTTATATGAAAATATTTCAAAACTGATAAAAGCTACAACCATGGGTTGTCTTTTGTTGTATTGTGCATGAAATTGCGCACATTTTCCATATATAAAACTTTATGTAACGGCAAATTTAAAAGGGTGCAAACATTCGGACAATCGCACGAAAAATTTATCGGAAGAGTTATCGCACGAACGTAAGGAAAAAGTTTTTTCATAAATTCACCATAAATCGAAATATTGTGCTAGAGACGTCCAATTTGTTGCAAAATGAAGGCAAATGATTGAATATTACTATAATATAAGAATTTTAGCTTACAATTGCGTTTCTTCGACCATTTCTGTAGAGTCAAGTTGACCGAAGGTTGAAATTTTTGCACTTATCGTTATTTATATGAAAATATTTCAAAATTGATAAAAGCTACAATCATGAGTATTTTTAGTTGTATTTGTGCATGAAATTGCGCACATTTTCATATATAATACTTCATGTAAAGGATAATTTAAAATGGGTGCAATAATTATGTCAAAGTGACGAAATAATTTCCGAGATGCGTCACTGATACTTTTTAGTGCGATAAAGAAATTCGCGCTTGCGCGCCTGCGTAGCGATTGTCAAACAAAACAACGCTTGATCCGTGAACTCCCAGCATCCCCCAAGGCGCGTGATACAAAAGTTTTCGGCTGGTAGGCCTATAAGTATTTTTTCCGCGAATTTTTTAAAAAAAACTTTTTTGAGCCGACGTATGATACGTCCAATCGGCATACGGAGACATTTTGACTCTACGTTTAATACGTCCAATCGGCGTAAGAGGGTTAAGACTGAAATGGGTTTTGTAAAGTTAATTTTCAGAGTTCACTATTGACTTACAAAAAAAAAATTTGCTTTTGTGAGTGAATTCGGGGGACATGTTGGAACCTGTGATTTCAAGTTTTAAACATCATTGGGAGGCTAGTGAAGGAATTCAGGTTGAGGGTTTGAAATGAGGGTTTTTTTTTTTTTTTACCTACGTAGACTATTGAGGATTTTGGGGATTAGGGTTGAAATCAGGGTTTTCATCCCCGTAGAGCTTTGAACGGCGCCTCCACGAGCGTGAACCTGTAAAATTTCACACCTATTTGTTAAATTCACACCTTTATGTTCAATTTTCACACCTAAAGGTGTGAAAAGTAATTAACACCTCATTAAAAGGTGTGAAATTTCCCACCTAGGTGCTAATCCCCAGGTAGAAAAATCAACTACCTGGGGATTAGCACCTAGGTGTTGAGGGACAATGGGGTTTTCCCCCCTACTTATGTAAATAATGGAAATCATTATACTAATAATGCCGAATAATGCTAAAAACCAAAAGTAAGGTAACGTTAATGGTCCTTGGGCAAAGAACGGTCGGAACTGCCAACCCAACAAGATCTTGGAAGACGAAACACCGATGTCAGGGTGCCACATTGAATGTCACTTCTAAAGATGAAAATCTTAAATCATATTAGTGTTAATGTCTTATATCTTTAAACTGTCCTCAGATTCATTGTTTATCTTTCCATAATACTTGTTAACTCCTCTCATCTTTTTGGTAGTCTTGTGTCTATATGTAGCTAAGTTTTCTATAATTCTCGAAACTAAGATTAATAGTTCATCAAAAGGTACTAAAGACATTTATATTGATGCCAAAAAAAATATTCATTATAGCTGAGAAATTATTTTGGGTAAAAAAAATGACAATGAATTTTGTAAACAAACGGTTAACATAAAATCTTAAGAAATGTGACGTTTACACTAGCAGGACACGTAGCAATCAAGGTGGCCAACTTAACACATTCAAAAGAATGAAGCCGGATGTCAGTTTGTCCCTTTTACGCGTTCTTTAAGAAGCTAAAAATGAAGAAATAACTATCCTTACCTGTTGTCGATCTATTATACCTTTAAACTGTCCTTATAATCGTCGTTTATTTCTCCATGGCAATTTAGCCCGGCTTCTTACATGTTGGTATTCCTGGATCTATGTGGCAATAGGTTAGGAGACACCATTTTTGGAACAGGTAAACTGACCGTGACATTAGATTATGAGTTCGTCACTGACGTTATATTAAGCTACAGTTTTGAAGTGAATAGGAACATTATTCTACTTAAAGATTATTCTAGATATTCCAACTGATCTGAATCTCTACTCCGCGAGAAAAAAAGCAATTGCAATGATTATCTGAGACCCTTCCTCCCTCACGTACAGTCGGCCACACATATAAGTAAACACATTTCAGCCACAAGGGCTGGATGTAATCTGGTAACACTGGAACTGTGCCTCCAGACGCACGATGAAACCCGCCCCTCCACTGGCCACCGCCCTCCACACGTCTTCCCCAAATATTTTTCCCTCCAACCTTCACTCCCACCCTTTCAAGCACACGTTTATAAACTTTTGCCCCTTCTCTCCAATTTCTCCTTTAAGGAAAATAATATAACTGAATCTATTCTGTAGGTTCATTTTCTCATTATGTGGAGGCGAGAAAACCCGTCTGTTCAACTTTTGTCGTAATAATATTATTACTTGCTGTTACAGACAGAAGAATTAACTCGGTTTTCGTGGCACTCTCTTGTAATAATGGGATTTAGTTATCTACCAATCAAACCCTTTGTCTATCAAATAACGCATATCTACTACTCTTTAATTTATAATTGTAATATCAACAGCCGCATTCCAAATTCTTATTATTACAAAGACAAGTAGCATCAGATCGTGTAGGACCTTTACGTAACTCAAATTAAGCATGAAGAAATAAAGAAGGCATAAATTGAGGAGAGAAAAGACCTCCATAGGCCTAGAAGACACTGAAGGAGGAGAAACAAAGAGACAGTTATAAGAGAGAGGACAACAGCAAATAGGAGGCAGACGGAAAGGTAGGCAGTTTTTGTAAT
>NC_087214.1:30865671-30937544 GCF_015104395.2 Macrobrachium nipponense
CTTATTTCGCCTCTCATTAATTCCTTATCCCGTGTCTCTCTCTCTCTTTTCTGAGATGTTTCCCTGTCGGCGATTTTCCTCTAAATAAATCTCAGGATTTATTTCGAAAAGTTTACTTTTCTTCGTTTCAGTCATCTGCTACTTTCTGCAACTTGGATCACTTTGTGGAGAGGTGACTCGCTTGAGTTTTTTCCAACGATCTCGGTCATTTTCCACTGCGGTAAATAAGCAATGAAAGTTAATAATACAACAGTTATCGCAAATTATACAATCACAGGACATGAACGATTAAATAATAAGGAAAAACATAATGAGGCTGCTATCATGAACGATCATTTCTACAATGTTGCAAGATATTTTAATGAAAATGGAAGTCGTCTTTTGTTTACACCAGAAACTTATGTCCATTTCTAGGCCGTTTGCTAATATAAAACCCTTATTGCTGTACAACTTACAATCGCCATTTCATGAATATCTGACGAACTTGGAATATGACATCTATAGGCTTTAATGAACCAGACCCTTTGCCTGACATGTCAAGCAGTTCCTAACAGATACAATTCCCATACAGCATTTTAAGAGTAAATATTGGAATTACTGTCAACATAAATTAATGCAACCTCGTCGATAACAAAAGAGGTGGGCGTCTCCAGCTGTGAAAACTCTGATATCGATGAGATGTTGGTATACTTTTTGAAAATGATCTTTTAGTTCAACACAACGAGACTGGATTCGTCTGGATAAGTTAATAAGGCTATTGGAAGAGAGAGAGAGATACAAACATCATGATTTCCTTCCTTGGTCAATATACTGTACCACCTGAGATAAGCAAATATGTGTCAGAGAGAGAGAGAGAGAGAGAGAGAGAGAGAGAGAGAGAGAGATTTCACGTACACACAGAAAGAAAGGAGTAGTAGATTCCTATACAAAGACCAACAGTAATATGAGAAAGTCCCACAGCAACTTCAACTGACATTCCAGGAATCAGTGGTGCCTTTCCAAGACGTTCTTCCAGAGACGATTCTCGCTTTTATCGCCTCTTCATCATCTTCCCTATTTACGATCTCACTTGTTGGTCGTGATGCCTTTTCCTACCTCCGCATCTCCTCCCCCCCCCCCCCCCCCCCCCACCCCCCCCCCCCCCCCCCCCCCCCCCCCCCCCCCCCAGCATCCTTTCTATAAAACGTTTGTTTTTATTTGTTGCCATAAATTTTCCCTGTTCCAGTACTATCTTTGCTCTAAAGAAAGACTCATGAAGTTCCATACATACTTTCGAATGAATTAATTCGTTTTATTGACAACTGATGACGGAAACCGACATATTTTTGTTTTCAATTCACTGGTATATGATTTAGCTTTGAAATATTTTTATCTTATTCGAATTTCTTTCAAAGAGCATTCACTGGACGTTCTTTAAACCTTCGGAAACGATTTAGTCTTTAACTGGAAAGACTCATTATAAGTTACAACAGGACTTATTAGCAGAGACCTAAAAGTAAAAAGTAATGAATTCCACAGTTCAGAATAAGAAGACATCAACTCCTGAAAGACCGATGGTTTAATTATCTTGCCTGTAATGAATGATTGTACTATTAACTTGTATAGTGTACAGTTAACAATGACTAACACGGGCAATATTTCCTTTGCTCTTGACACAATTAACTCAAGTAACAAACATCAGGATACGACGGGTTTTATGAGATGCGTCTCCAACGTTTTGCTGAATGAAGAATGACATCTTACGTTTGCTGATTTATCAACAAAATATCATAATTAACAAGAGATGTATTTTCTGGTGTTTTGTGCCTGTTATCTGCATAATTACAGCAAGCAGATTACCAACATAAGAGTATTCAAGCATTCAGAATATCACCCAGACACCAAAGCTGCTATGAAATCTCACCTAACCCCACCGCTCTCACTCTTACCTCTCACTCTCTCTCTCTCTCTATCTCTCTTTTTTGGCATAGGATTTGACCGTGAACATCTCATACGTCAGTTTGTATTTCATCTCCTTTGATCAGAATCACAGCGACTTTGAGAACTTCTCGTTTCAGAACTTCCTGTTTCATACCAAAGTTTGAATCTCTCTCTCTCTCTCTTTGACACACATTTGCTTATCTCGGGTGGTATATAATGACCGAGGAAGGAAATTATCATGTTTGTTTCTCTGTCTCTGTCTCTCTCTCTCTGTCTCTCTCTTTTGCTTATTTCAGATTGTATATATTGGAAACCTCACAGTTTCTCTCATTAGTCACTTCGTGACATATCAGGAATTATGTAAGGAACATTAATCGATTGATTTTTTAACCGATTCCAAATACGGCCTTTGAAATAAATATTAACTCGTATGAAAATGAAAGATGTTTATACCAATATATGAGAAATAAATCATTTACATATCTGCTCATACATCGAAAGATTTCTATGATAATGAACGCATGCGAATTACCAAGTCAAAGATGATCTATTGAATCTAATATGCAACAATTCTAGTCGATTTCTTGTCACTCTTGTAGGTATTACAAAGTTAAAATTTTAAATGTTTCTCCTTACGATTACATGTAATGCGTACGTCAGTCTAAAGTTCATTTTCGTGATAAGGTTTTTAAGTTATGAAATGAACTAACAATGGTCATTTTTCATTGATTATATGCAACAGATTTGGTCATCCTAAACTTTTACCTTCGGGTAAAGCCATCTGAGGGATGAACTTTTTTTGAAAGAAATCACTGGAAGTCGTCAATTGCACAAAAGGGGCAAAATAAACCGAGCAATGATCCCCCAAAACTTAGTGCTCATAAATTTTCATACACGAACAAGCACACCTCAGCAATTAGCGAACAGAAAAACATCTGGAAATAAATTACCCTATTCCTATAATTACTTTTGGGAAGTGAGCCATCATTCCAGGACCCAAAACACAAGTGTCAGTCCATGGCAGAAATACTCGACACTGACAGTGAGACCCACCTCTCTCTCTCTCTCTCTCTCTCTTCTCTAACATCTTTTATCTTCCCAGCTGATGCCCCTGCAGCTTCTAATGCTGTAACTAATAGTATAGTAGATTCACATCAACCGTGCATCTGATGCCTAGCTAGGTCAGTCCCTTACGACTCTCCTGATTGGCTGTTAATAAGCCAATCACAGGGCTGGAATCTCAGTCTCTCGAGAGTTCACATTGGCAGGATGTATGTTCCGAATCCCTCAGGAGAGGTAGAACATACATCCTGTCTCTATGAACTCTCTCGAGAGACTGAGAGTTTACAGTCCCGTGATAGGCTTATCAACAGCCAATCAGGAGCGTCGTAAGGGACTGACCTAGACATCAGATGCACGGTTGATGTGAATCTACTGTACCTAATACTGCAATAATAATAATAATAATAATAATAATAATAATAATAATAATAATAATAATAATAATAATAATGTAATGATGAATAATAATAATAATAATAATATATTATTATTATTATTATTATATGGAATAAATATGACGTTTCATTTGAAACGGACAACTTTACTTCCTCTCGTTAGGTACTAAAACATTTCGTCTTCATCTCTCGCTCTCTCTTTTCTCAATATAGTACATATACATGTTCAAGCCTGTGTTTGGGGTGGGGGGAGGCTGGGGGTGTTTCTGGGCACACGTGGGACGTCTGAGGTTCGAATAATTCCACAATAATCGTCATTAATTCCTGGTAATTTTTTTCCCACGAATTCCGAATCAAAATACAATGTTGCCATTTATGATGTTCGATGAACAGCGATGAACAGCCTGGCATCATTGAGGTCCCGCCTCCCTCCCTCCCTCCACCCTTCCTCTGAGAGTGAGTGAGTCTCTGCGCCTCCTCCTCCTCTGTCTTTGAGTTCTCCCTCTCGGTGGTGGAGCTCTCACTCAAGGTGGCGGAGGAGGAGGAGGTCCGGGAGAGAGAGAGGTCGCTCTCTCTTTCTCGGGAATTATTATTATTATCATTGACGTTTTTCTATCGTCATTATTATTATCATTCTTAGAAGTAGAGAGAGAGAGAGAGAGAATGTGGGTGAAGGAGTTGACTATCGGAACGGGAGAGCCATCACTTACGAGGTACTAATCCTTCCTCGCCTGCTGTGGCCTCGTCGAGGTAGGAATCCTCGTTCGGGAGGATCTCCTCGGCGAGGCAGTTCCTGTTATGTCTGTTGTTGCCGACTTCGACTCTATTAATTAAGTATAGTCAGCTGACTGCAGTATCAGAAGACGACAGCAAAGCCACTCAGTCAGTTAGTCGGGTATCGGTAGGGGGGGGGGGGGGGTGGGGGGGGGGGAAGTAGGAGGAGGCGGACACTGGAATTCATATCTATCAGCCTAAAAAGGTCTTGATACCGACACCTGCGTGTGTGTGTGTGTGTTCATTTTTACCGGGATTTACGGATTATTACAAGTCCAGAACTTATAATGTCTGAAGTCTCTCTCTCTCTCTCAAAAGATGAGGGAATGAGACCTACAAATCCTGATTTCAGTTTTTAAGTTTTGAAGGAATAGGCCTATATATATCTATGTTTGTTGTGTTGGAATGTCTTGTCTTGTCCCGTTTTGTGTCTTGCATTTCGTTTTTTTTTACATTATATTCATCGGAGCCAATGTACGACACGTCATCAGCGACGGCTCCAACCGAGCAGACGCACGTACACAACCTTGTTCAGCTCTCTCTCTCTCTCCTACTACATTTTGTACCGTCTCGTTTAAGTAACTATATATATTTGTACCCAGCCAAACACTTTTTTTTTTTTTTTTTTTTTTTTCAGCCCCAAAAGTAACTTATTATTATTATCGGAGTGAAATGTCTCCAGTTATTCCCAATTACTTGAATTCCCTGTCACAATGAGTTGGCAGATCATGAATGCACGGTAACCACACATTCACTGTGACAATGAATTCACTGTAGCAATCAGTGTGATTTAATAAACAGCACCAGTAATTTCGCGGTGACAGGGAATTCACAGTGACAGTGAATCCATAGTGACAGTTAATTCACTGTCGCAATGAATACACATTGACATTGAATTCACAATTATAGTGAGTCCACAGTGACCAGGAATTCACAGTGACAGTGAATTCACCGTGAAAGGTGATTCACATTGACAGCGATTTCACAGTGGCAGTCAATTCATGGCGAGGGTGAATTCACTGTTAAGGGTAATTCACAGTGACAATGAATTAACAGTGACAGTGAATTCACAGTGAGAATGAATTCACAGTTCTACTTTGCGCCTCTCTCTCTCTCTCTCTCAATACAACATGGTGGAGGTTTTAGAGTTCATATTATGGCTTCAGAGTCATCATGACTCATTGTTTTAATCTCATCCTTATTAGTAGAATATCATTAATAACAGAAGCTTTTTATAGGCCTTTCTGCATGCAACGAGAGAGAGAGAGAGAGTGTCACTAAGGGACAGAGTGCGAGTTACAAGGATTAGGATGTCTTAAAGACTAGTAAGTCCATCCGAGGAGAGAGAGAGAGTCACTAAGAGACAGTCAGAGAGAGGGGGGGGGTATCACTATTAGAGAGTGAGAGAGAGAGCGATAAAGAATCACTGAGAGAGTGAGAGCGAATGAGAAAGAGCCTACGAGACAGAGACAGAGAGATGTTGGGGGGGGGGGGGGTGTCACTTCAAGACAGAGTGAGAGAGAGTGTCACTAAGAAACAAAGAGAGAGAGAGAGAGAGAGAGACTACGAGACTGATACACACAGACAGAGAAAGAGAGACTTTATGCCTGCTTGCAGTCAGAACCAAAACCACCACCACCACCACAACCACTTCCTCCTCCCCCACCAATTTCTCATTCGCTTTTCAGTAAAAAAGAAAAAAAATGTGAACGCATTATTATAAGGAGAGAGAGAGAGAGACGTAGAGAGAGAGAGAGAGAGAGAGGGATGGCAATAATGTTAACACTGATCATTCTCTCTCCGAAGTTTCCTTTAACTTTTTATGATTTATTATGGTTTTTGTCTCTGGTTACTCTAAGCCGTCTCCCCCTGAAAGCGGCTGGCTCCATAAATTACACAACCCGGTAGCACTTTCACATTCGTACTATATAACTGCTATTATATATATATATATATATATTATATATATATATATATATATATATATATATATATATATACGCACGAAAGAACGTCACGTGAACAAGTAAATCAACAAATCTGTGAAATGATCTGTATTTATAGGTCTAGGTCTTCGTCCCAAAGAAACGGTTCTTGCCACATCTGAATAACAAGTTTTTAATTTTCTTATTAATCGTAACTCACTCCTTCCCCCCTCCCCCATCTGTGACCCTCAACAGTCGACTAACGAGTAATGAGCCTGAAATATACGTGGACTTTTGTTTTTAGATCCTGAAGGCCTTATGCCAGCTTGGGCTCTTGCTCTGTGGGCAAGAGCTCGTGGATGGATCAGACAGACGCTGGTTTTCGTGCACTGGAGACTAAAACTTCCCTTTTCATTACAATGACAAGCTGCGTGTGATAATGTGTGTGAGAGAGAGAGAGAGAGAGATAATCAATGTCGTTAAAGAGCTGAATCCGATGGAAATAAGGCAAGCTCGTAGACGTCTAATCTTACATTCAGACATATATACATAATTCACGTCTGCACTCTTGTTATTATTATGTATAATAAATAAATATACTTCATATCTGCTCGAGTTCCATTATAGCATGCCGTAAATTTAAAACAATTTGCGATAGGCCTAGTGGATAACAGTATTTTAAAGAGTGAGAGAGAGGGGGGAGGGAGTCTTATACCATGCGATGCACTTGACAACTGCGTTCGCACACAAGGCTTCAAACCCGACTTCAACTTCGTTGAAGTAGTGGTCATTGCACTCGTCGTGAGCGCAAATGATGGGAAATATAGTCACTTGCACTCATTTAGAGTACTAATCACTATAAAAAGTAAAGTAAGCATTTTGCACGGTTTTGTAGGCCGCAGTTGAAGTCGACGTCACAGCCAATCAGCATTTGGACACAGGGGAACGGAAGGCGTTATCACGGGCTGCAGTGGATTTGAATTTGAATCATTCCTACTGGTGCCTGCCTCAGTGTTAATGAATTATATATATATATATATATATATAGTATATATATATATATATATATATATGTATACACACACATATACATATATATAAATACATATGTATACACACACACACACACACACATATATATATATATATATATAGATATATATATATATATATATATCATATATATATATAATTCACGTATTTACACTTACATATATACGTTACACAACCCCAAATCATAACTGGTATTCAATTACCTTTATTTTTTCCCCCCTCAACTACTCGGGTAGAATATGTTGTCCTTTTGAATTATTAATTACAACAATAATAATAACATAATTATTATTGTATTTCCCACTGAATATCCTAGGCTCATTTGTAGCCCATTTTCCCTGTCTGTGTGTGAATGTACTAAAATGTCTGTCTATCTGTATTTATATATATGTATATATGTGCGTATATTAATATATATATATATATATATATATATATATATATATATATAATATATGGAGTTTGCCAGACCTTTCGACTACTTGTCCTTTACTTGTATGGAAGTGTGTGCATGAATTCATTGTTAGGAGAGGGTGGATGGCAAGATGGAAGAAAAAATATGTATGGAGGTACAGTAAGAGAAATGAAAGAGGTTGCAGCTGGGAGCAGAAGGGAAGCTGCAAAGAACTTTTACTGCCTACAGTAGACCCCTTGAGATGCACTGACGGCACTAATTTCCTACGGAGGACATTCTCCATGGGATATCGCCATTGGACGGTGGAAGGATTAAATTTGTGGTTTAGGAGGTATAATGTGCAAACTGATTCCGACTGGCAATATATATATTGAAGCACTGAAGTTTGAAAGGGAGACGTGCGTTTGTGTATGTGCTATATGTATGTGCTTGAGACAAGGTATATTTGAGTACGAGAGAGAGAGAGAAGCAAATCTTTTTCTCCGCCTAGAATTTGACTGATCTGTGCTCACGTAATAGGTACTATGCTCCAGTCATTCTCTCTCTCTCTCTATTCCTTAATTAATCTGGGTCATGTTGCGATTATTATTATTATTATTAGATCCCCAACTTTTAAAATTAAATTGTAAAACTTCGAACAAGTCCCAGTCAGTCTATAGAGGGTGTGTGAGAAGCTGCAGAAATCAGCCAACCACAATCGAGCTTTTTTTCGTGCTGCGTTCTGATTGGCTGATTCATCCAGATAGATCTACCGCATAAGACTTAGCGGATGTAAGCAATCTTTTTGAACCGTTTCCTTCCTTCCGCCGCTTCAAAGTTCAACTCAGTCGCTCCATTGGCCGTGAATACTGAATAGACAGGCAGCTGGAGGTCGTTACCGACACAAAATTGGCCGTTCAGGATAAAAAATTCGATGATGGCGTTACGAACAAGGAAGGCGTCAAAATCCTTCTATAGTATATATTTCCCGTGAGTATTGCAAGTGGAAGGTTGTGGTTGGAGTCTAGAAGAAGCGGTTGAGCCTCGTGACCTTAGCAACAAGAAGCCAGACCGGCCATTTTCAAACTACTGTTACTTTTCAAATCGTAATTATTCCACTCCAATTTTTTTTTTTTTTTTTTTTTTTTGTTTTAGGTTCGGAATAATTATTATATAAAATTATATTCCATTCAAATCTTACTCATTTTATATTATCTAAGTAAATCCATTCCAAACCTACGTACAGGTTTTGGGGTAAATACCCAGGTAGACGTCGAATTTCACATCCAATTTCTGTTGGAAGAAATATTTGGGGTGAACCCATCTACCCCTTCCTATACCCGGTTTAACATAATGGGAGGGAACAGACAGGTTTGTGTATTGGGGAAAATAAAAGTTTAGTGAAATACCACCCACGGGTATCGTGCAGGGAAGAGGCTTGTTGAGGGTCAGATATTTGGGTAGCCTATGAGTAGTAGGATATGCCAAACCTTGGATCAAGATCCTTCACCTATCCTGGCCTTGGTGTCTGGGCAGAAAGTATAATGGATTCCTTCGGAAGAAAACATACAGAAAGGAAAAGTTTGTTCCATTCAATGAGTAGGAATAATATGAAAAGAACTTGAAGTATGAAGTCATATGTTGAAACTGTCACATAGCCAAACAGGACCGCCCCCCCCCCCCCCTTTTTGCGCACCCCTCAGTGGCGTGGTTGGTATGGTGTGGCGTCCCACCCGTTGTTCGCGGGTTCGATTCTCGGCCATTTCATCGAGGAGTGAGAGATGTGTATTTCTGCTTATAGAAGTTAACTCTCCACGTGGTTCGGAAGTCACGTAAAGCCGTTGGTCCCGTTGCTTAATAACCGCTGGTTCCATGCAACGTAAAAGCACCATTCAAAACAAACAAAACAAAACAAACGGGCCCCACCACACAACTAACCCCCCCCCCCCCCCCCCACACACAGAGGGCCGTGCCTAGCTCCCCCCTCTGACTCAGCTGCAGCCAAGCATTGGTCGCTCCCCCAACCCAAATCCCTGTACTCACTCTCACTCTCTCTCTCTCTCTCTCATTTTACGAGAACTAAACCCCCACCCTTTCCCATGTGTTGTCAGATTCCCCACACCCCCGGTTCTCTCTCACACAAACAGGTTGCCTAACTTTGACAATATTATGGTCTGTATAGTAGATCACACCTGTCATTGTGCTGAAGGTCGAAAGGTGTGCATATAGACAGATAGAAAGGCGTTATTATTATTATTATTATTATTCAGAAGGTGAAACCTATTCATATTGAACAAACCCCACCATACACACACTTATTTGTATGCATGGTTGAGAAAGGCAGTTAGTTAACAAGGAATGAAAATGCAGTCTGGCGATATCAATGGAAATGAGGCGCAAAACTGTCTTGATGTCGTCTTGTTATTCCCAGCCAGGAAAAGGGTTATGACTGTTTTGATATTATTTGGTGTGGTACATTTTTTTTTTTAACTGCGTTTTGAATATTTTGATTCGAGATTTGGCCATTTTCTGCGTCAGTGACATTGGCAGCAGCAGTTTTGCAAAGTAAGGCAAATGAAGGAAAGGATGCCTATTTACTATGCCAATTAATTTGGGGCATTTGTCAATGCATGGATTAATTTTCCCACTACCTAGGTATATAGGCATCGTTAACACCTCATTTCCTAGCAGTAGTACATTGTTCAGGAAAGTAATGACTTGTGATTTCTGCATATTTAAGAAAGCCAGACCTACCCGTTTTATCTTCTGTTTGGGACATTTTCATGTCTTTTCCAAAGTAATTTTTTTTTTTTTTTTTTTTTTGGTGTGGGGGCGGACAGGCTTGTCAACGAACTTCAGAGGAGCTTATACTAGGTTTTGGCGCTAGTCTCTGGATCTGCCTGGAGGGGGGGGGGGGGGGGGGGGGGGGGGGGGGAGCGGTTGTTGTTTCTGCATTATGTGGGTCCTGCCTGCTTCTGCCAAACGTTATTCTGACCGGGACCCCACTCTTCTGCTTCATCAAGATCTCTACTAAGTATTCATCCCCTTTCTTGGGATATGTTGCCAACATCAAGAACATGTTGCCAGGGATTGTAGGAGCTGAGTACGTAGCCATTTGTGGTCATTAATGTCCTGAAATGTGGTTTGTTTCATGCATCATCAAAGGCGAGCACATTTCGCCTTTGACCCGAGGTCATTTGGATGACCTTCGAGACCAAAGCTATTCTCCACTGGTGTCCTCTGTGGATGGAGTCCTTTCGATGTTATCCTGTTCTTAGCATCAGGGTGGTGGTTACTCCAGGACTACCCTCATTCTCAGCTTTCATTCCTCGCCATTTCTTTTTTTTGTTCATTAGTCCACTCCATGATTTATCAAAGTATTATCATTTTCAGTTCAGCGTCATTCTTATATTGACTACGACGGTCATGGAGTCAAAATGGCGGTGACGAGGAAGTATAGTACTAGTTCCATTTCACAGCTTCCATTTCGCCTCTGCTAGACTGCTACCAAGCAGGTGGGTTTTCGTGTTTGCTACCATGGGATTTTGATCTCTCTCTCTCTCTCTCTCTCTCTCTCTCTCTCTCTCTCTCTCGTCGAAACGTTTGATGAACAAATCAAGCAGCGGGAAACTTTCGGTTTAATTTGTCGTCTATGAGTTCTGTGAAATCTGTTATTTTTGCCACTCTTTAAAAAGAGTGAATTTGATCTGAGATTTTTCCCGTTTAACTCTAGGTGTGTGTGTGTGTGTGTGTGTGTGTGTGTGTGCGAGAGAGAGAGAGAGAGTGTGTGTTCCTGCCGTCTGAAATTCTCTCGAAAAATCGTTCTTGTAAATGAAATTAAGTTGAAGTGTCGCGGTTACTGAATAACACACACACACACACACACACACATATATATATATATATATATATATATATATATATATAGAGAGAGAGAGAGAGAGAGAGAGTGTGTGTATGTGTTATTTTACGTTCTGATTCACTGTTGACAGAAGTAACTATAACTGCAGGATCGAAATTAGAGGAGGAAATTTGAAAGAGTTGAAAGAGAGGTCTTTGTACAAGGCCTGTTAAATCTCAAAACAAATTTACACATTATTTTATGATTATTAATTTAAGAAACTCTATGTAATTCTTTTAAATTATATTCCTTATGAGCATCGTCGAGCCAAATCAGCCAATAGAAACGCGAGAACAGATTTGAAGTTGAAGGGACTGAGGATGGAGTCTACGTAACGTCGCATATAAGGATGGAAAAGTACTTGTATTCAATGGCATATTAGACCGTATATATAATCTTTCAAGCTTATATAATATCACATAGACAAAGCACTGATGCATAGGGAGAGGAAAGCCTTTGGGGGGATGGGGGTGGGGGAATGTAGTATTGCTACAACTTTATTTTTGTAATTATTATAATCTCTTGGGAATGAATATCTATGTATGAGAAATGGTGAGCCATATCTTGACTCGCTTTCTCTCAGTTGAGTGTGTACGTGCGTTTTCTGTACGTACGTGTGTGTGTGTCTGTCTGGTCTCACACCCTGTTGAAGGTAGCGATAGCCGCCATAATGTATTATTAGATGGTCAACTTTACGGTTTCACTGTTGATATATATAGAACGTTAGATCTCTCTCTCTCTCTCTCTCTCGTGTCTTTGGGCTTCTCATCAACTCTAGATTATTCACTGTATTATTAATCTCGTGTTATTATATAAATTCTTCACGAGGTTTTTTGCGGTTTCTAATATATCAGTATCTCTCTCTCTCTCTCTCTCTCTCTCTCTCTCTCAAAATTAATGGATTAATTAATTTGATCACATATTGGCGCAGGATTAGACACGAAGGGTCAAGAATGGAATGGAAATGATAATCCTTAAAACTTTTTGGTTATTAGCGAGAGAGAGGAGCACTAGGCCTATAGTACTAGTACTTCACCTCTTTCATGTCTTATATATATATATATATATATATATATATATATATATATATATATATATATATATATATATATATATCTATATGAGGTTTTATCTTCCATTTTCACGAAGATAGATATATGAGGTTATAGTCCACAGGGGAACAGAAAAGCAAAAATTCCTTGTAGCTGTTTACAGTACATTCAAAAGTAAAATATAAGAAACAGTAAAATGAAAATATGCAGTTTGATAAACATTGGTCATTGACATAATGGAAAATCAGTGGCTTGTAATAACCTATTTATTTAAAAAGATTTACAAACCAGTTCGAAGGTTTCAAAACCCAAAAAATATGTGTTAAAACAATTCATTTAACAATTAAAATATGTTCTTAGCGACAAAGGACAACATTGCTTAGTTTGCACCCAGTACTCGGGAACAATTCCACAAAAAATGGGCGTCATTACATGATTGATTGTGGACATTAATAGCATTGGTACTATATATTTTTCCTGATACTATATTTGTGCTGACTTTTTTTCGCACCAAGTTCCTTTTTCGACTGCCCAGTATAGTAGTACTTCTTACATGAACATGGGATCTGATATTATAAATGCCTTCATCATATTAAGGACTATATCTTATAAGATTGTTGCCTATTGTGTTTTTGGGAGAAAAAATATCGAAAGCCAAAACAGCACTTCCAAATGATGTACAGTCGGCCACATATATTAGTAAACACATTTTAGCCACAAGGGCTGGATGTGATCTGGTAACACTGGAACTGTGCTCCAGACGTACGATGAAACCCGCCCCTCCACCGTGGCCACCGCCCTCCACGTCTTCCCCCAACATTTTTCCTCCACCCTTCACACCCACCCTTTCAAGCACACGTTTATATCTTCTGCTCCCTCCTCTAATTTCTCCTTTAAGGAAAATAATACAGCTGAATCTATTTTGTAAGTTTATTTTCTCATCATGGAGGCGGAGAAAACCCGTCTGTTCAACTTAGTTGTAATAATATCATCACTTGCTGTTACCGACAGAAGAATTAACTCGGTTTTCAAGACGCTCTCTTGTAATAATGGGATTTAGCTATCTACCAGTAAAAGCCTTGTCTATCAAATAACAGCATACCTACTACTCTTTATTATAATCAATAGCCGCATTCCCATTCTTATTATTACAAAGACAACTAGCTTCAGATCGTGTATGACGTTACGTAACTCAAATTAAGCATGAAGAAATAAAGAAAGCATAAGTTGAGGAGAGAAAGACCTCCATAGGTCTAGAAGACACTGAAGGAGGAGAAACAAAGAGACAGTTATAAGAGAGAGGACAACAGCAAGAAGGAGGCAGAAGGAAAGGAGACACAGTGTAATAGAGCTGAGAGTGTGGCTGTCAGAAGGGGCGCCATTACCCTCTTAAGTAGTATAATGGGGGTATAGGTCTTGACTTGTTCATAGGGGTTATTATGGGAGTCGATTCTTCCTTATGATTGGACGTTGTTTGGTAACAAGCGAAATTCATTGGATTAAATAATCGTACTTTTGTGCATGATTTTAAACTGCTCGGCAAAACGTCTACAGTTATCGATGGCAAGCATGTGCGTTTTTGTTTGTTTGCGTTCGTTCTGCAGGTGTGAATCCAACGTTAAGAATGTATCAGGCAATAATGAGATTATATCCTTATATATATATATATATATATATATATATATATATATATATATATATTTATATATATATATATATATATATATATATATTATATATATATATATATATATATATATTTATATATATATATTATATATTATATATTATATATATATATATAATATAGTCTCTCTCTCTCTCTCTCTCTCTCTCTCTCTCTCTCTCTCTCTCTCTCTCTCTCTCTCTCTTATATATCTATATATATATATATAATATATATATATATTATCATATATATATATATATATATTATATATATATTACTATATATAGATATATATACGATATATATATAGATATATATAGATATATATATATATATATATATATATATATATATATATATATATATATATATATATATATATATTATTTGACGTCCAAACCTGATATTAGTAAAATTTTAACGTTTACGTAATTAAGGGACAAATATTACAGCACCCTATAATTAAGGATACGCAATTGATTGAAAAATAACCATTTATTATAAAATGTGATATAATAAGATATGACCAAAACAAACTATTGCTGAGTCTCAATGAAAGAACACATTACACTTCAACCAACAACAATATCTTAGTTTTATTAAGATTTCTGACAAAATTCATCTCGCTACCAAAAAATGTTTCCTCCCTTCTGTTACAGTATCAGTATTTAGTCATCCACCATCGTTGGCGATGAAACCATGTAGTCTACTGGGGGACGGAGGCTACATGATTGTAGACGATGTTGAATTTTTCTGAATATCTCCCATTCGGACATGGTGTGCTGAAGGAGCCGCCTTGATGATCGCTCTTGGCCTGGGATCCAAGAGTTAAGGAAAATAATAGAACTCTGATCCTATTCTGCAGGTTTATTTTCTCATCATGGAGGCGAGAAAACCCGTCTGTTCAACTTCTGTCGTCATAATATTATTACTTGCCCTACCGACAGAAGAATAAACGTTTTCGCGGAGCTCTCTTGTAATCATGGGATTTGGCTATCTACCGATAAAAGACGCTATCTAACAAAGTGAGCTTACAACAACCTTGAGACAATATGTGGGTTGTTTGCGTTGTGCAAAGATATTGAAGAGTTACCGTGAAGGGCTTTAGGCTTCTGGGAAACCATGAATATTCTGTATCCGTGTTACCATATAACATAGGACCTGCCAAGCGAGGGCCAATATTCTCTCTTCCTGCCCTCCACCACTTCATCATCTCCTCCAATAGCTCAATTAAATGCTTCGAATTCTCTAACGAGTCGACAAGCGAGTTACCATCACAACCAAAGACCATAAAGGAACTAACTCACGGAAGAAAACACCTCTCGTCTGAAATGGAACCTGCGCAAGAGAAAATCGTACTAAGAGGGAGAATTATTGGAATGAGAGAGACTGGACTCTCAGTGTCTGATATAGCACGAGAAACTGGATTAACAAGAAAAACCATATATAAGTGGTGCAGAAGATGGGAAGAGGAAGGTGATCTTCGCGACAGGCCAAGACCTGGGGCTGGGGCCAAGAAAAAACTACTCCCGGAGATGACAGGAGAATTCTGAACGAAGTAAGTAACGGCAAATCCTTCACAAATGCATGTGAAATACGAGACAATCTTGAACTGCAAGTTCCAGTGAAACGGTACGACGTCGTCTCCACAGTCTGGAGTGCACCACAGAGTTCCTGCCGTTAAAGAGAAATTACAGGAGAGACATCGGATAAACCGCCTCCATTTTGCCCGGCAGTACGTCAACGAAGACTTGGGTTTCTGGGCAAGAGTTGTTTTTTCTGATGAGAAAACGTTTGCGTCGACCTCGCACGGACAGTTGCACTGTTGGCGACGCAATAATACGAGATACTCAAGCGAGCACATCTACGAACAAGAACAAGCCAGAAGCGGCCACGTTACCTGTAAACGTGTGATGGGTTAACTTATACACCCTGGGTGAGTGGCAGAAATACAGGGAAGATTCAACGCCGACCAATACCTGAAATACTGGAAGAGGTGATGGTCCCAAACTGTTCGAGCCATGGCATTTCCCTACCCAGAGCGCATTCTGTTCATGCAAGTATGTAGTTTCATCTCGCAAATTGCAGTAATAGGGAAAACTCTGATGTAGTGCTGGTTTCATTAACTTGTATTATTAACTTGTTCTATTTAAACAGAACTTGTTACAAAATGTAAAAATATATGAGTTGTTGCGAGTCATTTGAGCTCCGTGAGAACGAATCAGTTGTTATGGTTGTTGGCTTCTTGAGGTTATTCGCCATCTTCTAGCCTCAAAAACTTCAAGGGTGATTTTTTTCTTGTTTTTGTAGAAACTACACAACGTTTGTTTCCTTTTTGACTCGCAAAAAACAACTCAGCACTGAGTGTTGTAACTACAGAATATCTGATATTCATTTGGTATTTGTATTTAGTAGGCAATGGTAATGCTGCTATTATTATTATTATTATTTTATTATTATTATAATTATTTTATTATTATTTTGTTATTATTTTATTTTATTATTCATTATTTTATCATTATTATATTTTATATTATTATTATTTTATATTATTTATTATTATTTTATTATTGTATTATTATTATTATTTTATTATTATTATTATTATTATTATTATTTATTATTATTGTTATATTATATTATATATTATTATTTATTATTATTATTATTATTATTATTTATTATTATTATTATTATTTATATTATTTATTTTTATTATTATTATTATTTATTAGTTATTTTATTATTATTTTATTATTATATAGTAACAAGTCCACACTTATGTAAAATGTGTATTAACAATACATAAAAGACGGGAGCTTTCGTCTACTTGATCAGTAGATCTCATCAGCCGTACTGATTTTTCTTTTCAAAAAATATACAAAAAAGTTACGAAGGACAGGCAGGACTCTGGAACCGTCTCCAAGGGAGATAACAAACCAAAACAAACTATCTCAATCATGTTATTCCCTCGTTCAAATGTCTGGCCAAAAGGACTAGCCGATCGTCGTGTTTGAATTACCTCTTCTGGGAGGACTGTTCCAGAGTCCTGCCTGTCCTTCGTAACTACTTTGTATATTTTTGAAAAGGAAAAATCAGTACAGCTGATGAGGTCTACTGATCAAGTAGACGAAAGCTCCCGTCTTTCATGTATTTTAATATTTAAACATTTTATTACATAAGTGTGGACTTTTATTACTTCAAGATATTCCAGTCACGTTATGGTGCTTATATATATCTATATATATATATATATACTATATATATATATATATATATATATATATATATATATATTATATATATGCAAGTATCATATGAGGTCATTTGTCGGAAAGGTGAGGTGGCCATAATCTTAACGTAAGGTTCCGTCTCCCAGTTCAAATCTCTCTTCTTCCTGGTTTGTAAAGCTAAGCGAAATTCCACCTTCTTCCTCTCCACGATAGACAATCAACTTCACGTGGCTTATGGCTTCGAGCTCTTTTTTGGGAGGGGTCGAAGGTGGAATCTCTCTCTCCGCTTTTCAAACCAGGAGTAAAGGAGGGAGATCTAAAAACAGGGAGAAACAGGCAGAACCTCTAATTAAAGATTATATCCAGCTCACCCTTCGCAATTTGACGCCTCTTGTAAAAATAATTAATATATACTATATATGTGACGTTTGTTTTTTTTGCAGGACAACTGTCCCATTCACACAGCCAGGATAGTTAGGCGATGGTTTGAGGAGCAACGAGACATTGACCTGCTGGACTGGCCAAGTAAGGGGTGTGATATGAATCCCTTGGAAAATTGCTGGGGGACCATCGTCAACTCTTGGATCCCAGGCTAAGAACGATCATCAAGGCAGCTCCTCCAGCACACCATGTCCGAATGGGAGATCTTCAGGAAACATCAGCAAATCGTCTACAATCATGTAGCCTCCGTCCCCAGTAGACTACAAGATTTCATTGCCAACAATGGTGGATGGACTAAATACTGATAAACATATTTTATAATAAAACGGTTATTTTTCAATCTATGTGTATCCTTAATAACATGGTGCTGTAATATTTGTCCCTTAATTACGTATACGTTAAAATGTTACTAATATCGGGTTTAGATGTAAAATGACTATATATATATATATATATATATATAAATTATATAAGGATATGATCTCATTATTACTTGATACATTCTTAACGTTGGCATTCACACCGCAGAACGAACACAAACAAACAAAAACGCACTAGCTTGCCATCGATAACTGTAGACGTATGCCGAGCAGTTAAAATCATGCACAAAAATACGATTATGTTGATCCAATGAATTTCGGTTGTGACAAACAAACTTCCAACCATAAGGAAGAATCGACTCCCATAATAACCTATTACACTGTCTCCTTTCAGTCTGCCTCCTCCTTGCGTTGTCCTCTCTCTTATAACTGTCTCTTTGTTTCTCCTCCTTCAGTGTCTTCTAGCTCTTTCATATCCGCTTAATTTGAGCACTGTCCCCAGATATTCCGAGGTGTCTGGGAGCGCTCGACAGTGCGAAAAATAATATTTCGAAAATTCAGCAAAAATATAAATATATGCCAGCAACGTTCATTTTGCTGTCCTTTTTTCTAAAGTTAGTATTTTATGGTGGAATAGTCAGAATAAGAGTCCCAGCCCTCTAAATACGCAAAAATGTGAGTTTATTTAACAAAACAAAAAAATCTTTACTTTTTTTTATATTTCCGTTCGTAACCCAAAAATTATGAAAGTTCAGGGGAAATGAATTATTTTTTTTTTTATGAGAAAGCCAATAAATTTCTTCTAAATATCGGCATATAAATCAATGGAAAACGAATAAGTCCAGCCGGTGAAAAAATCGATAGAAAAGAGGGTAAGAAACAGAGCGCTCTGCCCGGCGCTTAGTGAGAATTATCGCTAGAAAAACACTTTTAAGAGCCTATCTCGGTTATTTTTCATTGAAATTCCTTTGTAAACATACGAAAATGTAGAGGAAACGTTGAAGAATAAAGGGAAGGTAAAAAAAAATTGCCTTGGATAAGGTAACAGTTTCATTTTGACGTTATAAGTTGATCGAAACGAAAAAAAAATGTTACCGCTGTCAACATTTATCGCTAAAATAACAGTTTTTTGAAGAGCCCTATCTCGGTTATTTTTCATAGAAATTACTTTGTAAATATACGAATATGTAGAGGAAACGTTGTAGAATAAAGGGAGAGTTAAGAAAAATGTCTTTGGTAACAGCAACAGTTTAATTTTGACATTATAATTTGATCGAAACGAAAAAAAATTTTACCGTTGAAAACATTATCGTTCGTAGCTCAAAAGCTATACATAACAGGCGAATTTCTTCCTCCTACACGGTCCAAAGTATGATCTAGCCTATGGAAATCGCTACTTGTCCGAAAAAAAAAAAAATGCCCCTACCACACGTACGAAAAATTTCGGTAAATTTTACGTACCGCTACGTCAGTTGGATAGATAGGGGATAGAGTATTTTTACGTACTATTACGTCAGTTGGACATGAAAGGGCTAGGCCTATGAAGGTCTTTCTCTCCTCAACTTATGCTTTCTTTATTTCTTCATGCTTAATTTGAGTTACGTAACGTCATACACGATCTGAAGCTAGTTGTCTTTGTAATAATAAGAATTTGGAATGCGGCTGTTGATATTACAATTAAAGAGTAGTAGGTATGCTGTTATTTGATAGACAAGGCTTTTACTGGTAGATAGCTAAATCCCATTATTACAAGAGAGCGCCACGAAAACCGAGTTGATTCTTTTGTCAGTAACAGCAAGTTGAACAGACGGGTTTTCTCGCCTCCATGATCAGAAAATAAACCTACAGAATACATTCGGCTATATTATTTTCCTTAAAGGAGAAATTAGAGGGAGGGAGCAGAAGATATAAACGTGTGCTTGAAAGGGTGGGTGTGAAGGGTGGAGGGAAAAATGTTGGGGGAAGACGTGTGGAGGGCGGTGGCCACGGTGAGGGGTTTGCGGGTTTCATCGTACGTCTGGAGGCACAGTTCCAGTGTTACCAGATCACATCCAGCCCTTGTGGCTAAAATGTGTTTACTAATATATGTGGCCGACTGTACAATGTTTCAAAGGGTTTTTATTTATCTTTTATAGAGAATTACATTCAGAATTTTATCCGATGAGAGTATATTGTCTTTCTTGTAAAACACTACATAACCAGCATAGATTCTAGACATTCTTTTGTTTATATTTTAATTATATTTACCATACTGGAAGTTTGCTATGTATATACAATATAATATACACTTTGTATATACATACTCATTTCCACCTACCTAATTTGATCTGTATATACTAAAAATTCCAAGTAACTACGTGTAAAATGAGAATAAATGTTTTTAAATGACTTACGCAATACATACCTATTTCTGTATATAATTTCTTTTATTAAAATACGTTGGGTTGCTCTAGTTGGTTTAGCATCGGAATAAAAAAAGATTTAAGTCATAATCTAAGACATTCTAGAACGTTTTTATCATTGTATCCGTTTTTTTTAATGGCAACTGTGCTCTCAAAAGCATGGCACGGATTGCAGATTCTTTGATGGTTCTAGTATGGGAAAATTGAGCATGAATCATCAAAATGTTATTTGTTGGTTTCCCGTAAATTTTCACTTTTAATTCTGTATCCTTTCTAACGACACACGTATCAAAGAAATGGATACAGCCATTACTTTCTCTCTCCAGGGTGAACTTTATGCTTGGCACCAAATCATTTATTTCTTGTAGAATGCCATCAATATTATGAAGAGTGTCCCACATTGCAAGTAAGTCGTCTGAATATCGAAACCAACAGTTATCAGGTAAAATAGCATTGACAGCGCGGTTTTAAAAAAATTCCATATAATATATATATATATATATATATATATATATATATATATATATATATATTTGCATACATACCAAATTTCTGACGATGGTAGCTCTCATTAAATGTTAAACATGTACCAGCTATACAGTAATTAATCTTATAATTATTCCATTTGGTCAAGTAAAACTATTTACTCAATTCAACATTTAGAAATTGTAATACATCATCAACTGGGACACATGTAAATAAACTTGCGACATCATCAGAGTATATTAACATTTGATTATATAGACAAGACGAACTCGCTGCTGCTGGATGACTCAAACACATGAAAAACCTGACGTCAAATCCATTAGGTAACGTAAATGCGTATTTCAACAAACAAAGCCCAAGAGATGATTAAGGAATTCCGTACTACAAATGCAAAACTGCCGAATTATCTGTATGGTTTACTTAAAACACACAAACCTGGCTACCCTGTGAGACTTATTATAAGTACAGCGAGTTGTTCATATAAACTTTCAAATTATTCAGCGAAAAATGTTGCACCCTTTACTTGGAAACATATCCATATCACACATTGTTAATTCTATAGATTTTGTAGAGAATATTATTAACGGGAAGATAACTAGCAATGAAATCATTGTGAGCTTGACGGCAGATGATTTTTAAGAGAGAGAGAGAATGTTCTTCATTCCAGCAGTCAACGTTCATATTTTCTGTTTTCAATCTTGCTACGATCCACCCATTCTTAACGATAATTGCAAAGTGCAACTGCTTTGAGTATCCTTAAGTGAGAGAGAGAGAGGAGAGGTGGTGGGGGGGGGGGGGGGGATGGGGAAAGCCTGGAGTGGCAATCGAATTATTTGAATTTAAATCTCCCCGAGTGGAGCGGGAATCCTGTCATCAGAGATCTTTTTTTGTCTTTATTTTCACGATTTTTGACAATAGTTTTGCAAATTTTTCAGCCTTCCTTTGTATTTGCATCGTATTTATCATTATCATTATATATTATTGACTCTTAAATGACTGTTAAATTACTATTCAAGCAATCTCCCCGAAAAATTCCTATCAATTGAACTGTCTTGTCTGTAACTTCCGACCAATTTCCATTTTTTTTTTTTTTTTATAATAACTGAAATTATATGTCTAAAATTGAACTGATCTGTGAACACGTATATGCTCCCGTGGCATTATCTCTCTCTCTCTCTCTCTCTCTCTTTTCAAGAAGAATTTAACTCCTGTTAAGTGGTAGTGAAAAGACAAATGACTCGGTTTTAAAACATTTTACCATAATTTATTTGCCACATTTGTTCATTTATTGCAGTGTATGACGATGTGTTTTGTATTTTATATTTGCCAAATATTTATTCAAGCTTTTTTTTAGCGTTTACGTAACTTATTGTAATGTATTAGGCGGTGTTGTAATACCTTTCATTCCATTGAAAGTGTATGTACTGTGATGGGATGTCTAGCTAAGTAGGTAGGTACTAGATCTTGGGTAGTACTAGTGTATAATATGCTGTCATGTGATGTCACGTATGTAGGTACCAACCCTCATACAAGACAATGCTGTCTTGTAGCCAGCCAGGTCTGTTGGATAGAGGGGGTTAGGATGGCGGGGTGGGTGTAGTTCTGCTCCAAATTTGGACCTTTGCCAACGAAGTTAATCACAATTACATACTAAAAGTTTTTTTTCTTTCAATATTCGTATAATAAAACCAGAAAAAAGGCCTGGAAAGAAAACTGAGTGTGTAAATGGATTCATAAATCATTCTGGCAAATCCTGACACTATAAGTTAAGCTATAAAACTTCAAATAAGTTATTTAAAAAGAAAAAAATTTGTTTTCGTTTTTACTAAACTCTCCGTTCTGTCTTGAGGCGGGTGTGGCGACGAGCCGCACCAGGAATCGGCCAATCAGAATCGGGCATTTGGCCAAACTGCGTTCTGATTGGCTGATTCATCAGCGTCTTATGGACTTACCGGATGTAAACTATGTCTGCACGTTCTTTGACAGTTCACTTTCAGCGCCTTCACGCTTCACCTTCAGTCAGTCCGACTCAGTCACTCACCACGTCACTCGGTACACTCACCAGCAGTAACTGACCGGCCGTCGCCAACCTTTAACGTGTAGTCCAAACCTCCAGCTCCTTGTTCGGCTTTGCTCGACGATATGACCGGTATCGCAAGCATTATATTTCATTTATGACGTTATATTTGCGTTGGTTAATTTAAGTAATAGAAATTGCAGTTTCCTTCAGTATTTTTGGTTGTTTATTCACAAACTTAACGTTAGTTTTTGTGGGTATAAGGACAGGAAAAGGTAAAAAAAAATTTGTGGTGAATATATTCATTATATTCAGGTGGCATCCATAATGGCTCTGACTATCCTCGAGTGACAGATATAGTGACGATTGTTTTCTTGATAGATATAGAGGATAGTTACGATCAGCCTCATAGGTATAGTGTTGCTGTTCTGCTTGAAGGCCATGCTACTACTATACACCTTTCAGTCCATTTTACTGTACCTCCTTTCATAGTCTCTTCCATCTTACTATGTACTTTCTACCCTTTCCTAATAATTGATTCATTAGTGCAACTAGGCTGGCAATTTCCAGTTTTTTTTTTTTTTTTTTTTTTTTGTTTTTTTTGTTTTTTTTTTTTTTTTTTTTTTTTTTTGCCAGCACATGCTTTTATCTAAATTAAGCATGTTGAATGAGGAGTTGAAATATAAAAAAAAAATGTATAGCTAATATAGTCTATACAAAATATACTTAGTGTTTTTCAGATATCACTATAATGTAATGAAGAGGGTGTCCATAAAGTCCCAGTACCATTACGAGTATTTATTGCTCAAAATGTTAACTAGAGGAAATGTAGAACATTCTACAAAAAAACTGCATTACTGTATGTTATACAGTTTCTGTGACATATGTTTTTTGAGCAATAAATACTTGTAATGGTACTGGGACTTATGAACACCCTGTATGTTACACGATACATATATTCACACAGTATAAAGAATTGAAAGGGAGTAGTACCATTTAGAAGAGCTTTAGGTTGGCGAGGAGTCTTTCTTACATGGCTGGACTCTCTTCTGAGAAGCTATTACAGATTTGGAGCTCTGCTCTAATTGAGTCCACTTGCAGATGGTTTCTATCATTTCTCCAAGCTTTCATTGTTGAAAAAAACTGGTTTGTTTCAGACAGGCCCCAAAAAGAAGGGCAAATTAACGTCGTGCTTGAGGTGGCGCAGAACGGAGGACATACTGCTCAAAAACAGGACTGTCCTGCCTGAAGTAGGACATCTGGCCAGCCAAATTGCACAGCTGCTTTGAGAGTTTCCTCCAATTACACCTTTCAGACCTTTTGCTGTCAATTTCTTGTTTCGGTGCTGAATGACCTCATAAGGCCCCAGTGCTTGACCTTTGTCCTAAATTCTATACTATTCAGTTCATAATAATATTGGTGTTATTTCATAGGAAGCTGGTATACGTATAGTGTTATTTCATAGTTAACAGCTAGTATGTAGAGCAGGTTAGGGAGACTGGTAGGTGTTTGAGTTTCATTTCATAAATTGAGTCCTGCAGATCTTTTCTTGATATCCATTGATGTTTGGGGTGGTCCAGGGGTATGAAGCCTCCTCTCGGCCAGGTCAGGGCTGCAGCGTCATAAGTCAGGTTAGGAAGGTAAGTTCTGGTTTGGTCAGGATACGGTGTTCTAGGAAAAGGTTAGGTTTGACCTGTTTCTCAAGCCTACCCATTATACCCAACAATGCATCAGCCCCACATTGTTTAATTTGCAATTAAATTGTTTCAGCCGTCAGCTTAAGATGGTTTGATTTGCATGGCAGCAGGAAGTAGGTAATTTTCAGTATTGTAGGACACCCCGCCCTATTAGGGATAGTTTTGTCCTAATCAGTGTTTCAAACCAGTCTTGAGCTGAAGGCTGAACAAAGCATACACAAGTGAAAGTAAAACAATAAAAGATGGCAAAATTCTCATTTTCTTGATAGGTTTATCAAATTGTCTCGCCTGCACTTTTTCTATATTCTTCAGGCAAAAAATTATATCAATCATGGATATCTTTGTGTGGCTGTATCACATGGGAGCTGTATTCTCAATGTCCAGCCATGGAAATAGATCTAGATTTTTCCTTTATTAAAGTTATGCTTAGTAAAACTTTTAAGAGTACTACTGTACTCTTGAACTAAGGTAATTACACAAGGAAAAGGTTATTTCCTAACCCAAACTGTATGTCTTTGGGTTTGTGAGTGTTCTCAACAGTTCATGAATATTGTCATTATATTGTAGCCAGTTTATACAGGCAGTCCCCGGATATCGGCGATCTGGTTATCGCCATAAAATCTGTGCTTTATGGCGCTATAACAGGCTGAGTTCCAGTTAACGGCACCATAACATACCAAACAGAGACGCCATAATGGTGCTTATGGCACCAATAACTGGTTATCGGCGCCATAAATCGCTGAGTATCGGTCAATGGTGGTTTAGGGTTATCGTCAGCCCATCGGGAACGGAACCCCTGCCGATAACCGGGGACTGCCTGTACAGTTAATTAGCATATTGTAGGAACTGCATTGTAGATTTCTGCCAAGTTATCAGTAAGTTTCGTTTTTTTCAATTAAGATTCTTTTGTGGCCTGTGGCTTGATGTAAATGCTTGTTGAACTGTTGACTATTATCCAGTTTCACTTTCTAAACTGTTGAGAATGTTCGAATGTTTCACAGTAATTCGGAACAACTAGAGGAGCAGAATGCTTAGAAATTTATGTGAAAGTGCCATCATATGATTACATACAATGTAGTATGTGTTATATTTTCTGTAGTATTGAGGAATACTATAAGATTTACACATGCTACAAGGATGTAGTACTAGTACGAATTGTTGTAAATTCATCCAAATCTAAAGCATGCAATGGGGTTTGATGATTGTTACTGTTTTTTGAGATCTAGTAGAGACCATACTCGGTTTTTTTCCATCTGTCCACCCGCCTATGGTAACACTGCGTCCTGGGCTTTAGGTAGTTACGCTATGTGTAAGTTTTAGGTAAATAAAAGGATATCTGTGTGAGGACCAGAGATTAAGACAGGTAGCTGGGTACTGATGATTTATTTACAGACAAACCGAGTTGACATAGACAGGTGCGGACGGATATGTAGTGCAGTCTCGCACCGCAAACAGAAATGACTCCGAGACGGTAAATTTGTGTTTTCTTACAGACATTCATCTAGATATAATTAAGCGTACAAATAATGGAATTGCAAGTGTTATACATCGGTGAAAAGGCCGCGGAAACACTCTATCGGATGAAAGTAAGAACAACGCGACTTGACGATTGGTTACATGAAAAAGGGGAGAAAGCGTTGTCCTTACAAACACTCCCGCCCAAAGACAATGAAAATAGGGAGAAAGCGTTGTCCTTACAAATACTCCGCCCCAAGACAATGATTATGGAGTAATTATTGGATGACAATCTTGGAGGCAGGGGGCGACCCCGTGTCGTTGTGGCACTTGATGTGGGGCGTCCTCGAGTATAGTCCTTCGGTTTTGCTGATTGACAGGATGCCTCCCCTGGCGGTAGCCTGGGGGGTTCTTCTGTATGCCGGGCGACCAAAACTGCGAGAGAGAGCTGCATTGTGTGTGGTGGTGGAGTGGGACAGGCCGTGGGAATCCCAGGTGCAGGGCGCAGCGGCGTAGGTTTGGGCCTGAGGAATCCCCAGGCGCGGGCAGCGGCGTTCCCCGCGGGCAGAGTGGAACCACAGGTGAGCAGCGGCGTCAGCAGGTCGAGGAAACCCACAGGTAGTGGCATCGGCAGGCAGGGGAGGCCCACAGGCGTGGCAGTGGTGTTGGTGGGCCGAGGAGGACTACAGGCGGCGGCGTTTGAAAAGGTGAGCAGGTTCACAGGTGTAGCATCGACGTCAGGAAGGCCGAGCGAGCCCCAGGAATAATGGCAGCGTCGAGGGTTTGAATAGGCCCACAGGCAGCGACGTCAGGGGGCCGAGCAGGCCCACATGTGCGGCAGCGACGTCGGGTGGGTTAAAGCAGGTCCTCGGTCGGTGTCTGTAGCAACGGCTGGGGTCGCAGGTCGGCAGGCAGGGGAGCCCCACAGGCAGCGACGTCTGTGGGTAAAGCACGTCCATGGGTAAAATTAGCAGCAGTTGCGGCAGGCAGGGGAGGCCCCAAGGCCGGTCGGGTGGGTAAAGGAACATCCCTGGGTGTAGCAGCGGCGCCGGCAGGCAGGGATTTCGTCTGGGGACTCGCAGGTGCGGACAATGAGCGCCAAAGGGGGAAAAACGAGGAGGCCTGCAATTGAGGCGGGTCGAGAAGATATCTGGCGTCCCCCGAGTGAGACAAAGGAGGCCGCGACGTCGGATGGATGTTTCTGAACCGCCGCCTGAATTTCGTGTTGGGTGACCAGCACCCAGCTACCCGTCCTCGAAATAAATGCCAAAACACGCTGGGAAGCAGTGCCGTGATTAGTCCGTTAATGGCGTTGGTGTCGTCCTCGCAGTGGAGTTTTCAGAGACCTAAACTGTGGCGCCGTATTGAGTCCGTTAAAGGTTCTCTGAAGGTGAGCGGCCGTAATTAGTCTGTTAAAGGCTGGGCCTAAACCGCTGTGTCACCAACTCCAGGAGGTCACCAGTTTTGAGAGGTGGACAAAGAGGCAGGTAGAAGTGTACTGATGATTTATTTACAGACAAACTGAGTTGACATAGACAGGTGCGGACGGATATGTAGTGCAGTCTCGCACCGCAAACAAATGACTCCAAGACGGTAAATTTGTGTTTTCTTACAGACATTCATTTAGATATAATTAAGCGTACAAATAATGGAATTGCAAGTGTTATACATCGGCGAAAAGGCCGCGGAACGCTCTATCGGATGAAAGTAAGAACAACGCGACTTGACGATTGGTTACAATGAAAATAGGGAGAAAGCGTTTTGTCCTTACATCTGGGTGTACATTTGTAACTGAAAAGTGTTTTAATAATTTACTGTATGCGAATTACACCGCTAATATTCGAAATAGGATATTATTATAATTGTTAAATGTAAGCTGAATGTAACTATCCATCAGCCGGCACTCAGTGTTACCATACGCAAACACCAAAGGCTGGTGGACAGATGGAAAAAAAAAAATAAAAAAAAACGAGTATAGTAATGCTTATGTAGGTCAGCTGGGGGTATGATTGTATATTGGAAGTAGTACTGTTTTTGTTTATAGTGTTGATGATGGTGCAAATTAGGCATTGTTTAAGGTTCGGAGCAAGTACATAACTGCGAGAGAGTACATATCTGCGGACCGCTGATTTTCTTGTTGATGTTTGCTGTCAGTAAGAACGTAGTGGAACAGCGCTTCGCACCTTATCCACATATTTACATATTCTTGGCAAGAGGTATTGTTTCACTGCACATGTTAGCCTCAGGATTAAGATCAACTGTTTACATAGATAGGAGCTGTAACTGCTTACCGCAGATATGCAAACTACCCTAAGGTTCTTTAGCTGGAACCTCTTTCTCATTCCTTTTACTCTAGACTACCTCCATTCATTCTCTCTCTTCCATCTTACTAAACACACACTCCTAACAATTGTTGCATGGTACGACTGTGAAGCAATTTCCTTTTCTGCACTGTGACCTCAAAGGTCCCAGTGCTTCTTGTATGCTTTCCATTCCATTCTAGTTGTAGGGAGAATTGCCTTTATAATTGACATGTGTGTCAAATGTTACCTGTTGAATTTTATTCCATCATGTTCATTCCCTCTTATTCTCCTCATTATAAGTTGTCAAACTTAACCTTGGCCCAGCTCCTATTTCCAATTCTTATTCCTGTTTTGAGTTCTTTGGGCGAAGACCTTTGAGTTCTAAATGTTATTGCTTGGTATTGGTAAACTATTGTAATGATATAGACATTATCTGCTTTAGGTTTAGTGTAGATTGAAAATTGAACTGAAATCCTTATTCTCTGCTGTTTATTTTGAAGAATAATCCAATTTTCTTATTATTTGAAGAAGACTGAAAGTTTCCACTTTTTTTATTTCAGGTATATCCTAAGACAAAGTATGATATGGGTGTAACTGAATCAATTCTCGGCGTTAGCGAAATGGGCCATCAAATTTCCGGGAACTTTGCTCTGCAGTTTTCGACCTTATTTGCGAAATGCCTGTAGTAAGTTTTTCTTCCCTTTTAAATTATTTATATTCCAACTGCAGGTATGATTGTGTTGCAGATTACTTTGGAAGAAGCCTGTTGAGGGAATTAGAAGAGCTAGGTAGACAGTGGTTGAAAAGTTAAAATGTAAAAGAATAAAATGAGAATTTAATCCTCATATAGTACATCAAAGATGATGTTATATTGTCAGTCCTTAGATACCCATGAGATTTGTCAGAATCAGAGAAAAGGGATGAGGTTGGTTACCTTTTTTTAATTTTGCTGTCTTGATGTAGAGAAGGGAGATGGGTAGGCGTGAGGAATAATGCCATCCTTTCCTAGATGCCGTATCCAGATGTAAACAGACCTTATGCTCCTAACCTAACTTAAGGTGGTACCTGACCTGAGCAGGGGTCTTTTTTTCCCCTGGACCCCACCAAGTAATATTGAACATCCCTGTCACCCCTACATACAGTGGTCCCCCCCCGTATTCGCGGGGATGCGTACCAGACTCCCCCACAAATAGTTGGAACCTTTATAAAAATGCTTAAAACCACCTATTTTGTTAGTTAAAACTCAAGAAAAACCCACTACAAATTTTTCTAATAGTTTTATAACAAAAATTGCGTTTTATGCTGAAATCGATAAAAAAACCCCAGGATTTTGTGAATACTTCTCATAGAAAAATACTGCGAATAGGCAAATTTTCCACGAATAATGGGAGGAAATGTTCTAGAGAGTAATCCATGAATGTGAGAGTCCGTGAATCTGGAGAACACAAATACAGGGGATCCACTCTCCATACTACCCATTTTACAATTGCAAAATATCTAGGGACACATTTCCTGTCCTAAGTGTTCATTGCCAACGGATGTCGTGACCCCATTGTCCATCTTTGGAGGGTGCAATCAGTCCCTCAAAGCCTCCAGTAGTGGGAAAGGAGGATGAGCTCCTGTAGTTAAATGGCTGCCGTACTTTAGCATGCTGGTAAATTTTTAGATGAAAATAAGTTGTTAGTTGGATTGATTTAGTCAGGGTACCTAACAAAGCAGTTCTGACAAAGTGATTGCAAAACTTTCTTTTGCACAAGAAACCTCAAGGGGTTGCTAGAAGGTTGCAGACAGAATTGAGGACCCATTCATCCCTTGTTTGGATTTGGAATTGAAAGACAGCTCTGTTGCAATCCTTTATAATTATTCAATTTTATTTTTAAGTACAGTGGCATTTCAGGATCTTGTATTTTCTGCATTTGGTGTTTTTATCTAAAGTTGGGTAGAATAGCATTTTGAGACAATAGCATCTTTGCTACTCTATCTTTAGTTTTCATTTATTAACAGGTTGTGTAGGTGACCCCTTATGGGGCTCTCAAAATGAAATAGCCTTATTGAAAGCCTTTTGACACAAGACACATTGTCCTTGAGAGCATGGCATAAGGTGCCTCATTTTTTATCACAGTGAAAGATGTTTTAAATGTGCATTTTCTGAAGCCTAACTGGTTACTGACTCGTTCCCTGATCAAGTTGTTTTTGATTGGGGTCTGGAGTCAAAATGACAGAATGGCCAATGGAACTTTAGGGTGAGCTTAGTTTAATTGCATCATTGGGGATTCCATACTGTCTTCAGGACTTCGAATGCTTGATAACAAGTTGTTTCACTAATAATACAATATAGCTGTACATTTTATAAGCTATGTTCAAATCAGCAGTCAAAAACAGTACTACTGTAATGCTTATTTTACCGCATTTATCAGTTATTTTTTTATTGCTTTTCTGTCAGCTACCTCCTAATTATGCATACTGTGTCCTGTTGATACTGTACGTAATTTTAATCTTATTGAAGATATTTTAGAACAGGTTTGCTATATATGTGGAATAGTGTACAAAAATTGACCTCTTATCATCACACCTTGAGGCCAATTACTTGGATCACATTGTACAATACTAACTGTCATGGACTGCATGGATTTGCACAGTCGACTTTGGAGCATCTTAGCCTTTTGTTTTATATTTTTCTCTTGGTTAAAGCATTCACTTCTGATGGGGTTTTTATAGTGTAGAAATTTGTAGGTTAATAAACATTACCTTTATATAATTTATCTAGCCCTAAATCCCCAAAAACCGCACCAAAATTTGCCACATTGGCAACCCAGTTTCCTCCTATTCTGTCCGCCAGTTGGCAACGCTGCCGTTGAGAGTTACAAAACCTTCCCTGAAAATCAGTTGTTAACGAGCGGCCGTGTTGTTTACATCACGGCCGCTCTTTATAAATTTCCTAAACCTTTTTGTGCCTTTAAAGCTTTCATTAATTGTTTATGCAACTTTATGTTAATTACCACTCATGTATAATATCCACGAAATAGTGAATTAACTTATATTTCTATTGTGGTATTTATATTATATTACCCGAAAAATTTGTTCCGCCGCGACCCGGAATTACGTGACCTGTCGAACAGTCCAATGGATTGCCAAGATAATTCGATGCTTCGTTTCTGCCAGCAACATCAGGAATTACCCGGCTTTTTGGACAAGGATGAGTAGCAGGGAGTATGAACCCCATGACTTTGTAGCTTTTATCGTGGACAGGTTTGTGACTTGACTTATCGTTGTGACTTATGTAAGCCTTGGTCTGACGAAGACTTGACGACTTAGCCTATATGAAACATCAAAGAATCTTGCAGCGTAACAGATTTATTAAGGAGAAAAAGAAATCGGTAGCTAGACCTGTATCTAATGATTTCCTTGATTAGTGCGCTCATGGTTCTGGCTCTTCGGTTTCGGTATAGTGTGATTCCGATTCCGAATTAATTGATGCTTTGCCACGTGTACAAATGGTAAATAGTGAAGTCGTTTCTGATGTTGATTCAAAGGTTTTGGCGATGGAAACTAGTTGGAAAAAAAAGTTTGAAAAATTACAGCTTAGTTTACCTAGATAGAGACATTTCAGCTAAGTTTAACAAGCTGTCAGAGAATTTTGAAGAAGCTTTTACTAGAATGTCTAACACTTTTCAGATTCATTTTCAGCTCCTCGTCAGGTACCTGTCAACAGCACCATGGGTGTAACGGTGTGACAGATACCCGGCTGTGTGAACCCCGTCGTGGCGAAGTGGGCCATAGGGGGGATCCTGTCTGGGCAGGTGCCTGACGATTCTTTAACCAATATGTCCCCTGTTAGTCCCGTAACAGTGCCAAAGGGCGCTTATTTAGGAGAAGAGGGGGAGGGGTATTAGTGTTAGACCTAAGATAGCTAGTCGTCAGGATCTTACTTCAGGGGAAGTTTCTCAGTTAGGATCTGACGATGATGATGATGATGATGACGTGGATTCGTGTGATATTGATGTTTCTGTGAATCGGCGGTCATGATGCCAAGTTCAAGAAACTTTTTGATTTAATTTTGAGTTTTCTTCCTCAGGTGAGGCCTAAGCAGAAGCAGCCTCTGCCTCGTTGTATTACAGAAGGGATTTTTCTTTGACGGTTCCTTCCTGGTCGCAGGGAATTTTTAAGTTTTCCTTGCTCAGAGGTTCGCGAGAGTGAGGGCGGATGTCGTCACTAAACTTTCGAAGGTGATCGGGGAAGGGAAGAGGAAGCTCTCATCTCTTCTACGACACCGGAGAGGAGTTTATCAGGTGGCGGATGACACTTCATACTCTCGACCCCCAAACCAAATCCTGATTTTGTCGACTTTGGGGTCAACCTTTGCTTTCCAAGGCTTCGGTCTCGGTCTCAATCGAAGACGTTATTGCCATGGAGTCTGTTATGAGCCCCTTACAAGAAGCTCAATCCTTCAATATGTGGGTCCTTGGAGGCCTTTTAATGTATATCAAGGACTCCGGGTTTGTTCCTCCCGATGCTCCTCTTTTTGAGAAATTCTGCTCGTCTATTTCAGTTGCTTCTGTACATCAGAATGAGCTTGCTGCTTCAATACAGGCCTTTCTTGTTTCTCTAAGGCATAGCCTGTATTTGTCGCAGTTACCCTCCTCTGTATTGGAGATTCAGAGAAACCATTTGTTGTCCTCTTCTCCTTTTGGCGATTCCCTATTTGATGTATCTGAGGTTTCGAAGGAACATCAAGGTGATGCCTCTTCCAAAGCTCACTGGACCTTATCAAGGGCTTTTTCCTCTGGTCTTCCTCCCGTTCCTTTGAGGAGTAAGCATAAATTTAGTGCCAGATCTGTACCTTCTGCTCCAGCCCAACAACCTCCTCCTTCTGGCTCGTTTTACCAGTGTACATCTCAGGTTTCTGGCACCTCTGCTTCCTCCTCTGGTGCTCACTCTTTGAAACGCAGGAGAGGTTCTTGGCGTGGCTCTAAGGGCAGGGGAAGAGCTCAACCTCCAGGTGTACCACCTTCTTCTCCTTGCCTCTACGTAAGAATTTTCAGAAGTAGGAGACATTACCTCGCCCGGAGACCACAGTAGGAGCTTGTCTCTCTCGCCATTGGTCAGCTTGGCAGGAGAGAGCAGTGGATGCTTGGGTGGTGGAGGTCCTGAAGGTAGGTTGCGAGTTCCCTTTTGTTTCCAGACCTTCACTTTCCAATCGTCCTCTCAAGTTCAGCGGTTATTCCCCGCACTCAATCAGGGGTCAAGCCTTGGAGAAGGAGCTTTCGGCTCTCTTGGAGAAGGATGCCCTAGAGTGAGCTCCTCCTCCTCCTGGGTTTTACTCGCGGGTGTTGTAGATCTAAAGGCCTCGGGTGCCTGGCGCCCCATCATAGATCTTTCGGTCTTGAACAAGTTCATTCTAAAGTCCAAGTTCCGAATGGAGACTTCAGACTTCTTTCATCCGTCAGGATGGGGGACTGGATGAGTTTTCCAATAGATTCTGCAGGATGCTTATCTGCAAATCCCCATCCATCTGAAGAGCAGACCTACCTTTGGTTTTCACGGACTCGGGAGTTTTCCAGTTCAAGACCCTTGGTTTCGGCCTCACCACTGCTCCACAGGTCTTTTCTCGGGTGATGGCTTTTGTTTCGGTTATTCTGCATCAGTTAAATGTAAGGATGCTTCGATATCTGGACGATTGGTTAGTCCAGGCCGAATCTCTAGAGAAATGTCTCCGGTCGAGGGAGATATTTCTGTCTCTTTGTGTCAAGTTGGGCATTCATATGAACTTCAAGTCCAGTCTAATCCCTTGCCAGATCATGACTTATCTGGGGATTGTTTTGAATTCCCAGATTTTGAGGGCTTCTCCCGCTCCGAAATGGATAGACAAGCTTCTAAGTCTGGTCAAAGAATTTTTATCCTCCGTAATGCAGCCAGTTTCTCTTTGGAGGACTCTCCTGGGCCATTTGTCATCCCTCATCCAACTGGTTCCCAGATGTCGTCTCAGAATGAGGTCCCTTCAGTCGACACTTCGCCAGTCGTGGGATTTAGTTTCAGAGGACACGATAGTCTCCTCCTCTCCACAATGTTGGAAGGATCTCCGTTGGTGGATGCAAGTTCACCGCCTCAAGTCAGGGACATTTCTTTCAGTTCCGCCGGACTTAATGTTTTGGTCAGACGACTCTGATCAAGGTTAGGGCGCGCACCTGGGCTCCGAAGCCGCTTCGGGCCTTTGGTCAGAGGAAGAGAGGATTATGTCAATAAATTGGAAGGAACTAAGGGCAGTGTACCTAGGCCTTCTTTCACTTCAGGATCAACTGTTGGAGTCGGTTGTCGCGATCTTCGTCGACAACACCACAGCAGTCTTGTTCTTAACCCTCTTACGCCGACTGGACGTATTTTATGTCAACATTTTTTGTCTCCCGTGTGCCGACTGGACGTATTTTACGTCGACTTACAAAAGTTTTTTTTTAAAATTCGCGCAAAAATACTTATAGGCCTACCAGCCTAAAACTTTTGAATGACGCGCCTTGGGGGATGCTGGGAGTTCACGGATCAAGGTGTTGTTTTGTTTACAATCGTTACGCAGGCGCGCAAGCGCGAATTTCTTTCTTGCCGCACTAAAAAGTATCTGTGACACATCTCGGAAATTATTTCGTCACTTTGACATAATTTTTGTACCATTGTAAATTAGCCGTTACATGAAGTATTATATATGAAAATGTGCGCATTTTTATGTAGAATACAACAATAAAATACTCATGATTGTAGCTTTTATCAGTTTTGAGATATTTTCATATAAATAACGATAATTGCCAAAATTTCAACCTTCGGTCAACTTTGACTCTACCGAAATGGTCGAAAAATGCAATTGTAAGCTAAAACGCTTATATTCTAGTAATATTTAAGCATATACCTTCTTTTTGCAACAAATTGGAAGTCTCTAGCACAATATTTCGATTTATGGTGAATTTATGAAAAAAATAACATTTTCTTTACGTCCGCGCGGTAACTCTTCCGAAAAAATCATACGTGCGATTTGTGGTAATGTTTGCACCATTTTAAATTAGCCGTTACTAAGTTTTATATATGAAAATGTGCGCAATTTCATGTAGAATACAACAATAAATAATTGAAGGTTGTAGCTTTTCTCATTTTTGAAATATATGCATATAAATCACGATAAATAGAAAAAAAAACCACGTTCGGTCAACTTTGACACTACCGAAATGGTCGAAAAACGCAATTGTAAGCTAAAACTCTTACAGTCTAGTAATATTCAGTCATTTATCTTCATCTTGAAACAAATTCGAAGTCTCTAGCAAAATATTTAGATTTATGGTGAATTTTAAAAAAAATCTTTCCTTCCCTCCGCGCGCGGATTCTCCGCCACAAATCTCTGAAATACGTACGTCCCATTCTCAGAATATTTGCTCCGTTTCTTATTAGGCATTTCATAGAGCTTTATATATGAAAATGTGCACAATTTCATGTAGAATAAAACGAAAAATATTTGAAGGTTGTAGCTTTTCTTATTCCGAGAAATAATTGCATATAAAAAAATATATATATATAAAAAAATTCGACATTCGGTTAACTTTAACTCGTCAGATATGGTCGAAAAAACTGCAATTGTAAGCTAATACTCTTACAGTATAGTATATTCAATCATTTGTCTTCATTTTTTGAAAGAAATTGGAAGTCTCTAGGACAATATTAAGATTTATGGTGAATTTTTGAAAAAAATATTTGTTTACGTCCGTGCGTTACGAATTCATGCATTATTTTGTGATAATATTTTCTCTGTGTTGCTTTTATCGTTTTACAATGTGTTATATACCAAAATGATCGCAATTTAGTGTACATTACAACGAAAAAAAAAAGTAACTCGTTACCTTTCACCGTTTTGCGCACAGCGTGATTTGAATACAATTATATATGAAATTCGTTTTTTGCGCTATCATATATCGCATTATTTATATATGATAATAATAATTTTTTTCATTTCTGAGGTTGCATACTAAACTTCAGGCAATGACAAAAAAGGAACCAAAAATGAACTCTTAATCTTGAAAACTAAGCACGCTGTGATTTTTTTTGAAAAAAATATTTTTTCCGCTCCGCGCTCACTCGAAACCCCTCCGGCATAAGAGGGTTAAGAAACGAAGATGGCACACAAGAAGTGCAATCAATCCTGTGTTGGGCAGAAGACGGGGATTATGTTGGTCCCTCAGTTTATCCTGGGCCATCACAATGTCTTAGCAGATGCCTTGTCGAGACCGAACGAAGTTCAAGGGTCGGAATGGACACTTGCCAGGAAGTCTTCGGCAGCCTCAGGAAGAAGTGGCCTGTCACAGTCGATCTATTTGCCACCCCACTGAATTTTAGGTGCCAGATCATCTTTGCCTCTTACCAGACTCCTCAGAGTGCCAGGACAGACGCTCTTTTGCAGGACTGGAAGGACCTTCAACCCTATGCATTTCCTCCGTTCGCTCTGGTGAGGTCAGTCCTCAACAAAGTGAGAGCAACCAAGCGTCTGGATCTCACCTTGATTACCCCCTTCTGGCCACAAAAGGAGTGGTTTCCCGACCTACTGGAAGCTCTGGTGGAGCCCCCATTCGTCTGACAGAGAGACCAGATCTTCTCTAACAACCCCATTTTCATCGGTTCCATCAGAGGCTCCACATGCTCATCTTCATGCCTGGAGACTGTCAGGAGATTCTCCAAGCACAAAGGGTTCTCCCCAAAGTGGCGCGACAGTTGGCCGACCCAGTCTGCAGTGTTCTCCTCTGACATGGGACATTAATAAAGTCCTTAAAGTCTTTAGGTTTCCTCTGTTTGAGCCTCTGAATACGGCCGATTTTAGGGACCTCTCTTCTTAGCCACTCTTCCTTGTCTTGCTGGCTACAGCCAAGAGGGTGGGTGAACTGCATGCGCGCACTTTTCTGGTTGCTAGATCTGGACAAGACATGATTTTGTCATACCTTCCCAAATTTGTCACAAAGACTGAATCGTCTGATAATCCCATTCCCAGGTCTTTCGTGCTGAAGTCGCTGGTCGACTTTGTCAGTAATTTAAATGAGGAATTAGTTCTTTGCCCTGTTAGGGCGCTCTCATGCTATTTAGCCGACGAAGGATAGGGTCTTCACTCCCCGTCATCTGTTTGTTTCACTCCAAAATGTCAAGAGACCTATATCAAAGAATGGTGTATCCTTTTTTCTCAGAGATCTTATTATATTAAAACTGCTGGTTCGGCTGCCTGTGAGGGCCAGACGCCGAGAGCACACAGTATTAGAGCAGTTGCTACATCAGCAGTTTTTATGAAGAACGTCTCGGTCGCCAAGGTGCTTGAGGCGGCGACTTAGCGTTGTAATTCTGTTTTTTGCTTCCTTTTACTTGAGGGATATTTCTCTAGTTCTAGGCGACCTTCGTTCCTTGGGCCCGTTGGTGATGGTAGGACAGGTCGTCAGACAGAATTAGGTAGTCTTCCTGTTTTACGTTTGGTTGGTACCTGTATATTATTTTTTCTTTTTTGTTGTATATATTTTTTTGTTTTTACATTATAACTTATGGCAGTTTTTGGTTTAGTTATAATGGGAATTAGGCAGTTTGGTATTTAGGTGTTGTTGATGACAAGGACTAGCTGCTAGACAACTCATGCTGCTTCCATTGTCAGTGTGACATGGGACCAGCCACTGGGTTGTTGGGACTGGCGACTATGCTTCTCCCAAAGTCGATGCCGACCTAGGACTAGCCACTGGTTCGCTTGTCCTGACGACTCACGCTTCTTCCATTGTCCTTCTGGATAGGGAATTAGTCGATGGATCGTCTGCTGTCATCTGGTGACTCATTCACCATCTACTTTTTGTCTGTGTTTTCTCGGAGTCAGACACTCGTGCGAGATCAGGCGACATTTAGTAGCCCTGAGTTTCTTGTTGACGACGTCGGTTGCGTTAATACACCCTCCGATGATCGTAAACATGAGACCAGGTTGGACTGCCGGCACTCGTCCTTCGGGACTGAGTCGCCTTTTTGCTCCCTGCCCCTTTCTCTTGGTACCAGAAAGCTCGAGTCAGGAGTTGCTCATGAGCCGATATCGCTGCTGGCAACGTTGGGTTGCGTTGATACACCCCCAATGTTTGCTTGGCTTTGAATCGCCCAGGCAGTCCAGGCACTCATCCTTCAGGGAAAGAGTTGTCAATACCCGATCCTCCCTATTGGCGCCAGACATTCGTGAGAGAGCAGGTGTTGTAGTGCTTGATAAAGTCATCGGGGTGCAGCCTTGCAGTCTCATTTTGTCTGACTGGTCACCTGACTTTAGTACAGACTGACTGACTATACACTTACTCCTTGTCCTTTACTACCGCAGTTCTGGTAGGAGACTTTGAGTTATTAGTATCTTAGACCTCGGGTTGAGTTTTTAACTGCCTATGATATATATTTCTTTGATTGTTTTATGTCCTATTCTCTCTGAAGGGGAAATTGTACTCGGATTCCCTCCTCCTTTTCAGTGGTTAATCGGGCTAGATAAATTATATTAAGGTAATGTTTATTAATTTGGAATTTTTATTCTAAAATTAATATTAATAATACTTACCTGTATAATTTATCTAGTCCCACCCATCCTACCCCACGATCTGCCTCTCACAACTGATTTTCAGGGAAGGTTTTGTAACTGTCAACGGCAGCGTTGCCAACTGGCGGACAGAATAGGAGGTAACTGGGTTGCCAGTGTGGTAAATTTTGGTGCGGCTTTTGGGGATTTAGGGCTAGATAAATTATACAGGTAAGTATTATTAATATTAATTTAAAAATAAAAATTCCATTTATAACTGCTGCATTATCACAATGAAAAGTATGTCGTAGGCTACACAGTTTTTAGTAATTGCGATAGAAAAAACGTCAGTGTTGCTTAGCTAATCTGTGCATGTGTGTAAGCGTCATTTCTGATATACGTACTGTATTTGCCTCATATTTCACCAAATTTTAATTTTAAAGGCACAGCAACCCTCTTCCAATAATGAAAGTGAACCGTGATTCATAATTTCAGTAAAAAACTTTAGGAAGCTAAGCAGTCTCTATACTAGATGCTGATACTAAGCATTTGTGGATTAGAACTTTGACCATGTTTAAAGAAACATTGGGTTTGTATTGTGACTTTCCATATTTTTAACCTAATCCAGATTTCAGTTTATCACTACCTGAACCACTAGTTGGTTGTTGTGCATAGGCCTAAGGTAGCCTATAAAGGCTGGTTGAATGCCCTAGTCCTTTGAGGACCTGAAGTTATCAATGTCATTCGAATGTGTTTTGTATGATCTTGGTATATTTTGTGTAGTATTTAGGAATAATATATGATTTACGTATGCTGAAATGTTACAATGTTGTGAACTGTAGTAGTCAATCCATCTAAATCTTTTAGATGATTTCACTCGTGTAGGAAGATGCAATGAAGAACTGTACTCTGCCAAGTTGTAATATATCAGCATTAAGCTTTCAGTTGGAGTGGGGTTTGGTTTTGGTACTGGTAACTCAACTGTTGGGCAGATTGTACATAGTACTGTTTTTGTGTATGGTGGTGAGGATGGTGGAAATAGGCGAAACTTAAGGTTCTTTGCAGTGTCCCTTTCTTAGGCCCCTAGCTGCAACCTCTTTCATTCCTTTTACTGTAGACTACCACCATTCATTCGCTTTCTTCTGTCTTACTTTCCACCCTCTCTTAACAATTATTGCATAGCACAGCTGTGTGTACATGTTACAGTGCCAGGCCTTTGGCCTCAATTCTGTATGCATTCTATTCATATCACAACTGTGAGGCAATTTCCATTTCAGCGCTAAATGACCTCAAAGGTACCAGTGCTTAGCCTCTGCCCTAATTCCTGTACGTATTACATTCCATTCTAGTGTTTGGGACAATTGCTTTCCTGGGTATTGGTAAATTATTGTAATAATATATACAATGTTGTTTGCTTTAGATTTAGTTTTAGAGGAAAAACTGAATTGAAATTTGTATTATCTGATGTTTATTTTCTAGAATGCTTCAATTTGTTCATGCCACTTACCTGACAGATATATATATAGCTGTATTTCTGACGTCCGACAGAAATTTCAAACTCGTCGGCACACGCAGTGGGCGGCCAGGTGGTAGTACCCATTCCCGCCGCTGGGAGGCGGATATCAGGAACCATTCCCATTTTCTATTCATATTTTTTTCTGTCGCCGGTTGGTAAACATCTGTTTACAGACCTCTGCTCAGGATTTTTTGGAAATTGACTCGCTTTTAAGTATCTGATTGATTTTTTTGGTATTGAATTGGATTGTTGAATTGGCATGCGCGATAGTGGACCGTTTTTGATTTTGGATTGACTTTTGCTATATAGATATGTCTGGATCAAGTGTTGTGAGTTTCAGAGTGTGTGTGAGGGCTGATTGTAAGGTGAGGCTACCGAAAGCATCGGTAGACCCCCACACAGTATGTATGAGTTGTAGGGGGCTTAATTGTTTGATTGATAATCGGTGCAATGAATGTGAGAAATTGACCGATGATGAATGGAGAGTATATGAGTCCTATCGCCTTAAATTGGAGCGCGATAGGATCAGGTCGTCTTCCTCCAGGAGTGGTTCTTCAAAAGGTAAGACTAACATCTCTCCTGCATTAACACCTGTAGTGTTTACAACCCCTAAACCTGTGTTGCCTTCGGGCTCTGATTCTGTGTCGGGAGAAGCGAATGCTCTCTCTCTGATTTTGGAGTCTCTTCGCACTCTGGAGAACAAAGTTGAAGCTTAGAAACTGGCTCGGTGCAAGTGTGTGATCGTGCCCCCAGTGTTGTGGAGGGGGCGTCAGGTCGGCCCCATAATGCCTCTAGGCCTAGACCTCTATCAGACTCCCAAGACCCAGGAGGAGGTATGTCGAAAGCCGCAAGAGGGTTACGGGGGCTTCCCACCGATCTGGCGTCCCTTCGGCAGACCCTGTAGCAAAGACCCAGGCTGCCAAGGACCGTGCACGAGCGCGCGTCCTGAAAGAGTGCTTTTCGTCCTCCGAAGCGTCCTCCCCGCGCAAGGGGTGGAGCGCTCGGAGAGACTCTCGTCCTTTGAAAAGGACGTTTCGTGCGGAGGACGCTTCACGTCCTCTTTCGCAGCTTTCGTCGGAGGAGCGTATGACGTTTTTCCGCTCAGAAGAGAGGTAGGATCTCCTCCGATGAGGACGCTAGGTTGCGTGCACAGGCGCGTATACCTGAGAAGCAGGTAGCTGTACCTGTGAGAAGGAGGCGTCCCCTCGCCCCTCGTCTTCTCACAGGATCAGTCCTGCTTCCTCTGTTCATTCTTCCCCAACGAAGAACATTCTTTTGTCCCTTCAGGACCAGCTATCCTCGCTTATGGCTCAGAGGACTCGCCCAGCAGCAGTCGAGCCTAAGCGGAGGAAGGACCTTAGACTGCCTGTCAAGAGGACTAAGCAGTCTCCTTCTCCTTCACCTACTTCGTCTCGTTCGCCGATCGCTTCTCCTTCGGCGATTCGCCGATCTCGTTCGTCCTCTAGAAGGACGTTACGTCAGGACGCTCTGTACGAGGACGTTCGGCAGGACGTTCGGCAAGACGCTCGTCAGGACGCTTGTCAAGACGCTCGTCAGGACGCTTGGCAGGACGCTAGGCAGGACGTTCGTCAGGACGCTTGGCAGGACGCTAGGCAGGACGTTCGTCAGGACGCTCGCCAGGACGCTAGACAGGACGCTCGGCAGGACGCTCGGCAGGACGCTTGGCAGGAAGCTCGCCAGGACGTTCAGACCGCCTTTCAAGACGTTTTTGGGGATTCTGATCAAGAAGTCGTACCCCCAGACGCTAGTTTACGCGACACAGGCACGTATGCCAGCGAAGAAGAAAATGTAGGGACGCTTCTCGGGCAGGTGAGACTGCTGCGGAAGGCGCTGAGGACGCTCGTCCTCCTCAGGACAATGGATCCTTACCTTCATCGAGCAGTAAGCGTTCATAAGGAAGACAGCCCCGAATAAGGCTGCCTCTAGCAAGGATAGGGGTCCTTTGATCAAGCCAAGACCTGACATTAGGACGCCCTCTCCTGACAGACGGTCTCCTCTTCCGTTTAGAGAAGGAAGGAGAGCTAAGTAGTTTCGGCTGAATCGGTTGAAGAAGGAACCTGCTGCAGCCCCGTCTATCTCGGACTATAAAGTCCTCGTACGACTCTTGCGTTCTTCTTTTGAAGACAAATTTCAGCCCGCAGCTCCCAAGTCTCCTCCTTCGCAGTTTTCTTCATCTAAAACTGGAAAAACCCCAGAGTTTGTAGAGATGAAAACTTCTCTCTCAACGAAACGTGCTTTTAAAAAGCTCCAGGATTGGATGGTACGAAGGAGAGACCAAGGCAAGACGACCTTCGCCTTGCCTCCAACCAGACTTAGTGGAAAAGGGGGCATTTGGTATAGAACCAAAGATGAAGTGGGAGTTCGTATCCCTTCTTCGGCTCAAGGAGATTTCCTCCAGCCTAGTGGATTTGCAGAGGAGGTCGCTTTTACCCTCATCCCCTCGCTAAGGTAACCTGGACCGCGTCGGAGACTGACCATCATTTGAAGGGTCGCTCAGGACGCTGGAAGTCTTCAACTTCCTTGACTGGTGTTTGGGAGTTCTGGATATGCAAGCGAGAAGCCCAGAATCTCTTAGTCTGGGGGAGCTGTCCAGCGTGTTAGCATGTATGGACAAAGCCGTCAGGGATGGTTCGGAGGAGCTCGTATCTCATTTTGGAACGGCTTTATTAAAAAAGAGAGCTTTGCTGTGCAACTTCACAGCTCGTTCGGTGACTCCAGCTCAGAAAGCGGATTTGCTGTTTTCGCCTCTTTCAAACCATCTCTTCCCCCAGACTTTGGTAAGAGGCCTGACGAACAGCTTACAAGAGAAGGGCCAACCTCAGGAACCTTTTGGCCCCAGTCTACAAGATCGGTCCATCCCGTACCTTCAACCTTCTTCAGCCTGCGGTTCGGACCCGCCGAAGAAAAGATAAAGCCCTTTCGTTGGGGCTTGCCCCCTCCCCCTCGAAGAGCAGCTTTCCTCCGGAGGAGAGGGTTTTCAACGAGGAACGAGCTTCCTTTAAAGCCAAATAAGCCTTCCGTGAGAATCAATGGTCCTTCAGACCACCAGTCCTAAGCCAGACTGAAGTTTTTTTGCGGGAGCGTGGAGAGAGGAGACACGGACTCGTTGGTCCCTCAAGATCGTGTAGCATTGGGGTACCAAGATTCCCCTTTTTAGATCTTCCTCCTTCTTTCTCTTTCACGACTCCCAGAGACCTTTCTCCATCCTACCAAGGAGAAAAGAAGAAAGTATTGTTCGATCTCCTTCAGCGATGATCGACAAAAGAGCGGTGGAACAAGTCGCGGACCTGGGGTCGCCAGGTTTTTTACAACAGAATCTTCCTAGTACCGAAGCAGTCGTCAGGTTGGGCGTCCAGTTCTAGATGTAAGCAGGCTCAATCTTTTTCGTGGAAAAAAGGAAAAAGAACAAATTCACGATGGAGACGCCTCATTCTGTTCTGGGAGCGTTGAGACCGGGCGACTGGATGGTATCCTTAGACTTGCAGGACGCGTACTTTCACATCCCGATCCACCCTCTTTCAAGAAAGTATCTAAGGTTTGTCTTATTAGACAACAAAGTATGGCAGTTCAGAGCTATGTGCTTCGGACTGACCAGGCTCCGATGGTGTTCACAGTATTATGAAGAACGTAAGCGAGGTGGCTACACTCTTCGGGAATAGAGTTTCCCTGTACCTCGACGACTGGCTGATCGAAGCGTCGTCGAGAGAGAAGTGTCTGAGGACTTGCAGTTCACTTTAGCCTTAGCGAAGTCCCTGGGACTTCTGGTCAACCTCGAAAAGTCGCATCTGACCCCAACACAGTCCATCGTGTAATCTGGGGATTCAGATGGATTCAGTGGCTTTCGAGCGTTTCCGTCCCGCCCCCCAGGAACGAAACGTCAGCGGCTAGGCTTAGAAAAGATCTCAGCCTTTCTCTAAGGAAAAGAGACTTGCTCGGCGAGGGAATGGATGAGTCTGCTGGGGACCATTTCCTCGCTAGAAAAGGTTTGTTTCCTTGGGAAGACTGCACATCAGGCCTCTCCAATTTTTCCTTGCGGACGAGTGGAAGGCCAAGGGATGAATCTCAATCGACCATATTCGAGAAATGATCGCTTCCAATCAAGAACCACCTAAGATGGTGGTTGGACCCTCAGAAGCTTCAAGAGGGCGTGTCTAAGTATTCTGAGCCCCGACCTAGTGTTGTTTTGTTCAGACGCTTCCATCACAGGATGGGGTGGGAGCAACACTATGGGGGGAAGGAAGTTGTCAGGCTCCTGGAGAGGGGAACAGGTAGCCTGGATATAAATGTCAAAGAACTGGCAGCAGTATTTCTGTCCCTGCAGTTCTTCGAAAAGAGTTTGGAGAACAAGATTGTTCATATAAACTCGGACAATACCACAGCACTCGTTCTTATTTTAAAAAACCAGGGAGAACACACTCCAGAACGTTGTTTTCCCTAGCGGAGGAGAGAGATTCTGCTGTGGGGCAAAGAGAAAAAAAAAAAGGTGACTATCCTGACGATATTCATTGCAGGGAGTGCAAAACGTCAGGGCAGACCTTCTCAGTCGTCGGGACCAAGTCCTACCGACGGAATGGACCTTGAACGAAGACGTTTGTCGAGACTGTGGACGTTGTGGTGACGTCCCACTGGTCGAACTTATTCGCAACGTCAAGGACCAAGAGGACTTCCTCTTTACTGCTCCCGGTCCGGATCCAGAAAGCAATCGCGGTAGAAACGCTTTGCTTTGGAATTGGACGGGCCTAGACTTATACGCCTTCCCACCATTCAAGATTCTGGGGGGTTTAAGTCATGAGGAAGTTTGCGGCCTCGGAAGGGACGAGTTCAACCTGATCGCTCCGCTTGGTGGCCAGCGATAGAATGGTTCACAAGAGGTCATGTCTTTCCTTGTAAGACTTTCCAAGGACAGCCATTGCCCTGGAGGAAAGATTCTACTCAAACAGCCTCACTTCGAAAGGTTCACAAAAACCTCTCCGCTCTGGTCTGACTGCGTTCAGACTATCGAAAAGTTGGCCAGAGCGAGAGGTTTTTCGAAAGCAGCTGCGAGAGCAATCGCACATGCGAGACGTGCTTCCACAAGAGCTGTTTACCAATCGAAGTGGGCTTCCTTCAGGGCCATGGTGTAAAAACGGAGGGAGTTTCCTCTTCCTCGACCTCTGTGAACCAGATAGCTGATTTTCTGCTCTTTCTCAGGAATGTGCAGAAATTAGCGTCCCTACCATCAAGGGATATAAAAAAAAGCATGTTGTCAGCGGTTTTTAGGCACAGAGGCCTAGACCTGTCTGACAACAAGGATATTCATGACCTTTTAAAGTCTTTCGAGACCTCGAAGGTTCCTCAAATGAGACCTCCATCATGGAATCTGGATGTAGTCCTTAAATTCCTTATGTCGAGCACTTTCGAACCGCTTCAGACAGCGTCTCTTCGAAACCTGACAAGGAAGGCTCTTTTCCTAACTTCTCTTGCGACGGCTAAGAGAGTTAGTGAAATTCAAGCGTCAAGTTTAGCAAGGTTAATGGGTATTCAAAGGGGACAATGCTGTCTGCTCGTTGAACCCAACTTTCTTGGCGAAGAATGAAAATCCTTCGAACCCTTGGCCGAAGACTTTCGAGATCAAGGGTATGTTCAAGTCTGGTGGGCCAAGAACCAGAGAGAGTCCTGTGCCCGGTCATGGGCTCTCAAGTTCTACGTGCATAGAACGAAAGAGTAAGAGGTCCCTCAGGTAACCTCTGGTGCCTCTGTGAAGAGACCAGAGTTACCTTTATCGAAGAATGCTGTTGCTTTCTTTCTAAGGGACACCATTCGGGAGGCTCATTCATCTTTCCAGAAGACTGATTTGAGCCTCTTCCGAGTAAAAGCGCACGAAGTACGAGCCGTCGCTACCTCTCTTGCCTTCCAAAAGAACATGTCAATCAGGACATCCTTGATTGCACCTTTTGGAGGAGTAACTCCGTCTTTCGCCTCACATTACCTAAGGGATGTGAGAACGATCTATGACGATTGTAATGCACTGGGGTCCATACGTTTTCTGCGGACACAGTATTGGGGTCCAGGAAGTAGCTCTTTCCCTTTCCCTTAGTTAGGTTTAAGTTGGTTGTTGTTGTTTTTTAGGTTGTGGTGAGTCTTATGTGAAGATCTCCCATCCTTTAGTTAGTTTTAAGGGGTTTTGTAAATAGTTGGTCAGGTGGTGGTCAGTTGCTTCGTTGCCCTCATTTGTATGGCCTCGATGGTCTTGTCACGCTGAGTCTCGCACCCGTTGACAGATCATCCAGAGCGCACCAGCACTACAGGTCTCCACCTGGCTGGCACTCTGTGATTAAGCAAAAGCAGCCTTACGTGACAGTAATCACATAGTCTACTTTGCAAACAGGTAAGGAACCAAGATGTATATCATCTACTTATTTAAGTTTCCTAAAAAATCCTATTCTGTCTCTTCCCACCATCCGAAGTGGATTCAGCTATATCTATGTTTTTCAGTTTTTTTTAAGTGCATGAACAAAATGTTATGTTATTATACAATTAAGTTTGTTCATACGTACCTGGCAGATATATATAATTAAAAGTGCCCACCCTCCTCCCCTCAGGAGACAGAGACATTAATAAAAATAAAAATGAATAGAAAAGAAAATGGGAATGGTTCCTGATATCCGCCTCCCAGCGGCGGGAATGGGTAATACCCACCTGGCCGCCCACTTGCGTGTGGCCGCGAGTTTTTGAAATTTCTGTCGGACGTCAGAAAAATACAGCTATATATATATCTGCCAGGTAAGTATGAACAAACTTAATTGTATAATAACAATAACATTTTTTCTTATTATTTGAAGGAGACTGAAAGCATCTACTTTTCCATTTCAGGATGTCAGCTGAAACAATTCCATGACTAGATTTATGGTAACAAAAGAAAGTTACCATTCAAACCAGTCGTATTTCGACCATTTGGTAAATGTCTGTGTTAAGTTTTTTTCCCCCTGCAACGATTTATATTCCAAGTACATTGTAAATGTATGTTTGTTGTACAGATAGATTATGAGGAAAGAATCGTTTAAAGGACATTATTGAGAATTAGGAAGGGGGAGAACAGGGACCTATTGCAGACATTAGGCTACATGACGCTAGATATGTTGTACTGTGCTACTGTCATGCAGTTTTAATGTCAGTGAGGGTGTTATTAACAGTTTGGGGAGTGCAACTTGTTTTTGAAGGAAAATAGAACCTAAGAAAAGTTAAAATTGTGGGGAATAGTTGATAATGACCTTGAATGGAGTTGGTAAGTTGATAATATACCTATAATATGTATGGTTTAGTAGGTTGTCCTTGGTCATAATACATTGGTAGGTACATGGCCTAGGTGAGATTGGTGTTGGTTCAGACTCTGGTAGAGGCAGTTGGTCTGAGAGTAGGATCCTGGCTTTCAAGCATTGGTGTTAAGAACCCCAGACATTTTAGTATTTGCTATCAAGTTGCATGAGAACTTGCAAATTTTTCAGAAATTCCTTTTCTAATGAATGGGGTGTCATTCTTGATTGACCTTTCAAACCTTGCATTATATTGTTTAGAGTTTTGGAAGTTATTTGTGCTGTTTCATTCACTAGATGTGTTGTTGATTTATTTCACATGTCTAGTATATTTTCCCCATATCATATTTACTGTATTTGATTGCCCTCCTCATAATCTACATTCGAGGAATTTCCCATAGATTTGAAAGAGGTTGCTGGTGGATTTCTTTCCTCTTCACCTCTAGAACTGGAGTACCCTATATGGCCCTCTGTACTAGGTTTCATCTCAGTGGACTAACAACCCAGTGTGGCATTTAAGGGGAAATGGCAGATTTATCAGGGTGATCTTTGGTTGCCTGTATTAATGGTATAATTTTTTTTAAGAGCATGGAATAAAGATGGGCCTTTTTCTTTAAAGTATGGCAGTAACTTTACTTTTCTTGAGCTGAAACCAGTTAGATCTGTACTAAGGTAGCGAACCTTAGGCTAAGAGGAAAAAAAGAAAAATAACTGTTGAACACTGAAGTTTGTCCATATATTTTTAAACCACCATGTGCAACACATTTTTTATTATTCTGTTATAGACAGTAGTAGCAGAGAAGACTTACGCTGTAGGTAAACTGCTAATCTCCTCATTAGATGAGGGAAATATTGAAGTAAAAAGTCTAAAAGAAAGTGATGAAGAACAGATATTAGAAGGAATTTGATAGTGACACACTCCTGAAGTTATTTTGAAGGAGCAGTTTTTTAAATTCTTTTGAGAAAAGTATACGTTGAGTTGAAAGAATTAATTTTGTCAAAGTTTTGAAGAAAATAGGATGCAAAAATTTAATCCGTTTGTCCTTAACATACCCCAAGGTCTTAATGTATTATCGTCCTGTAGACACCCTTGGGATTTGTCAGAATCAAAGAAAAGGGATATGGTGGGTGACCTATTTTAACCCTTAATGGACGGCATGATCATATGAGGAACTTTAACAGTTTTGAGTGATGGATGGGATTTCTGAAAAATTTGCACATTCTCATGCAACTTGATAGCAAATACTAAAATGTCTGGGATTCTTAATACTAAAGCTTGAAAGCCAGGATCCTCTTCTCAGACCAATGGCCTCTACCAGAATATGAACCACACCAGTCTACCTAGGCCATGTACCTACCAATGTATTATGACAACCTACTAAACCATATATGAGTATACACGTATTGATATTAGGCTCCACACGATTTGGATGAATATAGCGGGAAATGGTCATATCACTCCAATAGTCCATAGATTACTTGCTGCATCTGTAGTAGCTCAGCACAGGATGGGGGAGGGGGCCCGGTCATCAGCTATGCCTTGGATTACCTTGAATGGGGCAAAATATATTGCCCCTCTGTATCCCGTGATGTCTATATTTGCTCATAAACATACTCGGGGATTGCTGTTGGTTTTAGTCCATATTTTATGATAGTATGTCAGCTGTAATTGTGATCTTGCAAAGAAAAGTGGGCAAGTAATATTAGAAAAAACAACTTGTAGACCTCACAAAAGTTACTGTATTCTTCCCATCTCGGTAAATCTCATAAATTTTTTAGAATGAATATACTCAGAATTTGTTTATGATTTTAGGTCTTATTTGTTGATTTTTAAATTATTAGAAAAAAAAAAAAAACATGTACATAAAACTTGTTAAAATTTATGAGTGTTGGAAAAAGAGGCCTTGCACAGGGTTTGTAAATATTCACTTTCAACTTCCTGTAGAAGGTAAGCAAAATTTTTAAAATTTTAACTTATTTTCTTACACCAAGTGCATTTACATATCATCTTTCCATGATGTGTTTTTTCTTAAATCGATTAAAACTTATAGTTGTCTGGTGGATGGGTGTGCTTAATATAACATATATTTAGTATAGTCTTGTCCTGTGGGGGATAGTTTTGCAGTGGCAAAATGTTTGTCCAGAGACAAAGATCTTATGCCTTTAATGTCCGGCCCTAAGGGATGTCTTGACCACAATTTGTAAGTGGAAATGACTGGTTGGTGGATGTGTACTAGTCTAGAGCAGCAGTTTCTTAACCTTTTTATTGACCACGCCCCCTCTAAGAGTTGGACCTTTCTTTCACGTCCCCCTTGCATCTATGATTCAAATTCCCTCCCAATTTATTTAAAGGAAAGTAAAATAAATAATGAGAAAGAAGAATGGGTTTGTTTGGAGGGATAGGGAGGAAACCGGCCAACAACTACAAAACATGGTCGCCAATAAGCATAACTAAGTAGTAGACTTTAGGACAGTAAACGTTATAAGGCGACACTTGCATTTTTCATAAACTTCTGAATGTTTTTGTTCTTACTCTTGGTAAGATAATAATAAATATAGTTAGGGATTTTTTTTTTCATTTTTCCCTAGGCTCGCGCCTCCCCTGGAAATTGCTGATGCCCCTCCAGGGGGCACACCCCCCCAGGTTAAGAACCACTGGTTTTGCTCATTAGTTTCAATTTGTTGACCTCATAAGCTGACCATCTTGGGGTAGTTGCAGTCAGTGAACCTCATGTGGAGCACTGTAGGCATTACTTCAGGTTCTTTGCAGCGTGCCTTCCTTCAGCCCCTAGCTGCAACCACTTTCATTCCTTTTACTGTACCTCCTTTCATATTCTCTTTCTTCATCTTACTTTCCACCCTCTCCTAACACTTTGAAGTTTTCCTCCTGTTACACCTTTCAAACCTTTATTGTCAATTTCCATTTCAGTGCTGAATGATCTCTTAGGTCCCAGTGCCTGGCCTTTGGCCTAAATTCTGTATTCAACGCACTAACCTAAGCTAGCATACATGGCTGGTTGAATACAACTGTTGTTCATTTTCTGTAACATATTGTATATTGTGTCTTGAGTAAGTAGGAGTGGTCAGCACCCGTACCATCATTTGGTTGGATGCATATTGTGTGCAGTTTGTATCCATGCTTTATTTGTGATGGTTTGTTAACTTGGCTGTTGCGATAGTTTCCCCATGATGGTTGGTAGAATCTTGGAGTTTGCCTCTGAACTGTAGCCTTCGACAATGATAATAAATTGAAGATCCTGTCAAGATTTGCTCAAATGCTGTACTTACAAGGTGTCATAAGTAAGCTAGTTGGAATTAAGAAATTACTTTCATGCTTAAGTGCACCCTCATCACATCATTTCTGATTGGTGCGCACGTATCTGGTGTGTCGCCAAAGTTCAAGAGTAAATGCTTGACATATGTTCTGGTTTATCGTCCTATCACTGGCGCTAGACTGTTACCCTGTGCCGATATTACCGTTTTTGGTTTGGGTAAATTGAAGTGATACATCTTTCTTTATTGTACAGAGTGATACAGAGTGAGTGTGTAGACTCTCGGGGTGAGTAGTATTATCAGCACCCACAGTACGTTCTATTGGCTGTGCAGAAAATGCCCGGTCAGATATGAATTGGTCAGTGATCATGCAAACTGTGTAATACACTCTTACTTTTTTCTATATCCTGAGTATGATATGGAGAAGCTAATCGTTGAAATGGTAGTTTGGACGGGAATTCCAAGACAATTTTGGTTTCTCATTGATGGGCAGCAGTTGCAAATAACAGTACCTCGCATCATTGTACAATATGAGGGGACGCGGGTGGGGGTAACAAACTGCTGCGTTAAAGAAAGCCAAATGATATAGTACACCATTAAGGTTGCTCTGTTTCATATTTTAGAGAATTTGAGAATTGGCACCAGCCTTTGACATTACCAGATGCTGATGGTTTCTTTATCATTCCCCCCTTGTGACCAGGAACTTTGCTGTAGTGGGGGGGCTTGCGTGGTGCAATGAAGAATTGAGCAATGGTGGTGGGGTGATTTATTCACCCCGGTAGGTACTGCCATGCCACTAAGGTCAATTCAGAGCATCCTGACTAATCCTGGTACTCTGTATCACCTCCTCCTATTTTCACAATTTCTCTCCTTCCTCTGTCCGGATTGGATTTGTTGATGACCTAAGCATGAATTTGAACATGCTCTTACTGTTCTCTGGAGTTGGGAGGGTGGAGTTGGGTCCGGCCATGCCTCTTCCACCCGTAGAAACTGGAGTACCCAACGTGGTCGAGCGAGGGGAAACTTTTATGTCAAACCCTGCATTCGGTGCTGGGTCTGATCTCGATGGACTGATGACCCTCAAGGTACTGGATGTGGGTGTATATCTAGGTGTTGTACCCCTAGGGTGCCCCAGTAAGGGAATTGCATCCTCTAAATTGTGGCTCCATGGTGGGTATGGGGAAAACCTAGGACGAATTTGCTATATATCATTCTATGAGGAACTTGAAACCCCAAAATCCTGATGACCATTGCACGGAACCAGACACCTGGGAAAGACTATTCAGTCCATGTGGTTACACTGGAACATATACTCCCCATCAAGAGAAGAAATGTTTTTTGTAGGAAGAAAATCATTAGAAGAATCTGGAGGATGTGTCCCTAATGAGTTTGATAAATATCTAACCATTACATTTGAGGATAAAGTTATGAATATTTTTGAAGTACATAGGGATATTGTAAAATGCTGTGGGAGGGAACCTTAAGATATTGCCACATGGTAGAAATAAGCTTTTGGTAGAGACTAGATCAGTAGAAGAAAAGTGAGAAATTGAAAATCTCGAGTTTACTGGAGGAGTTCAGAGTGAATGTAAACCACACGATACCTTCAATCATACCAAAGGAATTATATATGCTCCTCACCTTATGATTCATCCTGAAGAGGAACTGGAAGATGAACTTAAAGATCAGGGGGTATTGAAGGTGGAAAGACTGAAAAAGAAAGTAAACGGGGCATTGTGTCCTATGCCACAGTTGTTATTAACCTTTAATTCTTCTAAGTTACCAAATTTTAATTAAAGCAGCTTGGTACAGATATAAACAAGTGAAACAGTACGTGCCGAGACCCAGGAGGTGTTTTTTACTGTCAGGAATATGGGCATATTATTGGGTCCTGTAGATCGAAGTTGCAAGGAAACCCTGCAATTTGTATAAATTGTGGAGAGTTGAGCATGGTGATTGCCATGCTGAACCAAATGCATTCATTGTGGGGCAGCACACCAGTTCATCCTCGAACTCATGTGATGCCCTTTTCCGTTTTTGTGAGAAAGAAGAAGTAAAACAATATACTAGAGTTCCTTGAGAAAGTTACTTTTGCAGAAACGCCAGGAAGAATAGTTACTGAACAAAATATATAAGACCAGGAGTATCTTTGCAAGTGTTGCTGCAAATAGACAACAATTGAGAAGGAGAAAAGTTAATTCGAATACTGCTTCAAATCATTTTAGAACAGGTGGAAAAACTCAAAAATCCCATGTAACAGAAAGTAGCAGCAAAAACAACTTGGGTAAAGCTCAAATTAAAATGTCTACGACTTCAATAGCATCAGCTTTGGCTGGTGAACCGGCCTCTTTGGAGTCAGGCATAGCTTTGGCTGGTGCACTGGCCTCTTCCAGGAGGCAGCATCAGCTTTGGCTGGTTGCACTGCTCAGCTGCGGCTCAGGAGGCAGCATCAGCTTTGGCTGGTGCACCAGCCTCTTCGGAGGCAGCATCAGCTTTGGCTGGAGCACTGGCCTTTTCGGAGGCAGCATCAGCTTTGTCTGGTGCAGCGGCCTCTTTGGAGGCAGCATCAGCTTTGGCTGGGGCACCGGCCTCTTTGGAGGCAGCTTCAGCCTTGGCTGATGCATCAACCTCTTTGGAGGCAGCATCAGCTTTTGGCTGGTGCATCAGTTTCTTTAGAAGCAGCATCAGTTTTTGACTGGTGCCAGTAATTTGGAATTTACGTCTGTCCTTGCTGATGTGCATGCCATCTTTTGGGGAGTCGCCCTCCTTAGTGATGCAATGGCTTCTTGGGAGCCTGGAACACCAGCTTCGGAGGCAGCCAACCAAGAACCAGAAGTTGCTCCTGTATGCAGGTAGCAATGCCAGTCCCAAAGAAAGGAGGCTGAGGGTGGCAGGCAGTCTCCCTCTAAGAAAAAACAAGTAGGACATTCCCCAAATTCCTGGCAACAATACGAAGACAAAATATCTTCAAAGAGGCCCTATTATCAAGGCCTCTAAACTCAAGTAATTCTTGAATTTTCTTCAGTGGAATTGTCAGGGCCACCCCCCTGAGAGCTAAATGGGAGGAGCTCAAAATGCTAATTTGAGTTGTCTCCTGTTTGCATAGCTTTGCAGGAGACTATGCTCAGCAGTGATTTATTCCTTGCCCTAAAGAATATGTGCTTACCATTCACATCTAAATCAAAACAATAGAAACCGGGGTGGAGCAATGTTATATGTTCGCCATGATACTCCACACAAGCATTTTCTGTTAATTCTTCTTTGCAAGCTGTTGCAGTGCAAGTGTTTCTGGCTCGTAAATATACAATTTGTTCTGTATATCTTCCACCAAATGTAGCTTTCCCTAGTACTGATTTTTGTAATCTCATCAGACAGCTTCCTCTTGCCTTTCATCATCCTAGGTGATATGAATGGAAGAAATCCTTTAGGGGGGTGGGGGGATTTAATTACTAATGAGAGGAGGAAACTGCCTGTCATCCATTATTGAAAGTGAAAATGTTGGTGTTCTAAACACTGGACGAACCCACCCATTTCCATGTACAGACCGGTACTTTAACAGCCATAGACTTGTGTCAATATGTAGTGCCGATGCCATTATGGACTTCAATTGGCGAGTGATCGATGATAGGTATAGTAGTGATCACTTTCCAATTATTTTAAGCACTAGATCAAGTCCTCCATGTTCAAGATTACCCCGTTGGAGTGTAAAAAGAGCTGACTGGGCAAATTTTGAAGAGCATAGTTCAATCGAAGCTACAGCAGATGAATTTGGATGCATTGAGGTTATGCTATGGAATTGTTAATTACTACTTTATTTGCAGCTGGACTTCAGTCAATTCAAGAAACTCAGGTCTATTTATGCGCCGACCAGTTCCATGGTGGTCAAAGAAATGCCATGAAACCCATAGAACTATGAGATCTTGGTTTACTAGGTATAAAAGACGGAAATGTAACTATTATCTGGTAGAATTTCGTAAGGCTAGGGCAAAGTTTAGGTTTGAAATTAAAAATGCTATGAAGAAAAAATCTTTTGGATAAACTTCATTTCTTCCATAAATTGCAAAACTCCCATCACATTAGTGTGGAAGAAGATAAGGAAAATAGCAGGGAAGTTTGTACCTAGCCAAACCCAACCACCTGTGTTAAAAATAAATGGCATAAATGTAGGAGATCCAAAAGTAGTGTCAAATGAGTTTGCCCTACATTTGCTAAAATCATCTAAAAAAAACAAAAAGCTCATAGAGAAACCGTATGCAAACAGCAGAAAGCAAATGGAACAGCATTATCTTGATTTCACAACAAATAAAGAGGAGTCTTATAATATTCCATTTACTATGAGAGAATTTGAATTGGCTCTCTCAAAGTGTAAAGAATCTGCTCCTGGTCCTGATGAAATTTCATATTCTATGATCAAGCATGCTGCTCAGAACTAGTATGTTTATCCTCAGTATAATAAACAGAATTTATAAAGAACATTACTACCCTTTATGTTGGGAACTAGCAAGAGTCCTTCCATTTGTCAAGCCTGGAAAGGATAGTTCTTTCGTAGGAAATTATCGTCCAATTGCCCTAACATCTTGTTTGTGTAAACTAAGGGAGAAAATGGTGAATGCTCGTTTAGTGTGGTATTTAGAGCGAGGAAACTTTTTCTCTCCGGCCCAATGTGGTTTCCGCAGTATGCGATCCACTGTTGATATCTTGGTTAGAATGGAGTCTGCAATATGTGAAGCCTTTGCCTCTAAGCACCACTTTATCACGGTTTTCTTCGACTTGGAAAAAGCGTATGATACTACGTGGCGGTATGGAATTTTGAAAGTAGTCCATGAATATGGTTTAAGAGGAGAATTAGCTATTTTTATCAAGCTATTCTTAAAAAATCGTTATTTTCAAGTACAGGTAGGAGCAGTTCTGTCTGAAGTCTGTAAACAAGAAGAAGGTGTTCCTCAGGGCAGTGTGTTAAGTGTAACACTTTTTGCTCTAGCAATTAATGACATAGTAAAGCAAATACCTGCTGATGTTATGCGCACACTCTTTGTGGATGACTTTTTCTTTATCTTTTGCAGCTGCACGTATGTCAGTAGCAGAACGTCATCTACAAATAGTAATAAATAAGATAGTGAAATGGGCTGAAGTGCATGGTTTCAGATTTTCTTCATCAAAGACTGTAGCATGGCATTTCTGTAGAATTAGAGGGATACATGCAGACCCAGATTTATATGTAAATGCCAGAGAAGAATATCTTGTGTTAACGAAACAAGGTTCTTAGGAATGATTTTTGATACTCGGTTGACATGGCTTCCCCATATTAAAACTCCATCTCAGGGCTAAGTGCAGAAAATCTTGGATATCTTGAAAGTTTTGTCAAATACAAATCTTGGGGAGCAGATAGACTCCAGTTATTGAGATTGTATAAAGCCTTGGTTTTATCAAAATTAACATATGGATGTGAAGTTTACACCTCGGCTACCCCAAGTCGCCTTAAGATTTTAGACTCCATTCACCATACTGGAATTAGGATTGCTACTGGAGCTTTTAGGACTTCCCCTATAGAGAGTATGTTAGTAGATGCTGGGGAAATGCCCCTAGCCTTACATTACCAGCTCTTCTGGCTCGAAGCTGGTTCAGATTCCAAAGACTTACCTGTATCCCTAGTATGCCAGTCGCTAAGAAATGGAAGATTTGATAGCTTTTATGAAAGTCATCCAAAGATCCACGTCCATATGCCTTCAGACTGAAATCAACCCTGCCAAGACCTGGAACATTCCACACAAATGTGTACTACCGGTCAAGGCATCTGTATCTCCCCCTTGGAAATTCCCAGCAGTAGAGTTTTGTAACTACTTTTCAATCAACCAAAAAAGAATGTCTCTGGTAAAATATTCGTTATACCCTTTTTAGATCATATGTCACAACATGACAATTTTATCCCAGTTTTTACTGATGGATCCAAAACCAGTGCAGGAGCTGGTTTTGGCATAGTTTTTCCGTCCTTTGAGCGTAGTGAAGGCTGCAGTAATGCTTCTGCATTTACTGCAGAATTATATGGAATTTTAAATACTGTCAAAGAAGTTTTAAAAAGTAATGATAAGAATTTTATTGTGTACTGTGACTCTAGAAGCGCTCTAGAGTCACTGAAAGATTTTTATTCCAAACATCAGTAGTTTTAAGTATTCTGGAATGGTTATTTTTAGCTAAGCGGAGGGGTTTTAATATTGAATTTTGTTGGGTTCCAGCACACGTTGGAATATCTGGAAATGAACGCGCTGATGCAATTGCCAAGGAGGCTGTTTCTCGTATTGAGCCCAGATCATTTAAGCTGCCGTGCAGAGATTTATATACTCCAATTAGAGAGAAGCATAAAGTACTTTGGCAAAATATTTGGTCAAATTTAACTACAAATGTAAAAATGAGAACAATTGCACCTGCAATCAATCCTTGGCAGTACGATTTTATGCCCAGAAGGTTTGAAATGGCTCTGTGCCGCCTGCGTATTGGACATACTAGGCTGACACATTCCTACTTGATGAGTCGTGATCACGAACCATACTGTGGGGATTGCCTGGTTCCACTGACTGTTATGCACTTGCTGGTTGAGTGCCCCAGTTTGGTGGAACAGCGCAATCAATATCTATACTATGGGAAGGAGAATAATGTTTTTAAGTTGTCAAAATTTTAGGAGCAATGGGATTTATAACGTGACTGGCTTGTTTGGATATCTTTTTAACACTGGTATTTTAGATAAACTGTAATGCTTTGTGTGCACCTTGCTTATATTCTTTATTGAAATTGTGTGTATGTATGTGAGTGTGCATGTAGATATGTGTATGGTATGTATGTGTGTGTGTATATATTTATGTATGTAATAATTTCTTTTTTATATAATTTATTTAATTTATTTTATAATTGCCAGTATCTTTTATCATATTTTTAAAGTAATTCTGTTTAATTATTATTATTAAAATTTATAGGGTCTTTTTATAAATAGTTCGGCATCAATGACCTAGTTGTCACGATGCTAGATTAATATAGTATCAATCAATCAATCAATCTTTATCATTGTTAACAAAAAGGAAGTAAATTTCATCATTTTGTATAGAAGGCACTGAATATTTAATGCGCCTCAGTGGCGTGGTCAGTATGGTGTTGGCATGCCACCTCAGTGGCCGCAAGTTCGATTCTCGGACATTCCACTGAGGTGTAAGAGATGTGTATTTCTGGTGATATAAGTTCACTACCAACATGGTTTGGAAGTCCACGTAAGCTGTTTGCCCCCGTTGCTGAGTAACCACAGGTTCCATGCAACGGAAAAGCACCATACAAACAAACAAAACTGAACATTTATTGCCCAAGGATCCTGCCCAAACTATGTTTCATCTTAAAAAGAAATAGGATAAGGTTTTGTACTGAAATGAGATGAGGGAAGTTAGTTAAATGTCAGAATATATTCTTGTAGCTGTTTAGAAAGTGATGTCATTCATGGTTTTTTGCCTTTTAGGAGGAAAGTGAAGCAGAATAGTACCATCAAATGCTGGGCCTCTACACATCATACTGACATGTTCTCTTTCTTCCATCTTTCTTTCCACCCTCTCCTGACAGTGCAACTGCAAGGTTTTCCTCCGGTTACACTCTTCAAACCTCTATACCTTTAATTTCCGTTGCAATGCTGAATGACCTCGTAAGTCCCAGCACTTGGCACTTGGCCTAAATCCTATCTTCTATTCTATATTCTAAACCAAAGGGAAAAGGAGCATACTGATCACGGCTCCCCCTCTCAGTGGGAACAGTAGACTCACTCACATGAAAACAAAAAAACAATAAAAACTGTGTGCATTCCCTCCTCCATCGAAGCAAATAGCTAACTAACCCCATTTTTGGGTTTTGAGCACAAATAACAAGGTTTATGTATTCTGTGAATAAAGATGTTTGAAACCTGTTCTTTGCTGTTAGAGATGTCTTTATACCATTTTATTTACACGAATAATACTGGCTGTTTTTGTTGTATTCAAATAAAAATTAACATAAAATTAAAGGTTCAGAATACGGGTTATTAAGGCAACAGTATTTTAAGTAACAGCATTGTTTTGTTGTACATAATTGTCCAACTTACAACCTTGAATTTAACCTTGTTTTTTCTTTACAGAATAATTGAAAATATACTGTCCATCTAAGTCGTCATCCACATCCAAGTTATGAGTTTAGTGTATAGGACCAAAATCCCGTTTACTGTTCACCAGAAGTACTTTTGCTTCCAGCTTCGATTTACGCAACGCCAATTCTAAGATCATTGGTCTGTGTATCCATATGTTGTCACATAAGAATAACTGGCTTGTGTGTATTTTACGCGTGATGTATCTTCATTTGTATACTTAAGTCTGGTTTTCCTTATATGAGGTTCAATGTTTGAAGAGTTTTCTCCATATATTTTTATACTTTGTGCTTTTTTTAGTCAAGACTGATGGTGGTTTCAAACCATCTTGCCTCAGCTTCCTTTCTCATCCTTGTAGACGTAGTGTTACTACTACTTGCTCTGATTTTCAGTCTTCAGCTCTCCATTGCCATCTTCCAGTATACAAACATTATTGTAAGACTTCTTTCTCTGACTCTGCTCTCACTTACATTTTTATTTGGTAAATTGTCAGTTTTCCAAATAAGTGATCCCTTTCTGTATTTCCCATTACCTTCTGTTACTTCTGTCGAATGACCACCATATTCTTTGGAAGCTTGAATTTCAGGTTAGGGGACCCTGTGGGCTTCTTTTTTACGAATAGGGTTCATATTCTGAATATAATAATGATAATGATAATAATAGAAATAACAACTGGACATATGCATACACAAGCTCCTAGGGGCCTCCCTGTAATTTTCTCTGTGACTGATCTGGATGGGCACACGTGACTTCAAATTCTGTGGCTGTTTCTACCACCATATTCCTGGAAGTTGTAATATCATGATAAAGTTCCAACACTTGTTGAGTAAGACCTTCTTGTGCCCTTTGTTGTTGTAAGGTCTCATCTAATTGCTTGTCCGGGTACTTGGTTGAGTGCTTTCTCAAGACATACCACCGTATCACTTCCTTTTCTAACATGTATCTTCTTATGTAGTCATTGATTTTAAAAGATTTTTATTAAACATTTCTTCCATCACCCATACTTATCACACTGTGTTTCAGCAGTCTTAGTTCCTCGGACGAGTGGTTTTCGTGCTCGGCTACCATCCCGGTGGCGCGAAGTTCGAATCTCGGCTCAGCCAAGGCGAGCGAGAGGAATTTATTTCTGGTGATAGAAATTCATTTCTCGACATAATGTGGTTCGGATCCCACAATGAGCTGTAGGTCCCGTTGCTAGGTGACTGTTACAACCTCCCAGGTTGCAGTACAGGTTCTTTTAAGGTCTTTATATTCTCAAGGATTGCAGTCAGTACATGTACCTCAGTGGACAAGGAAGGACGGAAACAGAACTCAAGAAAAACTTAACAATATTTATTATAAACTAGAACAATGACTTAAATCAACCTTGTTAGATAAAATACACTTAATTCGTACAGAATGTTCAAGAGAACAAATACCTGGTTCTCGGGAACTCACAAGAAAACCTAAAGCTAATAAACTAAGCCCTAAACAAGAGAAAATTTCAAGAGAGAAAACATACTTAATATATAACAAGTTGGATCCAAAATAAGGCTAGCCAAAATCACCAATAACCTAATAATAATAAGATAGAAAGAAGTAGGAGATGAAAACAAGAAACCTTAATATTCCTACCTATAACACCAAGCTAAGCAATGTGGAACTCAGTCCACTAAATACCAACATACAATAAACTATGACAATATACATGTAACCATACATATATATATATGAATAATGAAAATTGGCAAAAATATATAATTTCACCTTAAGTGAAATTCCAGAAGAGGAGTTGAAATCAGGGCCGTGATCAGTCCATCAAGCTGCTAACGGAAGGGCAAATACTGTACGCCAGGTACTGAAGGGCAACATCTCCCGATACAAGAGGAACGATAGTACGTCTTACCTGGCGACAGACTCCCTACTAGCCACCTCACGAGTCAAGTAGCTCTCACTCCCGTATAACAGCTGGACGAGGATGACACGGCAGATAAATCCAGAATCCAGTGCCGGGATACAGCGACGACACTGGTTTTCCCGTCAAAATCCTCAGACGGGAAAAAGGAGCAGAAAGAGCGGTCGCAGATGACAGAGCGTCTGCTAAACTCTCAACAGTAGTGTGAAGGTCGCAGGTGACAACAACACCTGCGCGAGAAAAAGCCGTGATCCAGGGACACACACACAACAGACGTATATATGCGTCTTCCAAAATCCGTGAGCGAAATATCCAAGTGCGTGGTCCAAAAGGCAAGTATCCCAAGTCGTCCTCCAAATCAAAATATATGCTGCGACAGGAAACAGTACTGGTGAGAGCTTGTCAAGACCCGAACTCTCGTTGACCGGTCGACCATGTCCACTCATCACCTTCCCAGTGTTTATAAACACTCAAAGCAAAAGAATAACAATTCGTTAAAAGAAAACGATAGTTCACTAATACACAAAAAGGAGGAGGAGGCCCAAAAACACTGAAACAATCGTAAAGCCACTTAACTTACTAAACTGGAACAACGAGAAACATACTCAGCAAAAATTTAACTTAAAAGTAAACAAAAAAGGTAAACAAGGCTGATTTAAATCAACAAAAGAAATCATAATAGTTTTACGTTAACCTAATACCTTCCTCCCCCAAAACAAAAAAAATTATTCACATAGAATACATTTTTTTTTAAAAATCAAATACTGTAAGAATGCTGAAATGAAAAGGAATTAACATAATATTATAGAGATACAAAACCAGATCAAGATAAATATTTAAACAACCCTGAAAAATAAAGGTTATGAATATTATTACAATACACATGACAAAAGAAGCATAGCTTCACGAAGAAAACTTACAATAGAGTACTTTAAAGAAGGCTAAACCAAGACTCGAACGAGTACCAAAAAATACTGAGAGACTTACTAAGGTTTTGGAACATACAAAAACAACGCACTTAACCAAGCCTACTCTAAACTAAACTCTAAGATAAGGACCCCTCACTCATACTACACACATACTTGCATACTTGCCATCATATTTTACTATGCAAAAAATAGTTTTATACAAACCCAATGAAGACACGAGAAGGGCGAGGGAGGGACAAAAGCCAAGATTACATACGAGAAAGGGCATCAGGAATACGGTTCTCAGATCCCTTAATATGTTTGATAACCAGAGAGAATTCCTGCAACTGCAGAGCCCACCTTAAAATCCTCTGGTTGGATCCTTTCATCCGTTCGATGAACACTAGAGGATTGTGGTCAGTCCAAATCTCTATAGGGAAAGAGAAATTAGTCACATAGGGTTTAAAATGTAGCAGAGTACGAACCAAGGCCAAAGCCTCCTTCTCAATAGTGGAGTACCTTTTCTCCGCTGCCAATAACTTACGGCTGAAGTAAGACACAGGACGAACCTCTCCAGCCTCATTCCTCTGAAAGAGGACACCCCCAATGCCTACATCACTGGCATCCACCGCAATAATGAAAGGTTTCTGAAAATCAGGGGACATTAATATTGGGTTTGACACCAACACCAGTTTAAGTTTAATAAAAGACTCTTCACATTGAGGAGACCACACAAATTTCTGTCCTTTTTCTAACAGCTTAGTAAGCGGCTGAGCAATGTCCGAGAAGTTTCGCACAAACCGCCTATAATAGCCCGTCATACCGAGAACTCTCCGAACTTCTCTGACATTGCACGGCCTCTTCAAATTTATAATGGCCTCGAGATTGGCTTGTTTAGGGGCTACCTGTCCCAAACCAACCTCATGACCCAAATAACATACTTTGGCCTTGCCAAATTCACACTTACCTAAGTTCACAACAAGACCGGCGGCCTCAAAGCTTCAAACACTTTTCTCAACCTTACCATATGAGTTCGCCAATCATTGCTGTGAACAACTAAATCATCAATATAAATTTCAGCCTTCCAAACCACAAATGACTCTGTTCATAAGCCGCTGAAAGGTACATGCAGCATTCTTCATCCCAAAAGGCATTACTTTACATTCGTAAAGTCCAAAGGGAGTTACAAAAGCAGAAATTTCCCTGGCTCGATCAGACAGGGGCACTTGCCAATATCCTTTCAACAGATCCAACTTGGTAATAAAATTTTGCAGACCCTATCTGAGTCGAGGACAGTCATCAATGCTGGGGCCAAGGAAAGGAGTCCATTTTTTAGTACTCTGGTCATTCAACCTTACGGTAATCCACACACATACGGTACTTCCCCATCCAGACTTCTTGTCGAGATCCAATCGGAAAAATCGGAGAGCTCCAAGGACTTATCGGGGAAGTTGGATTAGGTCATGCTCCAGCATATACTTTATTTTCCTCCTCGACTATGTCCCTCTCACTGGATTTAGTCGATAAGGACTCTGCTTTACGGGGGAAGCACTGCCCACATCCACATCATGCTGAAGCAACCTCGCATACTATCCCGGCGAACTCTGAAATACTTCTGGAAAAGAAACAGATTGAAATTAATAATGTCCCTTTTCTGGGTAACTTCCAGATGGTCCAACCCTCCTTTCAAAACCTCTAGATTTTGAATATTATTAAAGAGAGCATCAGAAGACACCTGACCAATTAAATCCTCAAAGTTATCCTCTGGAGGCTCTACAACCATAGACACAGGCTCATATACAATAGCTAAAGGCATCTCTACCAACATTGAAATATAAGATTTTAATCTATTAATATGAAAGACCCGGCACTTTCGTTTGGTCCCGGGGCTTCAATTTCATAATTCACCTCAGACAATTTCTCAAAACCTTCCAGGGCCCCTTATACCTTGGTTCGAGGAAATTGTCTGAGTCTGTACTCAACACCAATACTAATTCCCCAGGCTCAAATGACCGCACCTTGGTTTTCCTATCAAAATTTGATTTCATGACTGCTTGGGAAGAAGCCAAATTTTCTCTAGCAAATTTCCATGCAATGGCTAATTTCTTCCGTAAATTCTCTACAAATTCCACCACATTAATTTCTCCCTTCTGACCAGATGCAAGCAATTCGTGGAAAATTTCCAACGGACCACGTACCCTGTGTCCCAAACACAGTTCGAAGGGAGCTACACCTGTAGATGAATTCGGATGGTTCCTTATAGCAAAGAGAGCAAAGGGAAGCCCTTTTTTCCCAACTCTCCTTGTTCATAGCAGTATTTCTTAACACTGATTTAAGTGTCTGGTGGAATCTTTCCACCACACCCTGACTCTCGGATGATAAAGGTACGCTGGTAGTGTGCTGAATGGCCAGTTCAGCACACTTACCCCTAAATACCTTACTCGTAAAATTCGTCCCACAGTCGGTCTGAATTTTACGAGGGAGTCCATATCTGGAGAAAAATTCAATAAGCTTTTCAAATACTGCTCTTGAGGTAATTTTTTTCATTGGGAATGCCTCAGGAAATCTAGAAGCCCTGTCCATAATCGTCAGGAGATGAGTAAACCCAGTCTTTGTTCTGGGCAAAGGCCTACCACATCTATTACCAATTCTACAAAAGGTTCCCAATTGCAGGAATTGGATTTAAAGGTGCTTTAGGGATTACTTGATTGGGTTTTTCCCATCACCTGACAAACCTCACAGTTACTAACAAATTGTTTCACTGATAATTTTAATCCTGGCCACCACATTTTGCCAACCTCTTGAAAGTTTTAAATACTCCAAAGTGACCAGAAAAAGAATCATCATGTGACAACCTCAAAACAGACTCCCTAAACTGTGAGGGAACCACAATTTGTTCCACTCGAGAAGTCTCGTTCAGATCATGTGTAGATGGGCGACTAACTCTGTATAACAAACCTTTTATTACACAAAACCTTGGTTTAGTTAAATCGGCTGTGTCACCCAACTCAAAATCAAACTCTTGTTTCTGAGCCTCAATAAACGTGAAACGTCCCCCAATCGGGTTGCAAGATATCACTAATACTACTAGGTGGCTATCTACTAGCCCGGGCCTTTCTAACTCTACTTCTAAACTACTTAAATCTAAGTCATCATCATTTATCAAATTAGCTGCCTTAGCAGATGCCCGGGTCGTCACAGCCACGGGACAAGCATCCATAGTCAAAATAGGGAATAATTCCAGACCCTTATGGTCTAACATGTCATTTCCTAAAATACCATCAATACCTGGAATGGGGAGACTCTCCACAACAGCCAACTCAGTTACTTTATTATACCCAGGGAAGGATAACTCGACTTCTACCAAGGGAGCTGAAACCACTGTGTTCGGGAACCCTCCCAGAACCACATAATTCCCTGAATATTTAACTAAACCATTTAATGATTCTTTTAACACTAATGACCGAGCAGACCCTGTGTCTCGCAAAAATTTCACCTTAAGTACTCCTGAATCAGTAATCAGTCTACCAGGCCAGATATATTTATCATAGAGTCATGCCTGACTACTCCCAGATGGATTCACATTACTGCTGTCACAACTAATCTCATTACCACTAACAACCACTGATGGATTCTCAACCTTGGGATTAGACTTATTTGAAATTAGAGATATAGGGTTGTGACCACTACTGTCACCATTTCTCTGGAGATACCTCCTTCTGGCATTACACTGAAGCCTGATAATGCCCGGGCTTATTGCACCAAAAGCATTGGTCCCACTACCTCTACTCGACATTACTTCAGATATCAACCGGTTTTTGGAAAAAGACTCTAGTGTGCCCACCACTTGAGACTTTTCCTGACTATTCTCATTCTTAGAATAAGTTGGGACTCCTGAATGCTTTACTCTAGTATCTCCAACATTACGAGATTTCATATTAAAATTATTTGGCCTAGCAGACTGGAAATTTATAACCTGGGACCCAAAATTACCAGACCCCGCTCGATGGGTCAAAACAAACTCATCGGCAATCTGAGCCTCCTTAACTTAAACTCGACAGCTTTTTACTTCCTCTAAATATATTCTCGGAGTTTCCTTTGCTACATGCTTCCTTAAATTCCTCCAACAGCCTTAATTCCCTTTCCCTTAAGGAGGAGAAAGAGGCCACCTGTCGGCTCTTTAGCCAATCATCAAACTGCTCTTCCTTGAGCCTAGCAAATTCTACAAATGAAAGAGCAGGGTGCTTAACAAAATTCCTAAATTTTAGGCGATAGGCCTCAGGGACAAGGTCATAGGCCTTGAGGACTAATGCCTTCACTTTATTATAATCACGGGCTACACCCTCCTCCAAAGAATTATACACCCGGATTGCCTTGCCCACCAGCCTACACTGAATTAAGACTGTCCACATCTCGGTGGGCCAAGACAACCTGGTAGCTACCCGTTCAAAAGCCTTAAAAATTCAGGCACATTTCTTTCATCAAATACAGGGACCAACTTCAGAGCTGCCCCTATATTAAATTTATCAGCAGATGGTCCACAGGGAGTACTTAACCTATTTGGAGAACCTTGTAACCTAGCCAACTCCAAATTTACATTGGCCATCTCTAGCTCATGCCGCCTCACCCTCTCGTTCTCTTCAAATTCGAGCTTCATTAACTCTATCCTCTTACAAATTAAGCTATATTCACTGTCCTCCTGGGACACTACAGGCTGTACTGGGGCTACATTCACTGGTACAGGGTTTTCTACTAAAAATGGGTTAGTGGACACATTAGCTTTAAATTGCAAATTAGCCTGCCCTTCAAAAATTGTTCCAGTACGAGGAGGATCTTCAAACAAAGAAAGACCTGGATTCACACTAACATCTTCAATCACACTACCCTCTCGCTCTGAGTCACTATCACCAACACTGTCAAAATCCCTAACTAAATTTTCTCCTTCAGCCATACCTTGAGCTACCTTACTTTTTACAGCTATCAGCAACTGGGCCCTAGTGTTCGCAGCCCTAAGTGGGACACCTAACCAGCGAGCACAACTTACCAAATACTCCTTATTCAGAACAGGAAGATGCCTAAGGCAATCTGCCGATCCCAAAAACTCAGCTGGATCAAAAATAAATTCCTCCATGGTTCCAAAATTAAATGGGGAGTAAGGCAATACACTAAACAGAAACAAATACTGCTAAATCCACCAAGCGCTGTTCCGCCAACCAAAACACTGAGAACACCTGAGTGCAATCCTGTCACGGTCGCCAACTGTTACAACCTCCCAGGTTGCAGTACAGGTTCTTTTAAGGTCTTTATATTCTCAAGGATTGCAGTCAGTACATGTACCTCAGTGACAAGGAAGGACGGAAACAGAAACTCAAGAAAACTTAACAATATTTATTATAAACTAGAACAATGACTTAAATAAACAACCGTGAGATAAAATACACTTAATTGTACAGAATGTTCAAGAGAACAAATACCTGGTTCTCGGGAACTCACAAGAAAACCTAAAGCTAATAAACTAAGCCCTAAACAAGAGAAAATTTCAAGAGAGAAAACATACTTAATATATAACAAGTTGGATCCAAAATAAGGCTAGCCAAAATCACCAATAACCTAATAATAATAAGATAGAAAGAAGTAGGAGATGAAAACAAGGAAAACCTTAATATTCCTACCTATAACACCAAGCTAAGCAATGTGGAACTCAGTCCACTAAATACCAAACATACAATAAACTATGACAATATATACATGTAACCATACATATATATATTTATGAATAATGAAAATTGGCAAAAATATATAATTTCACCTTAAGTGAAATTCCAGAAGAGGAGTTGAAATCAGGGCCGTGATCAGTCCATCAAGCTGCTAACGGAAGGGCAAATACTGTACGCCAGGTACTGAAGGGCAACATCTCCCGATACAAGAGGAACGATAGTACGTCTTACTGGCGACAGACTCCCTACTAGCCACCTCACGAGTCAAGTAGCTCTCACTCCCGTATAACAGCTGGACGAGGATGACACGGCAGATAAATCCAGAATCCAGTGCCGGGATACAGCGACGACACTGGTTTTCCGTCAAAATCCTCAGACGGGAAAAAGGAGCAGAAAGAGCGGGTCGCAGATGACAGAGCGTCTGCTAAACTCTCAACAGTAGTGTGAAGGTCGCAGGTGACAACAACACCTGCGCGAGAAAAAGCCGTGATCCCAGGGACACACACACAACGAGTAATATATGCTTCTTCCAAAATCCGTGAGCGAAATATCCAAGTGCGTGGTCCAAAAGGCAAGTATCCCAAGTCGTCCTCCAAACAAAATATATGCTGCGACAGGAAACAGTACTGGTGAGAGCTTGTCAAGACCCGAACTCCCGTTGGACCGGTCGACCATGTCCACTCATCACCTTCCCAGGTGTTTATAAACACTCAAAGCAAAAGAATAACAATCGTTAAAACGATAGTTCACTAATACACAAAAAAGGAGGAGGAGGCCCAAAAACACTGAAACAATCGTAAAGCCACTTAACTTACGGAAAACACAAGAGTAAACATACTCAGCAAAAAATTTAACTTAAAAGTAAACAAAAAAGGTAAACAAGGCTGATTTAAATCAACAAAAGAAATCATAATAGTTTTACGTTAACCTAATAGTGACATTGGTTCCTAGCCACGTAAAACTATCTAATCCTTCGGGCGAGCCCTAGGAGAGCTGTTAATCAGCTCAGTGGTCTGGTAAAACTAAGATATACTCAACTTCAGCAGTCATCCTCTTCCTCTCTATTTTGATCAGTGTAGTGATGTTCTTTAACCTTTACCTGTAAGTCTTGTGATTCTCTCACTCCTTCTTCTAGTGCCACTTGGATAATACTGTCTTAAAGTACCTTACAATGTTTCCTCCTTGTGTCTGACTTGTTCACATTTGTATACTGTATGAATAACTTGATCATGAAATATATAAAAAAAATTTCCGTGGCATTACCTTTGTATACTGTACATGTATTTCTTGGTGTATATTTGTAGGCATTTATTCATTTTCATTACGTCTATTCCACGTACGATATTATGTCCTGATAGTTATGGTGTTTCAACAATTCTCCTTGTATTTAAATAAGGTACATGTATTGTTATCTATTTGATTATTCATTTGTTTTTTCCTTCATAATAAGTGATCTCTTCTTTCTGTTTCCCATTTTCTTCTGATGCTTCTTTTTGAAATATACCATATCCTCTGGAAGCTTGAATTTCAAATCGTTGGCTTCTGTGACTTTGTTTGGTATGGATAGGGTTCATTTTCCGAGAAACAATGATAGTAATTTCAGACTGCCCATAAATGCAAGAAATGTTTGGTCATTTTGAGTAGGCGTTTATTCTGGTTGTTTTGGTGCTCTGTTTATGTCTGAAGGATTCTCCTGACCTCTTCAGATGTTGCATTCTGTTTTGATATCTGTAGTGATCCCTCTGTCAAATCAAGATCCTCCAAGTTCAAGTTCTTTCTCTTCATCCAGAAGAAAGTGGAAGCATTGTCTTTACTGTTCCACATTGTTTTTTTTTTTATTCTATTTTTTTCATGTTCATTTATATGCGTACTGTTACGTTATCCAAGACGCATTCTTTTTCTGGTTTCTTATATCCCACAGCACATCCTTACTGAGCCACTTGCCAATTTACCTCCCCCCTCTTCTTCTCATAGCCCTTGCTTTCCTCTTCAGCTTAGTCTTTGCCAGAATTTGGAGTCTCGTGTTATTTCCGCTCCTTCTGCAAACCTCAGCCGTTATGAGAGACTGCGTGAGGTTGCTCAGGCTACTCTAGTTTTCCTGTGGTACTTTTCTGGTTCTTAGCTGACTGACAGCAGTATCTATTTTTTTTTTTTATCCAAGACAGTCTTTGGCATCTGTTAGACTTAGAATATATCACTTTGTGCCTTTTACTTTTCAGCTTGTGATTGTCCAATTTTCAGTATAATTTTTTTTACATGTATTGTACATCACTCGGTCCTTCTTTCACAAAGATTGTTAAGTCTTGTCATTTGTAAGTAAGATAAATGGGCCTCGTGGTGTTTTGTGAATTCAATTCCCACCGATTAAACTAATTCATGTAATAATTTCTTTGAGAATGTTAAATGGGACCATGTTAATGTTGAGTTGAAAATGCAAAAGACTTATTCCCTTCTATTATGAAATTTTTTTCAGAATTGTCAGCAGTATGTGTGAATGAACAACTTGCACATTTTTAAAGAACTGCAATTTATTAGATAGAACAAAAATTTTGCTGTTAAAAACTAACCATTCGAGTCAGCCTAATAAGACTTTAAGTGCTTTATCTGCTTTAATGTCGTAGTAATTCAAGAACTTATCCTTGGTGGGGTCCAACAATGTGACTCTGTGGTCTTGATAAATGAGTCCTTACCTTACAGACCCTTACATCTTTTTTTTTGTTCGGGTTGCCCCCAGGTCCCTCAGTGTGAAGGCACCTCTAATGTCTACCAGAGAGTTGCTAGTACATCTTCCGGTATATTTTGATCTTCCAATCTTGGATGGTCTGGGATGCAGTTTAGAATATTTGTCGAGCTTATTCTTAAACACATCTACGCTCACTCCTGATATATTCCTCAGATGAGCTGGCAATGCATTGAATAGACGCTGCATTATCGATGCTGGTGCGTAGTGGATTAATGTCCTGTGTGCTTTCCTTATTTTTCCTGGTATAGTTTTGGGCACTATTAATCACTCTGCTTGCTCTTTCTGATATTTTTAGTTCCATGATATTTTCTGCTATTCCTTCTATCTGTTTCCATGCCTGAATTATCATGTAGTCGGTTCTCTTCTCCTTTCTAGACTATATATTTTAGATTGTAGTCCCTTTCCCAGTAGTCCTAGGTCCTTAACTTCTTCTATTCTAGCTGTAAAGGACCTTTGTACACTCTCTATTTGTGCAATATCCTTTTGATAGTGTGGGTACCATATCATATTGCAATATTCAAGTGGACTACGAACATATGTTTTATAAAGCATAATCATGTGTTCAGCTTTTCTTGTTTTGAAGTGCCGTAACAACATTCCCATTTTTGCTTTACATTTTGCCAACAGAGTTTGCTATTTGATCATTGCATAACATGTTCCTATTCATCATCACACCAAGGTCTTTAACTGCTTCCTTATTTGTGATGGTCTCATTATTAGGTCCCTTATATGCATATAGCTTTCTTTCTCTGTCTCCATAATTTATTGATTCAAATTTATCAGAGTTAAATACCATCCTATTTACCTCTGCCCAATCATATACTTTGTTAAGGTCTCTTTGTAGAGCGTTCCTATCTTCCATCACAAGTAATTTCTCTACTTATTCTTGTGTCATCTGGCGAAAACTACTCACTTACCGAATCCTTAACATTATTGTCTATGTCTTCAATCATAATAACAAACAGTATTGCAGCTAACACCGTACCTTGCGGCACACCGGATATTACCTTGGCTTCATCCGATTTCTCGTCGTTTGCAATAACTATCTGTTTTCTGTTGTGTAAAAATTCTTTCTTTTAACCATCTTCCTACTTTATCCACGATATTGTGTTTTCTAATTTTCTTCGCCAATATATTATGGTCTACTTTATCAAAAGCTTTTGCAAAGTCTAAATAACCACATCTGTTTCATTTCCGCTTTTCATATTTTTGAATATGTTTTCACGGTGGACTAACAGTTGGGTTTGTGTACTTTTATTTTCCGGGTACGAAACCATGTTGTCCTTTATTAAACAAACTTATTTTTTATTAAATGTTTCATAATATTTTC